>NC_138986.1:4878200-5273250 GCF_964341445.2 Mesoplodon mirus | reverse complement strand
TGCATCGGCAGGCGGACTCTCAACCACTGCGCCACCAGGGAAGCCCCCAGAAATCATTTTTAACAAGTGTCAGCTTTGGTAACAACAAACGAGAGAGTGGGAGAGCCAGCCTTGGAGAGCTCTCCAGGGGAGGTTACAAAGGCCAGGCTTCCTCCGGGAATTCTGTGGATAGAGCCTGGATAGAGCCTGTCAATTCAGGGCTGATTTTTATTTTTATTTTTTATTTATTTATTCTTGAAGTAGCTGATTTACAATGTTGTGTTAGTTTCTGGTATAGTGATTCAGTTATACATACATACATATATATTCTTTTTCATATTCTTTTCCATTAGGGTTTATTACAAGGCGTTGAATATAGTTCCCCATGCTATACAGTAGGTCCTTGTTTTTAATCTATTTTATGTCAGGGTGTGTATCTGATATTCCCCAACCCCTCATTTATCCCCCCACCCCCTTCCACCTTTGGTAACCATACATTTGTTTTCTATGCCTACGTGTCTGTTTCTGTTTTGTAAATAAGTTCATTTGTATCATTATTTAGATTCCACATATAAGTGATATAATATGATATTTGTCTTTGTCTGACTTACTTCACTGAGTATAATCTCTAGGTCCATCCATGTTGCTGCAGATGGCATCATGTCATTCTTCTTTATGGCTGAGTAATAGTCCACTGTATATATGTACCACATCTTCTTTATCCATTCATCTGTCGATGGGCATTTAGGTTTCTTCCATGTCCTGGCTATTGTAAATAGTCCTGTAATGAACACTGGGGAGCATGTATCTTGTTTTTTTAAATCTTCAATAATTTTATTTTTTGTTTTTTCTCTTAAGTTTTTATTTACAAATGTTAACATTTTACCATGTGTGTTTTATCATATTCTGTTTGAGAGCAAGTTTTATACAAGATGTCCCTTTGTCCCTAAATTCTTTAGTGCATATTTTCTAAAAAACAAGGGCATTCTCTTACATAATCACAGAATATCAAAACTCAGGCATTAGTTTTATTTTAAATATGTATTTTGGCTGCACCGGGTCTTAGTTGCGGCATGCAGACTCTTAGTTGTGGCATGCATGTGGGATCTAGTTCCCTGATCAGGGATCGAACCCATTTCCCCTGCATTGGGAGCTTGGAGTCTTACCTGCTGGACCACCAGGGAAGTCCTGAGGCATTAGTACTGATACAACACTGTTATCTAATTCACAGACCTTAGATAATTTTGCCAATTTTTTTTTTTTTTTTTTTTTGGCCACACTGTGGGGCATGCAGGATCTTAGTTCCCCGACCAGGGATCGAACCCAGGGCCCCTGCAGTGGAAGCATGGAGTCTTAACCATTGGACCGCCAGGGAAGTCCCACATGTACCTTTTTGAATTAGAGTTTTCTGCAGATATACGTCAAGGCTGATTTTTAAAGAGCTTGCCTCTATCTTTCACACACTTCTCTTTCACTGCAACGTCATGCTTAAGCAAGATCAGCCTTAGGGTTCAGGGAAAGCCTGGTGTGAAATACCACAGGTGCTTCTGTCAGGCTGTGAATCAGTACATGGCGGAGAGCATGCCTGTCACCCTGATTCTACCTGCTGTGCTTTCCAAAGATTTGGCCTATAAATCAGAGACTGGGAGCCCATGAGTATAAATTTAAGAAAGGATTGCTTTTGTAAATTGTATGTAAATTGCTTTTTCTTTGTTGATTTGGGGCGAAAAAGTCTTCAGACCCCGTGGACTACTTGAGCAGTATTCCCACTCACAGAGAGAGAAAAAACGAGGCTGCTGGTAGGAGCTGTTTCCTCTCTCGGACTCTGGTGCCTTTTCTCTGTTCCCCATGGAGAACAGGGCCGCAGGGATGATTAATCCTAAAGATGGAAATTTTATCTTCTCCAAGTAGGAATTTGCTGCACTCCCAGGGTTGAGCTGAAGTCAGTTCTGAATGGGAATATCATGCTGAAGAGCCTCTCTGGTTCTGATAATACTGTATACAATTTCTCCCTTGAAATACCAAGTTCTGAAAGTCAGAAGTAGGTCAAAATGCAGGTCTTCATTACCACGGTTCCCAGGGTGATTCTACACTTTAGGCCCTCAAACCTTCCAGACTCACTGGTCAGAGGCCTGGCCTGGGAGTCGGATCCTATTTCCAGTCTTGACCACAGGAGGCAGTGTCCTGGGGGACAAGTCACAGCTTCTGCCTCAGTTTCAGCTCTAAAACCTAGAAATTCCGTTACTCAACCTCCAGAGGACTGACTACAGTACTCCAAATATCGCCCTTCTGCAGGAAACTTGGACCCCGGCAATGAACTATCTCCTGAAATATCTGTCAAATGAATGAATGATTGGATGAAACGAGTGCCACTCAGGGCTCTGAAACCATTTTCTTGAAAACTTTGAAGGAACAATCAAAGGCAAAGTTCAGTGACCAAAAACTGGAGACTTTGATTTATTGTCACCAAACGAGTTGAAAAATCTTAGTAAGAGACACTTGAACCTTTTAAGTATCATCTTATGGTAATAATGACCTCTCATGCATATTTATGCACTTAGCTCTATAATAATCACTTCAAAGTCTAGGTTCTTTCCCCCTTGGGGAATGAAGCTATGCGAAACGTGACAAAATATTCCAAGTTCAAAGGTCCAAATATGTAACATACAAAAATGTTGGAATTTCTCCCACAGGTAGAAAACACCTGAGTGTTTATTGACTCAGGGAGCATTTGAACACTCAGCCCATCCTTGAAAATCCTCAGAAGCTTGCCTCTCCCTGCTCAGCATTCTTCCTGAGAACACAGGCTGGCATCATTGAAGTATAGGTAGGTTAGTCTGGGTCGAGACAGGTAAAGTTTGCAGATGGAGAAAACTGGTCAGCAGTCAGGTATTTAACAAAATTTCCAAAAGATCCCCGTGGCCAGAGGTGCTTCGCAAGACCTTGTTACTGTTTACTCAATGTCATTCATTACCCTCGGAAAGTAAAATCATATGACGCCGTTTCCTCAGTAAGTTAATTATTCTATTTCTTTGTATGAAGCAAAACACTACTTTTACTGTTAATTAATATGCTAAAATTAGGTTATACCATTCTGGACATGTGAAATTGAATTTAGTACTTTCAAATATGTTTTTTAAAAGCCGGTCAAAAATAAATGCCTTCAACGTCTTTTCTGTTTTCCAACTGAGCATAAATTTCCTTCCTATGAAATTTCATTTCTTCCTGCTATTCTAAATGACATAACGCCACTTATTTTCCAAAGGGAGGGAAAAACAATAATAATGAGACATTCAGTTAGCATTTCGAAATTCAGATATTTAATAATAGAGCAAAAAAAAAAAAGAAAGAAAGAGAAGAAAAGCAAAAATACAACAAAAGAGATACAATCATCCATGAGTTTCAGGACCAAAATAATTAAATGGAAAAATGAGAAGAATTATTTATTTTTGGACTAATTTTGGGCACTTAAGATTTTTCTTTTCCCCATTGATTAAAGTGAAGATAGGAAATTCAGAAATTTCTTTTCTTGCAGAGGAGCAGGAGTAACACGTCCACCCCAGAGGAAGGCAGCATGAAAGCTCCATCGGATGCTGGGACACAAAGTGACTTCTTGGTTACCTTCGTTCTGCTTTAATGAAATTCCCTCTGATATATCTGCCATCACGCACTGTTAATTACTTTCCTATTTATTTAGTAGACTTACAAGTGGAAAGCAATCTATTGCCAGGGAATTGTTTGACTCCTATTCTAAGTAGACAGCATTCCGATCCAGTGAGGTTGACAGCAGCCAGAGCAGACTTTTATCTCATCGCCACATTAAATTAGCACCCAGCAGGCCCTAGATACAAGAAGAGGTTTTTTTTTTTTTTTTTTTTTTCCTTCTCTGCAAAAGGTTAATAGTTCTTAGAAGTCAATAGACGGATCCTGGGCATTCTCTGTGGTCAGACCCTGCTTCCTTTTCCCTGGAAATGATAGGAAGGATTAAAGGGAGAGTTTACGTGGCTGGGGGTGGGGTGTTGTGGAGGATTCATGTGAAGGGTCTAACTGAGCACGTAGCCCTTTACATCCATCAGGTGAAATGACTCCGAGAGATGAATGAAAGAGCCAGTTCACGTCTAAAGAACAGGGATGCTTACAAGTCCACGATGTGGCTTTGCACCAGGTTTCACCAAGCAAATGTGTGAATTATGGGCACATTAATATGGGCCTGACCTTCGTCCTTCACACCGTGGTCATCTGGTGGTCAGTTAAGGGGAAACAGAGGCAGAGATAAGACGAAGAGAGGAGCACAAACCCCATGAACAAATGGTCCATCCCGACTTCTCTCAAACAGCCGAGAGAGGTCCTCCCCAAACACGAGCAGGAGATAAAGCCTCTCTCCAATTCAGTCTCCTCTCATTGTGTGCTCTGCTTGGCTTCTTTTGCTTCATTGTGTTCTGTTTCAGTAGGACTGCAAGGGGCCTGGCCTCCTTCTGGAACATTAAAATAGCCAAAGAAGAGGCACAGTGAGGGAGAGTAGCTGTAGGATGAGCTAGCAATTAGAATTCCACTTCCTGTTTCCATCTTTTAGTGAGATTTCCTTCCTTCATTCAAGTCACTACTAAGTGGCTGACTGTTCTATTCCAATGACCGCCTATGCTTGAGGGACTGCATCACTTGGAGTCTAGACCTTGGAGTGTGTGACTGGAGAGGCTGACCCCATCCTGGCTGCTCCCAGGCTGCCTGGTCCAGGCATGTGTCCTTCCACGCAGGCGTGTCAGCCCTCCAGCCCCTGAGGCTGGCTCCAGCCTCCCCTCCGTGTCACGGCAGCTTCCTCCCCAGCCGCTCACCCAAGGCCTTCATTTCCTTCGACCTTCAACTCCAAGAAACACTTCCTGACTCTGCGGGGCCCACGCCGGTGACATCCTGGCTCTGAGACTTGGGAAGACTTGCCTTGTCATCCTCACCTACTTGTAGTTGCCTTGAAAGTGGGATTCCCGTGTCCTACAGGAAGGGTCCTTCTACAGGTCCTGGGACCCCAGAAAGGAGCAAGGAGCTGCAGGCATTCTGCTCCCTTAGGGCTCCACTGGCACCAGAGTGGAAGCCCCAGGCGGTCCCCTGTGGATAGACCACCCTTTCCTTCCACCGCCTTCCTTTTTGGGACCCATCCTCCTTGGTGTCACCTCCCAGGCCAGGCTGGGCCCCCTGCTGCAGCGCTGGCTCCATTCCACGGGCTCTGCAATGAAGGCTATTTTCCACGATGTCCAGTCAAGTCTCTATAAAGAGGGAGCACCTGTGGACTCTCCCAGACCACCCTCCCCAGAGCAACCCTGCCCACCGGCATCCTTTCCCAACCCCGGCCGTCGTGGGTACAGACACCACCTCCAGATGGGAGGCCTACTTTCGTGAGGGTAGGATTAGATGCTCTCTCTTTTATTCTCCGGTGGGAAAGTCAATTATGCATCAGAGTCTATTAATCTTATAAAGAGTTATGGAGCTGAAGAGGCGGAATCGAACAGCTGAGGTTTTAAAGAAGTTGGAGCACCGTAGCCATGATTATAGTGAAGTTCTGTGATGTATAATCATGTCTCTGCGTGACCAGGCACAATTCTTTAAGTCTGAGCAATTGTAAGTGATGTGTAAGGGGTGTTTTATGTATACCAAGCAGCCTCCCAAAAGCCTGTGCTCACAACCAACCATCTTCAGGTCTCCTGTCTGGGGGGGACACCTACTCTTAGCCTGATCATCGCGTCTTCAGCACTTTCTTCCCAAAGCTGGCAAACCTCACAGGCAAGAAGGGACATCCTCCTCCTGTCTCTGTGCACAGGGCCCAAGGACGTGGACAGCTGGAAAGAGGAAGAGGGAGGTGCAGCTGCCCCCTTCTATCAAGACCTGTTTGTTTGTCTCTTAAATTTGGTTCAGTGGCATAAAAAAATAATAATAATAAGGAATTTATCTTTCTCCCCAGATGAAACAAACAGATGCTGGGGACCAGAGACGTTGCAGAGTCAATAAAAGATAAGTTATAAAATCCATAAAAGTGCTAAAAGGAATCAGAATTGCAGCCAATTCCAGGGTTTTTTTCAGACTGCTCCCTTTGATCAGCTAAGGGGAGAGGGGGAAAAGCCAGCCGTGCATAAATTCCAACTGTTCTCTCACATGGGATGCATGTGGCTGGAAAAGGAACAGAGGACAGATACTGGAGCTGTGACACTGACCAAGCGGGGATGGAGGACAGGGCCAGGGATAAAGACGAAGCTGCCGTAATCAATGAGCATTTAACCTTTGTAAAGATCTTGGAGGAGATGGATTCTGTAGATTTTAATGTGCGTCTTCAAAGTAATTTTGTAAGCTATTTAAATGATGCTCCCTTTTTTTTTTTTTTTTTTTTTTTACCCGGGCCTCTCACTGTTGTGGCCTCTTCCGTTGTGGAACACAGGCTCCGGACGCGCAGGCTCAGCGGCCATGGCCCACGGGCCCAGCCGCTCCGCGGCATGTGGGATCTTCCCGGACCGGGGCACGAACCCGTGTCCCCTGCATCGGCAGGTGGACTCTCAACCACTGCGCCACCAGGGAAGCCCAATGCTCCCTTTTTACAGCTCTACATAATTTGATTATACAAACCATCCTCCAATCCTTGGATATGCAAATGCAACATGAAAATGATTTTTTTCCATATTTTGATAGAATTTGATGTTGGTTGTAGTGATAAGAAGTGACATAGATTGCAGCAGGGCATGGGTAATCTGCTCATCTGGCACACTGAGGCCGTTCAGATTTTAAGCAACCACTTCTTGAGAATCAGCCTTAAGAATAAAACTTTGAAAACCAAACACAGGACAGTGATTGGGGTTTGGAGTCAAACTGCCTTATATCTAATCCCAGAGCCACCAGGATGCTGAATTTGGGAATTCAACTCTCAGACCCTCAGTTTTCCCACCTATAACTTGGGGATAATAAGATGTAGCTCACAGAAATGTTATAAGGATTAGCAATTAGAGTGAAGACACCTAGCAGAACACAGAGAAGACACTCATGACACAGCTGCTGTCATTACTCTATTATTACTATGACTAGGAACATGGGTTATTCCTTCAGCAAAATTACTTTTCAAGCAGGCATCAAGTGATATAGTGATGCTGAGATTATGTCCATGGCTGAGCTATGCAGTGATCCTAGATGAGAGGATAATTGTGATGCATCTTGGAGGGGTCCTCACCAAGAAGCACTAGCCTAGAATGGAAGATCACCCATTCACTCAGCATTTCTTCAGTTCCTTCTGTGGATCAGATTTTGTGCTAAGTGTTGAGGACTGAAGCATATAGATTTGGAGCCATAAGCCTCGAGCTTTAGGAGTTCATAGTCATTGTGCGGGTTAGAGGAGAATAAACAAACAATTACACTGTGATAGAATCAGCACCCAGAGGGGGTGCCAATCTATCAATATAAGGCTCAGTAATCAGCAGAGAGAGGATGTCTCGTCCTGCTCCTCCAGCAGGTAGAGGCCAGCTAGGGATGCTGCTGCAATGTAGGGACAGCCCCTTGCAGCAAAGAATCATCTAGCCCCAAACATCAAGAGTGCCCACGGTGAGTCACCCAGAGCTGAGGGCACCACGCGAGCAAGCATTTGGGGCTGCAAGAGACACAGAGCATCTGGGGAGGCCAAGCGATTCAGCGTAGCTGCCCTTGGGGTGGAGGGAGGGCAGTCTGGATGTGCAGACAGGGGTCCAGTCAGGAAGGACCTTGCAGCCATCGTGAGCTAAGGTTTGCTCCTGTTTTTGTGCTCCTTGAACTTACCCTGAAGTAGCTCCCGCATTAGAGGAGGGTAAACTCAGTCCACCATATTGGAAAGCAACGGCCCAAAAGAGCCAGAGCTCCTGTATTGTCCTGCAAAGTCGAGGAAAGTTTGCTTCTTTTCACAATTAACATAAAAACGAATGACATGGTCTTTTTCTCTTACAAGTTTAAAATCGGTGCTTCGGGAAGCCCAGCGCTGACGTGTAATCCAGGATGAGAAGTTTGAATGGGCAGGGCAGGCCCTGGAGAATTTGGAACAAGGGAGTGACATGAGCAGATGTGTGGGTTTGGGCCCTTCCCTCACACAGGGCTGCACCAGAGCAGGCCAATTCAGCAGTGCTGACAAAACCCACCTCCCCAAAGGACCGATTCATGATCTGATGCCGCTGAGATCCGAGGTCACAGCTTGTTCCGTTAGCAGAGAGAACACTGTGCTGAGACCCTAAGAGCACCTGAAGGCTCTGGCCCTGCCACTCATTAGCTGTGTGACCTGAAGAAAACCACTTCCCCTCTCTGGCCGCAGGTGACAAGAGTAACCTGGGTGAGAAGAGCTTGCAGGCTCCCAGCCCTCACATTCCGGGCCTCTTGGCTGTGAGATGCACCTTTCTGCCAGGTGCCCCCAGCATGGTGTGGTCTGGGAGGTTGGCTGAAACCTGGCTGACCCTTGCACGCCCACAGCACCATTACAGGCTTGGGGAAGGCCCCGTGGCATTTAGCAGCAGTGAGTTTAATTTTCCACTTTCATAACTTCATTCCTTTGAGTCTTGAGAACTCTTTGGCCTTCAAGAGTCCCTTATTATTATACAAATCTCCCGAATCCCTTATCAGCTGACTTCTTAGGCTGCAGAGAACCCTTCAGCAAGTATTAACAGGAATGAAACTTAGGAGAACGGGAGGGAGAAGACAGCTTGCATTACAAGATTATAAATACCGTTAATGTTTTTTCAAACGCATTTCCTTCCCTGTTCATTTAGGTAAGGGTCTTTCTCTCTGGAGTCACAAAGCATTTCACAAAACCAGAGATGGATGCTTTCCACCTGCCCAGTGGGCCATATTTGGACCGAAGGCACGTGGAGAGAGAGAGGAGAGTCATGGAACCGGGGACCTTTGTCCACACGTCCAGGCAGGTGGTCACAGGCTCGGAAATACATCCTTAACTCCTCCAATTCATCGTCTCATCAGTAAAATGAGTTGAAAGAGATGTCTCTGCAACTCTGTCATCTCTGCTCTCTCACGGCCGTGAGCGGGGAGCCCGTGGCTCCAAGCTGGCTCTGTGGGGAAAACTGGAAACGTAACCCTGCTGACAGAGAACGGCCCGGAGAGGCAGGGACGTGAAAGCGGGGGCCGCTCCGTGGGCACCTTTGGGTTGAAGTCGCTGCTTCTGCTCAATAAATATCGATAAGGAAGAAGAATGGCCCCCAATTAAAAGTTTCCCCATTGAAGGGAGGAAACCAGAGAGTGGGAGTGGGCATGATGGGATCCCAGGAAGGGCGGAGGGGAGGAGGGGGTGGGGGTGTCACTGGGACCCCAGGCAGTGCATCCCCGTGTGGTTTGGGAAAACAAACTAATAACAGAGGGATTATTGCCCCGGGACTCACGAGCACGAGGGAAACGCGTTCGTCCCTCTCATCCTCACTCTTACTCTAAAAGTAAAGATCACACGGTCACAGTGCCGGGCAGTTTTCAAGGACAGTCCAGGAGCCTGAGCCTGCAGCTGTCGTGCCGTCTGTGTGTGCGTCTCCTCCCGGCCTCACCCCCTAGCCCCCTTCTTCCGTCGGATCCACCCCCTGGTTTGTCCTGCATCCCCCCTCCCAGAGTCAGCCTCGATGGATGATCCAGGAGCCTGGTTCTCACTGGAAAGAAGCTGGAGTCCTGTATCCGGGCTGAGCAGGTCTGGAGGTGATGCAGGCACAGCCCATGGCAGAAGCTGCCTCCAAGGCTGGACTCCAGCTGAGCTGACACCCAGGACTCGAGAGATTGGAGGCATATTGACAGACTTTTTATCATTTTGAGGATTAAAACCCTAGATTTGTTATATATATAAAATATTCATAAATGGGCCCAATTTCACATTTTATTGATTGACGCAGAGAAATGCATGTCTCAACAACACAAGTCATGGAAAGCATAAGAAAGATATTTTTTGAGAACTGCCTTTGCTGGGGTATCAGGGCACACCCAGCCAGGGCTGAGCCTCCTCCCGGGGTGGGAGCCTGGCACCAGAACCCCTCACAGAGCAGGCGCCCCAAGGCCAGTCCTCAGACCTGGGATCTGCTGCCCCATCAGAGCCACTGGCTGAGCGCACGTGCTGGCGCTGTGGATGCTCCCGAGAGCGCTGGGCGCGAGGCCCTATGGTTCCCCAGCTTCAGAAGCGGACATGGAACCCTGAGTGGGTGAGAAACTTGCCGAATCAGCCACGGCAGAGCCAAGATCCAAACTCGGGCAGTCTTGCTCTGGAACCCACATTCTGAACCACTAGGCCAGCCGTTCCCCAAGCACGGAGGGGACTGAGCAGACTCCGGGGCCCTTTCAGAGCATCCCTGGGGTCAGAGCTACTTTCATAATGACACTAGGATGTCACTGACCGTCCTCCCTCTTACTCTCAGGAGTAGATGGTCAAGGCTTGCAGAGGCTGCCTGAGACGTGCTGATATCATCGCTCTGACAAGTAACGTCCCGCGAGCTTTTGTCCTTGTGTCTGAAAAACGTTTAATTTCTAATAAGGTCAAAGTTGTTAGATATTATAGCCCACCTACGTCTCTTTGGGATTCTCAATGATTTTTAAGAGTGTAAAGGGGTCCTGAGACAACTCCTAAAGGGCACCTGCACGGCTCCTTCACACCTGCTCCAGGCCCTGCCCAACCCACCCAGGTCCTGTACCCTTTGGCCATCGGCTGCCCACCTGTCCCAGACCCCAGCTGCGGTGACCTCCGCAGCCCACAGCCACCATGCTTACACCATGGCTGGTTGCTCTCATGCTTCATTGGGGCCACATTCTCCTTGGCGAAACTGAAACTTGAAAGTGGAGTGATCCTGGACGTTATAAGAGCAGCAGCAGCGATGACAGATTCTAGAAAATGGCAGCTCGATGATACCACCTGCGCTGGATTCTGTGTAGGTTCCTGAAGTGGATTGTTGGGCTGCTGTGTTCATTCTCCAAGCTACCCCAGGAGCTGTCAAATATCTTTTTCTCACTTAAGGTTGCTTGAAAAAAACAGAAGCCTAACTAATAGGAAAAATCTACTATACCCTTCTTGGACTCCCCAGTCCCCCTGCTTATTATAATCTACTAGTTTACCTTTGGGTTCAGTCAACTGGTAGGTCACTCATCTCCTGCCTGAAACTGCAGTGGGCCTTCCTCGTTGTGGACCACCCCCAGCCAGCCTCAGCACCACACTCCTTGTCTGCCTCACAGCCCCTTGAAGGAAACATCATGCCTCCAGCTTCTGTGTTCAGATGGGACAAATGAGACCTGGGGTCTGACTGGCCTAGGCACCCTTTATGAGAATAAGACAATAAGACTGTATCTTATTCCCTGGGCTCAAAGTCCCACTGAGAAACTGGGTACCTTTTTCCCCTGAGCAACCCAATTGATGGGCGTAAAATCTTCCCCTAAATATAAACTGGTGACTAGGTAGCAAGAGAAAATTTAACTAAAAGAAAATGAACAAACATTAACTATGATCTAACAGGAAAGATCTGTGAATTCCCTGTTCCACAGTGAGTTTTCCCTCTCTGCTGTTCACCATCGGTGGTTTGTTGAATAGCTCCCCCACCAAAAGACATGTCCACACCCTAATCCCAGGAACCTGTGCATGTGACCTTATTGGGAAAAAGGGTCTTTCCAGATGCAATTAAATTAAGGATCTTGAGATGAGATCATCCTGGAATACCCAGGTGGACCCTAAATCCAATGACAAGTGTTCTTATAAGAGACACACAGAGGAGAGACAGAGAGAAGAGGGAAAGGCCATGTAAAGACGGAGGCAGAGATTGGAGTGATGTGGCCATAAGCCAAGGACTGCCTGCAGCCCCCAGAAGCTGGAAGAGGCAAGGGACAGAATCTCTTCAGAGCCTCTGGAGGGAGTACAGCCCCATCGATGCCTTGACTTTGGACTTCTGCCCTCCAGATCTGTGAGAGACTAGATTCCTGTTGTTTTAAGCCACCAAGATGTGGTAATTTGTTACAGCAGCCCCAGAAAATGAATTCATCACCTTAGATGAAAAGCCTCATGATTTCAGGGACTCCTACCTCTGATTCTAGGATGTGCCCCCAGTGCTCCTGGCAGCCCAGGCTGTTCCACCCTTGTATTCGTTCTCACCCTGTTCCCTACCTTCCCCCCAGCTTATAGGGAGAGAAATGTCCTATGTGGTTGAGTCATCTTGTGTTGATGAACTTACATTCTGGAGTTGCCAGTGATGTCCACAGCTCTGCTTGGTCATTATGACTAGTTAATGTGTTTTATTGGTACATAGATCTTGACCCATATAAGTTGCAGCATAAAACAAAGAGAGTTTCTTCTTCAGATAAATGGTGCCCAAGGGCCAGAAGCACAGTCAAGCCTTGCAAAGACCGAAGAGCAGATGCTGATAAGCCTTGAGACCCCAGGCAGTCAAAGCATCACTTAAGTGTTTCCATCCTCTTCATTTTTCTCCCAGTAACCCAGCTCTCCTTGCCTTGGTCAGCTAACAATGGCCACCCACCCGAGTAACATCCATTCCAACTTCCTGAGTTCCCTCACCTGAGTCCAAGTAAGCAGCAGAGAGATGACGCCACTAAATGCCAATTCCAAATGCTTGGGAGAAAGAAGCTGAATAGGAGAGACCCCTGGCTGAGACCAAGTGGGCAGAATCACGTAGTATAAGCATGGCTACTAGGGCCCATCGTGGGGAGAGATGGGTTCTCAGAGAAGGGGCCCATAGGTTTGTTCAACATAGCAAAGAAGCCCAAGAGGGACGGGCCAGCGATGGCCGCTCCTGGCAGAAGGCGCAGCCCTTGAAATAAGGGGCCATCTCAAGGGGGCAGCCTTGTCCGGCCCCTCTGCCCACACAGAAGGTTATCGTGCGGCTCCTCAACTTTCTTCCTACTTGTCCCCTAAATGGATTTATACGTTAGGATGTATTGTTAAAGGAACGACCTTGGCTCCCTTGGCTCCCTCCGTCCCTGTGTGCCTCTAGCACCCCCGGCTGGATAGAGCGTCTTTTAGGAAGAGCCTCCACTTGGTATTTGTCACACACCCTCCCTCCTGCCCCCCTACCTTCTTCCCCATCTTTGTCCCATCAGACACAGGGACAAATGGGCACAATGCAAGTTGCTGAGCCTACCCCTGCACGCCTCTCTCATTGGGGTGCGGGGGTCATTCTAGGGTGATGTCCAGGTATACATGCTTGGACGCTCACTTTCATATTTCCTCCGTGTGCTACGAAGGAGGTCAGAACTCAGGTCTGTGCCCTAGCTGACCAGACGGGACATTCCGTGATGCCTGGGGACCCTTAAGAGAAACCATATCCGGTTTTGTGTATGAGCATATGTGTGTGGTTAAACGTGCAGCATGAAAATGAAATTCCAAGTTTCCAAGGAAGTGAGAGAAGCAAAAATAGTAAACGGGGAAAATGGGAAATATTGTGCCCATGGCAGCTCAGGTGGGCCTTTGATTTCCTCTCTGCCCTCGCTGGCTTCATGGTGGGTTGCCCCTGGAATTTGAAAGCGCCTCCCAAGCAAAGGGCAGAGGACCCTGTTAGGTCTGAAAATGAATAATGATGAACCGCAGGCTTAGTTCTGGTTGGATAGGGATAAATAAAATTTTAAATTGGAAATTTGTCTTAAATGGGTTGTTCATTGCCATTGAGCTTCAAATATTTGAGTTTATTAATTTCTCTCTCACCCCCTGAATTGTATTTCAGCAATATTCCCCTGTTATTAGGCTGTTAAATCAGACATATCAAAAAGGAAGTATTTATTTATATCTTCAGAGACATGTACATCTAATAGTGTTACTGTGCATATTTTATACTAGGCAAATGCCGCCTGTGATTTATCTCATCAGCTCTGAAGGGCCTTATTTTAATAAGTGTTTGGAAGATTTGACTTGAGCCAAAGGAGGAAGATGCCCTATATCTGTTTGAACAGTGATTTCTTAAGAACCTTCACCCTGAAAGAACTAGCTGTTTTCAGACGTTGTAAAATCCCTTCTTAAGGAACCCAAAATGGATAAATTAGGAGCTTGGAATTAACATAAACACGGACCTACTGTACAGCACAGGGAACTATACTCAATGTCTTGTAATAACCTATAATGGAAAAGAATCTGGAAAAGAATATATATATGTATACATATATGTGTATATATATACATACATATATAACTGAATCACTTTGCTGTACACCTGAAGCTTACACAACATTGTAAATTAACTAAACTTCAATTTTTTAAAAATGGTTATTGAAAAATAAAAAAAGAATCCAAAATGGTAACCTCTAGAAAACAAGAGATTTGAAAATTGGCTGCAATGCCAGAATATCTCCACGTTAATAAATGTAATAAAACCAGTCAACATCTGGAGAGCATCTAGTGCATGCCACAAGCTCTTTATGAATGCTTATCACCTCATGAAATCCTCACAACAGCCCGAAGGGATGGAATATTTTTATCCCCATTTTACAGATGAGCAAAACAGAGGCTTAATGAGATGAAGTAATTTGCCCAAGAGGCAGAGCCAGGACTAAAGCTAAAGCCCACCTGGCTGGAGCCCATGTCTTTTCCACTTTGCCTCTCTTTGTTGCCAAGAAGAGTTAGTCCACTCTAGAACATCCTCAACCAAGGTGATATCACCCCTTCCCCCTACAAGATGATGGAAATTGACTCTTGGGGTGCAAGAAACCACATTCTTTTTACAGAAAAGCACAGATATCCATACAGCACATCATCAGGTAAACAGTACACCTGTGGCATTAAAACTTCACGGGAGAGGGCAAATAGGAAAAGGTATCTGAAAAGGCACCTTGGAGAGATGAAGATGAAAAAGGTAGAGAAAAGGCTATTTTCAAGCATCTGCAGTAATCCACTGCCCCATGCAAGTCACCCACTTGTCCTTGTGCACAACATGGCTTGTCACTGTCCTGCATTCTGATTACTCCTGCTGCTCTGTTTTTACAGCTCAGACGTGCCGGACATAAGCTCACTGTTGACTCACTGCAACAGGAGGCCCAAACACCAGTGTTGCACTGCAAATTCCCTCTGGCTGTGAGAACTGTCTTATCTGAGGAACTTTTGTTAAAAGACCACGAATTCCCATTTCTAAAGGAGGATCACGTTTTCATGTGAAGCCCTCCCAAATTGCAGGAATGATACTTTGATGTTCCCATTCGTTTATGTTTTGGGGCTTCTTTAGCCCAAGATTCCTGATTCTTTTTTCTATAATGTACAGGAAGGTGGTGGAGAAAATATGAGTTTGGACTATATCAGAAAAACTCAGAATTGAATCATGGCCTACTCCTTCCAATTCATGAGTCCTCGGGCAAGATATTTAATCTCAAAGTCTCCCTTTTCTCATTAGTCATGTGTGGCTATTTAAAATTAAATGCATTAAAATCAAATAAAATTTAATATTTGGCTCTTCAGCCACACTGGCCACATTCCAAGGGCTCAATAGCCACAGGTGGTTTACCAACTGGACAGTGCAGATAAAGAACATTTCTATCCAACAGAAAGTTCTATGGGACAGCCCTGCCCTAAAGACAGGAAACAGGTTATTTCAGGCAACAAATTTTCATTGAGAACCAACTTTACGCTGTCCCTGTTCTAATCCCAAGAGATGATCAACCCAAAGTCCCTACGCTTAAGGAAGTGCTGCTATTATTCTTACTACAGGTTTGTGTGGTTTCCTGAGGAGTGGGCAGTGGAGGTGTTTAAGAATACTGGTATATCAGGGCAACACGGCCTTGAGCCTGAGCCTGGTGATACGGAGACATTTACTAATTCTCTCAGTTTCATCATCCATAAAATGGGTCTACTAGTAACTCACAGGATTGTTGTGAAGAGTAAATGAGGAAATGGATGTCTGGCACAGCCGGTGCTCACTACGTTACTGCTCCCCTAATTAAGATAAAAATCAGTCGGTTCCCCGATGGCTAATTGGTTCATATAATAGGATATTTCTCTTGCTGTCTGGGATTTGCTGGTTTGTTATTAAGGCCCTATCTCAGTATATTCCTAGGGGTTACTTGATAAAATAATACTACAGTCATGCTTAAGTTGCCATAGGAATCCATCCTTTGATTCACATCCGAGAATTCATTACTTACATAATAATCTTAACAACATTCTTGCTGGTATTGGTTGCTGTAATTACAGAAGGTTGGAACTTGAAGGGATATCAGAAAAAATAGCACGGAATTCACCTGTTGTAAAGGCAAGTGAAACTCAGGGGAAGGAGTGAGGTGCCCAAAGTCACAGCTATTTAGTGGCAAAACAAGGACAAGAAGGTGGGCGTCTAATCTTCCAAGACAGTGTGCTGAGCACTTCAACACACTTCCTTCGCTCCCAATTGTTTCGGCAGGGCTCCACTCCCCAAAGAAAATTACAATAACCTCTTGATCAGCTGTCAGGCGAAGAAGTCCTCCTCAGCTCTGGACACAGAAGTGGGTGTCCGGCCTTCAAAGCTGAGAGTACCGGGGTGTCCGTGGTGATCGGGGTAGCACGGCCCATGACAGCCAGGGTGGCCGGTGGCCGAGGGACCATTCGCCTCCCCTGTGTTAGGTGCTGCTGTGTGCGTTTTGTCATCTCTCCACCACCTCTCCCGCAGATGACCAGCCTGGGAGGGGAGTTGCTTTTCCCCCTTGGTGTTTATTTTGTCCAAAGAGTGCTACTTACCATCTAAAAGAAGACGTGCCAGTGTTACTCCTCTTTTGCTGGTCACTGGATAGAAAAGAATCTCGTGCTTTCAAGCATTTTTTGTGACACACTCAAATTTTGATAGAAAGAGAATTAAATGTTAAGAGAAACTGCACATATAAATCCTTGGGCACAAAGAAGGGGCTATAACCCTCAGCCAGGTTTGAACTTTCCTACCAGAAAATGAAATGTTTTACAAAAGTGATCAATTTCAGTCCATGGGCAGTGAGGTTGTGAATAAAGAAGGCTTTTTTTTTTTTTTAATAAAAACGGTTTTTTCTTGTTTTCTTGTCCTCCAGAGTTCAGAACTTTTTTATATTCCCATCAGAAAACCCCGAGAATGAACACTACAGTCGACTCTGGATTATTCATGGGCCACCTGGATTGTTTCCATCTCCTACCGCCGAGGTAGGTCTCCATCCAATTTCACAGTCCAGGCAGTGAGGGAGGTGGGCTCCCCCTTCTCTTTCCTTCCTTCCCCTCTGGCAGTGAGAGGAAAGGAGGAAGAGAGAGCAGAGTAGAGAGAGACTCACTTTCCCCTCAACTGGTGGAGAAGGGGATGCATCAGCATTTCAAAGCAGAATAACATAGGAAGAATAATTCAATCACCAAACAATCGGAATTGCTAATGCCTGCAAACTTCAGATAGCTATATATACTGTTTGATTTTTTTTTTTTTTGTCGTCAGAAATGTTTTTTAAAGAATTCAGCAATTTAATGTCTAAATAACAGGGACCAACATAGTTTTGCCTTTGTATGAGAAAAGTATGTAGTTATAACTCAATGGCAATGTAGAAGCAATTAGATTAGTCTTGGGGTTTGAAAAGCTTTCTTTTTTTAAGGCCTGTGGTTAGTTTTTATGATATGATTGAATTTGTAACAGAAAGCCTGGCCTTGCAATTGGACTCTGATTTAGACTATCATAGAGTGCTTGTATTTCCTTTGGAATCTTATGGCATTGGGCATGTATGAAAATGTCCCAACAGGAAGAGGAGGGAAGAGGAGGAAGTGTATGGATAGTTAGATAAAGTGTGGAAACTGTCACAAAACAGCATCCATCCTGTCCCCTCCATACAGGCATGGAGCAAGCAAGCAATCACAGACTCATCTGTACAATGAGGTATATTGGCTGTATAGCTGCCCAAGCTCCTTTGCACTAAAGGCCCCAGCATTCTGGATGTTCTGCAGGGCTACACAACAATGGAGATTGATTTCTATTTGGATAAAGGTAACATGATTAAACTTGAAATTGGCTCTGCGTGTATCATGGCTTGTTTGGGATTAGAATAACGGGAGAGTAGAATTTCCCACCCATCTGTGAAGAGCTTTAAATTAGAGATCAGAATTAACTTGGGGTCCCCAGGAGCACATGGAACGATCCAGTAACTGAGTAAGCAGGCCCTTGCCTACCATGTCTGGGGGCCTGGAACCCTCCTGGACCCAGTGGGCCAGGGCAGAGACCCCTAACTGACCTTCCCCAGGGGGGGCATGTCACCTTCTTCCTTCTCTTCATTCCTGGCTACTCTGTGGCTCCGCACCACTCATTTTGGCTCTGTTAATTCAGCCCCAGTTTTCCAACAGTTACTTTAATTTATGATATGGTCTGGACATACTTTCTGGTCCTGACTTTGGCCCTCACCCCAGAATATTATTTTCAGCATTTGCCCTCTGGTTCTCCCACTGCAGCCATGGGCAGGAGGTGCTCCATCCTGTCTGGTCCCACATCCCAGGCCCAGAGGGACAAAGGCCCAGGCAAAGGAGTCCAGTTCCCACCCTCAGCTCCCAGTCAGGTGGGGGGCCCACTCGGGGATGGGGCAGAGAGATGAAGTTGCCTACGCTTGTCTGCTGTGCTCCTACTTTGAGGACGACATGCAGAACGCTTTTTTTCTGGCAGCACCAACGGTCGTTGCAGTCCTCCTACGAACCTGGCATTCACTCGGGTCTCACCGTTGGAGGCACAAAACCCGCACACGTAGCAACTTGAGAAGATGCACGAAGCGCTGCCTGAGAAGTCCCAATGGATACGCTCAGATCACACATTCACCCAAAGTAAAGCAGAGCTCCTAAAGAGAGAGGGTCAATGGAACAGGTGTCCATCCTGGAGTATGAAGTTTGCCCCAATCTTAAATGATATGGTGGACATAGCCCATGACGGGCAGTGGGAAATAAACAGAGGTACAACCCAGGTAGACAGTACCTACATGAGCCAACGTGGAGAAGCTGGGTCCAGCTGACACACCAAGTAACGGAGTATGGGATGGAAGTCCCCCATGACAGGGCCACAAATAACTTCATACAATGGGCACAGCTACTGCCAATCAGAACAGATTCCAGGGAATTCCCTGGTGGTCCAGTGGTTAGGGCTCTGCACTTCCACTGCAGGGGGCTTGGGTTTGATCCCTGGTTGGGGAACTATTGATAAAATCCCTCATGCCATGCATCACGGCCAAAAAAAAAAAGAGAGAGAGAACAGGTTCCAGGTAGACAAGAATCACCAGAGAAAAACTGCTCAGGAATGGAAAGGCTCTACCGAAAGATCTAAAAGGAACAGGTAGATCATTTAAGCCAGTGTGATATCAAGAATCTATATTTGTGTTGTCATCCGACTGTTGTTTTCTCAGGTGATTCTCTAAGACATAGTCAACTACGTATAACATCATAAATAATGTATTTGTAATTTACATTTTTCTAATTGAAAAAATTTCAGCCATAGCCCCAAGTTACGTGCATGATTTAACAGGAGATGAATAACATTTTAACTATGAAAAAACCCTCTGAAATAGTGCTGTTTTCTAACAAAATAGTGGTTTTAATCCTTGGTCCTGTACTTTCATAAGATTACAAACTGGAATGGTTTAGGTTACAGGCACCAGAATAAGTTAGTTTACCTTTTATTGCTATAGCACTTTCAACTTGGAAGGCACCTTTCAATCTATTCTGGAATTTATTCCTCACATCAGCCACAGAAGGCAGGTGTGGGTTTGACCGAGAGCTTCGTCCTTTAGCCTAAGGTCCCCCTCACTGGGAAGTTGAGAAAGAAGGCTGACCCTCCGTGCTTTGGGGTGAGCATTTCTTGCTTTGACTGCCTCTGACCCTTCCTCTGGGGACACCCCTCTCTTCTTGGAGAAAACTGCTTCTCTCTCACTGCAACCATCTTCTTCCAGTAGGGACGAGACAATCAACGACTTGCCCCCATCCAGGGCCCCTCACCCAACCTGAGCACACGAGAGGCTTTTCCTGGGACTTTTCAACTGGCGTCAGGCTTGGGGCGAGGAGGTGGGCGACTTTAGTCACGTTTTGTTTTTCTTCTTGTAGCAAAATCGTGAGATGTGGGGTGCAGGAGTTGCTGGTGGCAGCGTGTCCAACCACGTGTAGGAAGTCTGTCTGAGAAAAGAAAAACAATATTCAGTGAGAAAAGAGAGAGTCTTGTTAGCATTCAGTTTTCTGGTTCCAATGGTTTTTGAGGCTCAGTTGCTTCTTTTCCATGGTTACTTGAGACTGTCAGTAAACACTTTTTTTTTTTTTTTTGCTTAAACTATTTCCAGTTGAATTTATGTTCCTTAAAAGACCAAAGGAGTCATAACTAATGTATCTGTCCACAGTATTACACTGCATGAGTTTGTTATAATCCACTCTCATATCTGAAGGAATAAGACTCAGTGAAGTTAAATAACTTATCCCAAATCTTACATTGAGGTGTTGATATAATTATGTCACTCCCCAGTATATGCTATTAGGACCCTATACGTGTAATTAATAAAGTCTCACATACACCACCTCCTTTGTCTTCTATGACAAGCCCTTGAAATGGACTGGACTTGGATAAGCATTGTTAGCCTTAATTTTGGATGAGAAAACTGAGGTTCAGAGACAGTAGGTGATTTCTCTCCTGTCAAACAATCAGCAAGCGATGGACCCACGTCTTCTGACCTGACGTCCAATGGTCCCTCCGACCACACCTCACAGTACATCTGCACATGCATACAAACACACATAGACAGGCATGCACACCCAGGTTCATTTCAATCAAAAATGAAAATTGAATTCAGCAAAATAACTGTTCTTCTTAGGAATATTTTTAAGTGTTTTAAGATATTGCTGCTCATAATTATTTGTACTTTTATTTCCTGCCGAAACATTGGTTTAGGAACCACCTAACTCTTCTGCAGATCTAACTGTGATAAAATATTTTCCATTATCTTGAGACTTGATAACATATAAATAGCTTGCACTTTGTCTCTTTTGGTTTGGATACCTAATAAAATGTGAAAAAGCAAGATGACACATAAAAGAAAAGCAGGGACTTCCCTGGTGGTGCAGTGGTTAAGAATCCGCCTGCCAATGCAGAGGACACGGGTTTGATCCCTGGTCCGGGAGGATCCCACATGCCGTGGAGCAACTAAGCCCGTGCGCCACAACTTCTGAGCCTGTGCTCTAGAGCTCGCAAGCCACAACTACGGAAGCCTGTGCACCACAACTACTGAAGCCTTTGTGCCTAGAGCTGGTGCTCCGCAACAAGAGAAGCCACCGCATTGAGAAGCCCACGGACCGCAACGAAGAGTGGCTCCCGCTCGCCACAACTAGAGAAAGCCCGCACGCAGCAATGACGACCCATCGCAGCCAAAAAATAAATAAATAAAAATAAATAAATTTATATAAAAAAAAGAAAAGCAAAAGATAACTAATTCAGAGATTAACTTTGGAAAAGCTCCAAAATTAGGTCATGTAATTACTTCACAGTTTAGAAGCTTTTGGTGGAATTAGATTTATTCAAACAAATTCCATTCACATAGTTTAGGAAGACTGAGTGATTTGGTAGGTGAATTCTGCTTAAAATTAAGGATTCATAAGTCTTATTCCTCATTTTCTCTATATATCAACTGGTTTTAACAATCAAGAAAACCCAAGAACTGGCACTAAATTGTTCACTGGAAAAACTGATGGTGGACACAAAAATGGTAGAAAAAAGGCCACAACAAAGCTAAATCACAGCCACTCTTCAAAAGACATGAACAATCCATGAAGGCAAGTAGCCAAGTTTGGTAGGCTCCAAACTTGATCGCTTTGGTTGTCACATCTTTGTGCAACACTGTACAAGGGTGAAACGAGCAAAAGGCTAGATAGGACCACTGGTTTTTACGTTGTATTTTTTTGTTGTTGCAGGAAATCTAACATACAGGACCGTCAAAGGTGAGATTGCTGTCATTGTAGGGGCCAGGGAAGGAGACACAGAAGCCCAGGGCTCTGTCAGCCATTGGGCAAGACAAACTCTATGGGGCTTTCCCACTTGAAGCATTTATTACTCAATATTAGCTGCATTTAACCATATGTTTAAATATTGATTACAGTAATTTGACCATATCTTAAGACATTACTCAATGGAAATTCTTCCTTAGATGATGAAAATTCAGACCTAAGATTCAACAATGTAGATAACAACTAATCAATATAAACAAACCACCCAGTTGGGTAAGTCACCTAATCAAATGTTAAAAAGAAAAAAAATTTTTTTCACTGAATTGACTGGTTGTCTGTCTATATGGACAAAATAAAATGATTGTTTCATTGTGCAAATATTTCTCGGACAGCTTCCCCCCGGTTTACAAGCCAGCTGTTTTCAGACTAGTCAGTACATGTACACACTTTCAGAGAACAGAGGAAGACAGGTCAGGGAAGTTTGGAAGTTGGCATTTAGCCAGAACACTTTTAAATTCAATTTAGATTTAAGCTCAGCTGTGAAGTGTGTGCCTCGGTGTAGGGCAGTAACAGTTTTAGATTGGAAAAATATCATGATGTGTAACAGCTGCCACTCCCAGCGCTTCCATGAAAACAGACTGGGCTGGTCTGCCAGTTCACATAATGTTTGAGAACTGTGTGCAAACATTCTGAAACAGGCAGTGTCATTAAACTTTGCAATGAGTTGGGTGAAGGTTTCAAGGATCAAATATTTGAGAAACAAAAATCATACCATGAGATAAACCCTTGTGAAAAATGAGACTGAATGCAAAATTGTTGTTTTTAATATTTCAGCTCTGAGTTAAGATTTCACAGAGATATTTTCATTTATTCCTTGCTGTTTTAATACAAATTCAGATCAGTTCTGGTTTGAGAAAAGATGATGTTCTGCTATGCTTTTCTATTTGCATGAAACTCCATGGTAATGAAGCTGAACTAGAGAAAAACAGAGGTTGGATGAAAGAGGAGGTCTCCAAGGTTTTGAGAGTGTAAACGCTGAGTTGCCTATATTCTGTGCGTATTTAGTTGTGTTTTAAAAAAGCAAATTAAAAATTATAAACTGTTTTCAAAATATATATATATATATTTGAATTAATAAAAAATTCAAATTTTGTCTATATTTCTCCAAACATGACCATTTCTCTGACATTTTGCATGTCTTATTCTGATGTCAGGAGAGGTAGTGTCTCAAGACTATTTGCACACAGGTTTTCCATCCTTCCTTGGGCCTGAGCATTTCTGTGACCTTGGAGTAGTTTCCATGATGTTCCTGTCAATCAGTAGACACCAAAGGACCTCCCTGACCAGGGACAAACTATTTTTCTTAACAGATTTTATTGCTGATTTCTTATTACATAATTAATTAATTTTATCATAGAAATATAGCTCAGCAAAAATAATAAAGAAATAAATAACAAAATAAAATTCCTTTCTTCTTAATCTGCCACACTAGAAATAATATTACTTTATCTTTGCCCATTTACGATTATTTATACAAAATAAATTCCCAGAAATTATAGCCCAAAGGCAAACAAAATTCTAAATCTCTCAAATATCTATTATTAAATGGCCTTGCAGAAATCTTCTATCAATTTAAAGTATTATCATTAGATTATGAGACTGTTTCCTCGTTTTGATAACAGTGGCTTATACCATTAAGACATAGTTTTCAATTTTATAGCCAAAAAATAGTTTTTCTTTTCCTGGACAAACTTCTATACTGTACAGAGTTTGTCTTTGGCTTCCTCTACCCTGTTAGATGTTTCCTTTATGTGTTAGTGTCTCTGCCACTGCAAAAATGTATCTCTGTTTCCCAGGGAACCCTGTTCTAGAACATTCTAGTGTATTCTAGTGTGTTCCTCTACAGGACACTGTTGCAAGGGCCTGTACAATAATTTCAGTCAGGACTTACCAACTGATAGCATCCTGCCATAATACATACATGTTTTTTAAAGGCTATAACCAATAGGAATTTTAAGAAGTAAAGTAGACTTGTGAGGAATGTATTTTTAGTCAAGGGAATCTTTCTTGGAGACCCTCAACTTACTGCAAGCAGCACATGGCCTTCTATGGTGGTTATATAAATGGCTGGCTCTCCTGTTTCCTGTCAAAGTGTTACTTAGATGCCAGTCTCAGCCTAGACCAGGTGCTGAGTGCTGGCTGGCTCCTTACACGAGGCCTCCCCAGAGCCTCCAGCAGCTTGAAATATGGGCATTAGTTGGGCTTGAACCACATACCATCAATAGGGGTAATAGTTCTGTATTTATTTATGCATAAATTGATGATGAAATTGATGTGTGTGTTTAACTTTTTTGAGCAAAGCCATGCAGCATTCATTTTAAAACACTTACTGAATACTTACACTGCTTTCCTGAGCTTTATACAAAATGTCCTTCTGAAATACTTTCCAAGCAATGCTTTTTTTCCCCCAGGGGGAATTTGGAACAATTTTGTGAACCTTTCACTAAATTTTTCTTTAAAACCTAGATACAGTTTCTTTAAACTTAGATATAGCTAAGTGCCTATTCATTCAGACAAGTAAGTAATAAATGACTATGAAATAATGCTGAGCTAATGCAATTCCCTGTCTTTGCATCAGGTGAAAGACAGTTAACAATTTCTGTGTGAACATTTTGTCTTCATTTTTATTGATGAAACTGATTTAAAGACACTCTGGTTGTAAGCTAAGAATATGTAATGCTTAGATCATAACAATAGTTACATAAATAGACTACAGTCAATTATTATCTTGGCTTCTAATAACTAAGAATCAAGTAACTGGAGTTTTTTTTTTTTTTTTGTATGGGAAATAGGAGACTATGTTCTGTAATTTACTCTAATGTGAAATAAATAGATAAATATTAACAATTAACAACTTATTTTCAGTGTCACAAAAAGGTGTAGGGAAGTCTCCTCTGTGTCGAAAGGGAAGTTGGAGATTCACTCTGCTCTCTGTCCCTTTGGCTAGAGCCACAGTGAGGGCTGTGAGGGGCCTGAGGTGGGATTTCTCAACCTTTTTTATACCCTATGAAGATAGGTGACAAGAGCCAGGCCAAGTATTTCTTGAATTTATCAAGAATTTTCAAAAATAGCAAACATGATCTTAATCATTTTGTATATTATGACTTACAAATGAAAATAAATACCAGGTGAGGGGTAATATTCTTTAACAAAGAAAAAAGTACACCTTTTTTGTTTGTTTGTTTGTTTTTTGCAGTACGCGGACCTCTCACTGTTGCGGCCTCTCCCTTTGCGGAGCATAGGCTCCGGACGCGCAGGCTCAGCGGCCATGGCTCACGGGCCCAGCCGCTTCGCGGGATGTGGGATCTTCCCGGACCGGGGCACAAACCCGTGTCCCCTGCATCGGCAGGCGGACTCTCATCCACTGCGCCACCAGGGAAGCCCGAAAATAGTTCACTTTTAAGCCTAATACCCTGATGTCGTGAGCAGGACTTTGACCCACTGCTCTGGCATCCTGTGTTCACAGGAGAACAGAACAGAAGAGGAGTAAAGGTTGGAAAGACGACCGTTTCTGGCAGTGTGATATTAAGGCCATTAATATGTCTGCATTTCAGTTCCAGTGTGCCCATATATTATTATATCTATTAAAATATCATAAAGATTACCTATAATTAAAGATGATTTAGAGTCTAAGCCATAACTAGATATAATTTCATGCAAACACATTTAGGGTGAATTCCCTTTAAAGTGGACTTTAGCTAGCCTAATGAAAACATTATCTACCAGGCACTGAAAAGACAAGGAAAAAAAAAAAAAGACGCTATACATGGGCAATACAATAAAAACCGTGACAATCTGCTCATGGATTCATACCCAGATAATCCATATTGAAGGAATCGGTATAGGGCACTGCCTAAAAGAAAGTGTTGGCCAGTTCTTCGTTTTCTAATAAACGGTTTATTTCCAATATTGAAAGTCTGTCCTTAATTTTCTTCATCGCTGGGAAGAGCCGGGCGAGCCCGTTCTCATTTTTCAATCATGTTTTATTTCACATTTGTACTGACTTGACACACAGTTACATTTGCAACTCCAGACAGCAAAGATGAAACTTTGTTCCTGCTTTTGTGTTGAGCTGTACAATTTATTTCTCTGGCAACAGATCTTAAATCTCTCCCTCCCCCTCTCTCTTGTCTTCCTTTTCATGGGAACTGTTTGGTGAGCGCCGACAAAGCGCTGTGTGTGTTTTTTTCCCCTTTGCCTGGTTTCTGTGTCGGTGTGTGCAGGCACGCATTCATTAACGTAATGCCTCAACATCCAACAAGTGCGCATCATAAACCCCGGAGAAAAAGCCTCATAAATATTTAGATGCTCCTTCTACCTTCCAAACTAGAGTGAAAAAGCGTATTTCGTGAGGAGTTGGTCTGGGTTAATCTGCATGTGAATCAAGAAGAGGGACAAAAGGATGAAAAGGTGATGGAAACTCGAATACAAACCCTCTGGTCTCCAGGGGGTCATTCATCTTGTTCGTGTCAATACCACGGCGGGGCTTGGCTTTTTTCTGCGCATGAGCAAACGGAGCAGTTTCCAAAGACAGCTGGCAACGGCAATGTGTGCTTTGTTCTACCTTGTAGTTTTCTAAGGAACGAAGTTGCTTTACACTTTATATTTGACTGATTTCTTCATTCTTCTTAGTTGCTGCTATACATAGGAACGATGCATCTCTATTTAGTGATGTATACAAATATACAAGACAGGAGGTATGGACAAGATTTTTGTGTGTGGCAAAATATACATAAAGCTTACCATTGTAACCATTTTTAAGTGTACAAGCCAATGGCATCAACTACAATCACAGTGTTGTGTAACCGCCACCACTGTCTATTTCTAGAACTTTTCAACACCCCAAACAGAAGTTCTGTACACATTAAACAACTCCAGACTCTCCCCTCCCCCAACATGAACAGGATTTTTTAAAAACTCCATCCCTAAAGTCCCACCGTGGAGTTAGAACTCCTGGCACTTGATTTTGGCAGGACTGGGGTGGGCACAGCAAGGGAGAGTGAAGGAAGGTAAAGATAAAGAAGTGAGATAAAGCTGGAAAATTCTTTTCTCTTAAGTGCGATTTCACTGAGCCAATGAACTCAAAGCCTGGGAAAGAATATGGGGAAAGAAAACTTGGATGCCAAATGGCTAGTCTGGTTTTCACCAGAATGAAAGAAAATGACAGGGAAACGTTTAGCAGCTTTTGAAAACTCTCCATTTTTATAAGGAATTGGTTTAAGTAAAATTTTCAAAATAAAATTCAAAGCTAAAACCTCGTACTACCTGATATTATTCAAGACAAAAAAGTGGATTTTATATTTTATAGAACTATTCCACCCAATATTGGGGAATATACTGTATTTGACCAAAAAACTGAAGTGAAGGCCGGGAGGATAACCAACTGTAAAAATTAATTTATATTGTTATTTCTCATTTTGCAAATCTCTGGGGTTGCAATTATGTTTCTTTAAGTGAAAAACATATTTAGGTATTATTGGTCAAATTCCACTACAAGGCAACATATTATGCAGGAAATTTGCAATCCCAACCCCCAAATTCTCCACTTAGTTTAAGAAATTTTTAATATAACTTCAGTGCAATTTAAAAAATACAGTATCTTGTAATAACATACAATGGAAAAGAATCTGAAAAAGAATATGTGTGTGTGTGTGTGTGTGTGTGTCTAAACTGAATCATTTTGCTCTACACCTGAAACTAACACAACATTGTAAATCAACTATACTTCACTTAAAAAAAAAAAAACACATGGGGGCTTCCCTGGTGGCGCAGTGGTTGAGAGTGCGCCTGCCGATGCGGGGGACACGGGTTCGTGCTCCGGTCCGGGAGGATCCCACGTGCCGTGGAGCGGCTGGGCCCGTGAGCCATGGCCGCTGAGCCTGCGCGTCCAGAGCCTGTGCTCCACGACGGGAGAGGCCACGGTAGTGAGAAGCCCGCGTACTGCACAAAAAAAAAAATAAATAAATAAAACACATGGGCAGTCCTGTAGAGACCACATGTGAGTGACTAATCTTCTTTCCTCAGTGGGCTCATGCCTGCTGCCGTCACTGATTATGTAAGGAATTTTAATATTTGATATAATGTGAAGATAGGATTATCAAGAGGACTTCAAGGCAGGTGTTGGGGGAGGGGAGAGACCATGTAGAGCCAGAGGCCCAAGGGAACTGGGCGAAGGGGCAAAGCTGGTAAGTTGGGAACTCTCAGTCATTCTTACTATTTAATGGGAAAACGGTTTCTAATTAGCCTAACCAAAAAGGAGGTTCCCTGCCCAAGATGATTGGGAAATATAAATCAGACATTAATGAATGCAGGAGCTCAAATGATGCAGTAAGGAAGCATGCTGCCATACTGGCTCCGCTCTCCTCTGTGCTGGCATCTTTCTTCTGTGAGCTCTTTCCATGTAGCAATTACCACCATGACCACTGCATCCCTAAAATATCTTCACCAACAACCCACCAAGAAGAGAGATCCTGTTTTTCTGAAGTTTCGGTGGGCATGGTGGCAATGACTGATTAGCCTGCCTAGGGTCAGGTGGGTCTGTGGGAAGGGCGGGGAGTGCGGTGTGCCCTGCCCATGATGGCGGAGGTATTAAGCCACACCAAAATCACACTACGTTTCCCACACAGTGAGAGGTTCTTGAGGGAAAGGAGGAGGGGGAAGGGGAAATATGCTGAGTAGACGACTATAGCTCCAGCTGTTCACTACAAAATCGATCCTTCATTGAGCTCACTGTGTCTGAGTTGTATTGGTAAGGACTAGTTAGGCTGCCAGCCAAATGCATATTAATTTAAATACAATAAAACTGTTTCTTTTTTAGGGAACAGAATTGTGCAGGTGAAGAGGACTGTGACACGGCCTTTCTCCAGGCAGTGCTTTTGGGACCCACATCTTCGAGTCTCCATCCCGCAGGCCCAGGGGACAGGTGATGATGCAAGACATCCCTCAGCTCACATTCCAGCCACCAGAGCTCAGTCATGTGGCCACACCTAACTTCAACAGTGGTGGGAAGTGTAGATTACCTGTGTGCCCAGGAAGAAGAGGAAACCATTTTGATGAACCACTACTGATCTTTGCCTCATCAGTCACCACCATCCTGCAAATGGGGTGCAAACCAGAGGCACTTGTAGGGGCCTCATAATAGCAGTTATTTAGTTCTTACTACGTGCTCGGGGTTGTTTCAAGGGCTTTGCATATATCAACTCACAGAATCCCTCTCATCAACCTGAGAGTTGGGATGAGAATCCTGTTGGGAAGATGAAGCAGAGGCACAGAGAGGTTGCAAAACTAGAAACTGCTGGAGCCAAGAGTTGACACAAATAGGTTAACGACCCAGGGGTGTTGGGGAGACTAACTGAGATGATGTTTGTAAAAGTCATGCCCCGCACACAGGAAACAATCAGTGGAAGCCGTGAGGCTCCAGAAGGCTCTTTCCTACTGAGTCCACAGGACCACTGCGGGGGCCTGGATCCCTTCATTAAATCAGAGCAATTGTTGAACCAACCAAGCTCATGCCAGGGTGGGACCAGCCATCAAGGCTGCCTGCACACATCATCTTCCCAGCGGGACAGCCTTTCCCCAGTATCTGCACACCCTTCCCCTGCCCTTGGCCTCAGGCTGAGTTAGTAGCTCCCGGCTCGACATCCTGAAGGACTTCAAGCATAATCCCACTAAAAGCCCGTTACTTTGTAATTTTTAGTTTACTTGATCATTTTGCTACCATGCAAACTTCTTGAATGCAGAGACAATCACTCACTTTGTCTCAGAGACAATGCCTCACATCAGTGCATGAAAGAGTAAGGTGCCTAAAAGTGGCAACTGGATATTGACAGTAATTCTAACGGCCAATGTGTATTGAGAAACTGCTATCTTCCCAGCATATTTTAAGGGCTTTATAATCATTGTCTCATTTTATCCTCACAGTAACACTCTAAAGTGGGTATTGTCAGTATCCCCATTTTGCAGCCGAGGAGACTAAGCATTGCTGAGATCATGGTGTCTGCCCAGCTTCACAGCAGAGTTGGAGCATTCTATCACTGTATCACCTCACTGGGCCAGCTTTAATTTGGTGACGAAGAGACCCACAGCCTGCTCTATGCCAGAGTCATGGAGACACCTGGGAGAAGCAGAGAAGCAATTGAAGAAGCTCCGGCAGGGAGTCCGGGGTGTGAGGGACAGTAAGGACAGACCCCCAGGGCCTCAACCACGAGATGCTCCATTAGGGACTGTGGTGGCAAGTTGAAGGTCAGAACGAGCAGCCTCCAGCCCAGGAGAGAAGCCTTGGAGGGGAAGGAAGACAGGGCACCTGTGTCAGGGGGTCAGAGATCGGGCCTGGCCTCCCCAAGCGCTAGAGCAGCACCTCCACAACAGAGAAGGTGTCCCAGGGACCTGCACTTATGGGAGAGATTGATAAGAATGCTCGGGAAATATTCCAAATGGCTGACCCAGGTCTCCGGTGAAATGTAAATGAGGTCAGGCTCTGAACCCCTGCTGGATTTTTCTGAGATTCTCTGGTGACCTGGTAATTTTCCCAATGTTTGTAATTTTTAAAAATGACCTTTTGATAACGAAAACTCCTTTGTCCTTTTCCTAATTTGTGTTTGTTTTGGATGCAGCGGGTTTGAGGAGAGGTTGAGGACTGTGCTGTGCTGTGTGGCCCACGGGGGACAGAGCTGGTGGAGAACCACGGGAGGAGCTGGGAAGGAGAAGTGAGCGGCCTCAGTTCAGGGGCTTCCGAGGAGGAGGAAGGGAGGGGGCTGGGGCTGAGGGGCTGGGGCCGGGCCGCTGGCTTGGGATGCAGGGGGACGGAGGGACCTGACAGTTCTTTGGCTACTTCTAGAACTTAACTCTCAGACCCAAGAAGCATCTGTGTGTCACACCGAACTTCACGTTGGCATTAGGGGCAACCAGTGCACACAACCTCTTTAGTACAAGTGCAGTTTACATTAAATTAGGGAGGAAAGACTATAAGCTTTGCAAATCTCCTTTGTAAGGATTTCGGGATCAGAGACACCCAACAGCTGAAATCACCTGAGGCTTAGCAGCGCAAAAGGGGAGCACTGGCCCCTGGACTATTTGGTCAGAACTGTCGGGCCTTGGAAGCTTCTGGTTGCTGTGCAGATGAGGCACAGGAGGAATAAGGTGTGAGGTTTAATTAGCACGAAGATCTTCTCCCCAGATCCGGGGCTTCCTTTTGACTCTTAGGAGGGAAAACAGATAGTGAATGACAGACCTTTTTAGTCTTGTGAGGTTGGCCACGAATTTAATTAGATTCCAATAAGAAATGACAGGTCTGAGGACCCTTTTATTTTTTTCTTCTCTGAAATGCTTTCTAGTATTTTCCTATGGTTAACATTACACGGAAACCAGGACCTTTTCTTCAACAATGTAGATCTTGCAAACAATTTCAATAACAGCACAAAATCTGAAAGCCTTCTTGAGCCACCTCCAACCAGCCTGAACTTGAGGGCACAGGGGAAGAGCAGAACCACATAAGCACTCTGGGGTTGAGAGACAGATGAGCTAAAGGTTGAGCTAGCAGGCGAGGAGTGGTCCTTTTGTGTTTAGAACTTGAAAAATAAAACTTGAAAAATAGTGAGCTATTAAAACTCACTTCCTAGCAAATTTGCCTTTTGGAAATTGTTTCCTTGTACTCTTTTCTTTCTTGTGCAATTCCCCTTTACTGCTTATAGAATGACATCGTTAATGAATGCTGTACAAGCAAAGCTGAGACTACTGAAGACTGTCAAATGAAGGATAAGTGACAATGACAAGTCTTATGTTAAGTATTTTTTTAAAAAGCTATATTTGCTGGAAACCCAGCAGAGTTTCCCATCCAGAAAGTGCAACGATAGACATTAAGGACAAAGTTATGGGATATATGCATCATGGTGCTAATATGCATACATTATGTTATGAATAAAAAATTCTGTCACTTCGAACAAGCAAGTTTCAAGATTAAAGTAACTCATGGCACCTCCTAGACTCTGTGTGGGGAGGCTGTTGGGGGGATAGGAAGTGACCCTCTGACCAAGATGACAGAGAAAATGGGAAAAGGCAGAGGCAGAGAGGCAAGCTATTGAACTGGAGACTGAATGGGGGAGGGGAAACACCGGAGAGAGCGCCAAGCCCTGAGCCCAGATTTGTGTCATCTGCACGACAGCTCAGTGATATGGCCAAGATTTTGCTTTGGGAGAATCTGGCCTGAATATAGGTGACTTAAGTGTTTTGCTGTGGTCTACAGCATTACCCTCACTTAGTGCATAACTGTTGTATACAAGTTACAATAAGCCAGTTTTGTAAAAATAGATATCCAGAGGACAATTCTTATCAAGCCCTTATAACGTCAGGGATCCAGTTATAGTTCAGGTTGAATCACACCCCCTAGGAATCTATTGATAACTCTGGCCCTCTTGGTAACAAGAAAACATATGATGCAAATGTAAATTGTGTTCAACATTAGTATTACAATGGGTATGTGTTTCACTGTGAAGCTAGACTCATAAAACTGTTTATTTGAAAGATTCTTTTTTCCTTTCAGCTGCCTTGATTTAATTGTGTGTCCTGGCCTTCACTCTGAAATGATGTGCTGAAAACCATTTGGCTATCTTGAAAACCTCTAAGAGAAAGTGTTGGCTCCACTGGTAAATTTTCTCGAGGCTATACACATAGCCTGGGGCTGAGTGGTGGTGACAGATCCCAGGGCAGTGGTCTCAGAGAGCTAGGCTTGCTGAAGTTGAGGCTTCTGGGGGTTCCCTTGGAGAGATCAAGTTCACCTCAGGGAAGGCCCTGGGAACCCAGAGCTGTCCCTGTCTTCTAGTTGTTTCATATGTGATCTAATAAACTGACTTGCAGGAACCACTTGTGAGTATCCGAACACTGGACTCCTTCCACCCTACTTGGTGATTTTAAGTTCCTCAAAACATGAGTTATTTTTTCCCATGGTATCTGACATAAAAAAAAAAAAAAGGTGGGGGGATGTTCATTGCTTTTCTTACCAATGTCTGCTGGGACATAAGAAAGCATGGTTTTAAAGAAGATATAACAATTATAAATATACATGCACCCAACATAGGAGCACCTCAATACATAAGGCAACTGCTAACAGCTCTAAAAGAGGAAATTGACAGTAACACAATAATAGTGGGGGACTTTAACACCTCACTTACACCAATGGACAGATCATCCAAAATAAAAATAAATAAGGAAACAGAAGCTTTAAATGACACAACAGACCAGATAGATTTAATTGATATTTATAGGATATTCCATCCAAAAACAGCAGATTACACTTTCTTCTCAAGTGCGCATGGAACATTTTCCAGGATAGATCACACCTTGGGTCACAAATCAAGCCTCAGTAAATTTAAGAAAATTGAAATCATATCAAGCATCTTTTCTGACCACAACACTATGAGATTAGAAATCAATTACAGGGAAAAAAACGTAAAAAACAGAAACACACGGAGGCTAAACAATATGTTACTAAATAACCAAGAGATTACTGAAGAAATCAAAGAGGAAATCAAAAAATACCTAGAGACAAATGACAATGAAAACACAACGATCCGAAACCTATGGGATGCAGCAAAAGCAGTTCTAAGAGGGAAGTTTAAAGCTATACAAGCCTACCTCAAGAAACAAGAAAAATCTCAAATAAACAATCTAACCTTACACCTAAAGGCACTAGAGAAAGAAGAACAAACAAAACCCAAAGTTAGCAGAAGGAAAGAAATCATAAAGATCAGAGCAGAAATAAATGAAATAGAAACAAAGAAAACAATAGCAAAGATCAATAAAACTAAAAGCTGGTTCTTTGAGAAGATAAACAAAATTGATAAACCTTTAGCCAGACTCATCAAGAAAAAGAGGGAGAGGACTCAAATCAATCAAATTAGAAATGAAAAAGGAGAAGTTACAACAGACACCGCAGAAATACAAAGCATCCTAAGACACTACTACAAGCAACGCTATGCCAATAACATGGACAACCTGGAAGAAATGGACAAATTCTTAGAAAGGTAAAACCTTCCAAGACTGAACCAGGAAGAAATAGAAAATATGAACAGACCAATCACAAGTAATGAAATTGAAACTGTGATTAAAAATATTCCAACAGGGGCTTCCCTGGTGGCACAGTGGTTGAGAGTCCGCCTACTGATGCAGGGGACGTGGGTTTGTGCCCCGGTCTGGGAGGATCCCACATGCCGCGGAGCGGCTGGACCCGTGAGCCATGGCCGCGGGGACTGCGTGTCCGGAGCCTGTGCTCTGCAGTGGGAGAGGCCACAACAGTGAGAGGCCGGCGTATCACACACACACACACACACAAATGTATATATATATATATATATATATATATATATATATATATATATATTCCAACAAAAAAAGTCCAGGACCAGGTGGCTTCACAGGTGAATTCTATCAAACATTTAGAGAAGAGCTAACACCCATCTTTCTCAAACTCTTCCAAAAAATGCCAGAGGAAGGAACACTCCCAAACTCATTCTATGAAGCCACCATCACCCTGATACCAAACCAGACAAAGATACTACAAAAAAAGAAAATTACAGATCAATATCACTGATGAATATAGATGCAAAAATCCTCAACAAAATACTAGCAAACAGAATCCAGCAACACATGAAAAGGATCATACACCATGATCAAGTGGGATTTATCCCAGGGATGCAAGGATTCTTCAATATATGCAAATCAATCAATGTGATAAACCATATTAAGAAATAGAAGAATAAAAACCATATGATCATCTCAATAGATGCAGAGAAAGATTTTGACAAAATTCAACACCATTTATGAAAAAAACTCTCCAGAAAGTGGGCATAGAGGGAACCTACCTCAACATAATAAAGGTCATATACGACAAACCCACAGCAAACATCATTCTCAGTGGTGAAAAACTGAAAGCATTTCCTCTAAGATCAGGAACAAGACAAGGATGTCCACTCTCGGCACTCTTATTCAACATGGTTTTGGAAGTCCTAGCTTTGGCAATCAGAGAAGAAAAGGAAATAAAAGGAATACAAACTGGAAAAGAAGAAGTAAAACTGTCACTGTTTGCAGATGACATGATGCTATACATAGAGAATCCTAAAAATGCCACCAGAAAACTACTAGAGCTAATCAATGAATTTGGTAAAGTTGCAGGATACAAAATTAAAGCACAGAAATCTCTTGCATTCCTATACACTAATGATGGAAAATCTGAAACGGAAATTAAGGAAACATTCCCATTTACCATTGCAACAAAAAGAATAAAATACCTAGGAAAAAACCTACCTAGGGAGACAAAAGACCTGTATGCAGAAAACTATAAGACACTGGTGAAAGAAATTAAAGATGATACCAACAGATGGAGAGATAAACCATGTTCTTGGATTGGAAGAATCAATATTGTGAAAATGGCTATACTACCCAAAGCAATGTACAGATTCAATGCAATCCCTATCAAATTACCAATGGCATTTTTTACGGAACTAGAACAAAAAATCTTAAAATTTGTATGGAGACACAAAAGACCCCGAATAGCCAAAGCAGTCTTGAGGGAATAAAACAGAGCTGGAGGAATCAGACTCCCTGACTTCAGACTATACTACAAAGCTACAGTATAATTGAGACAATATGGTACTGGCACAAAAACAGAAACATAGATCAATGGAACAAGATAGAAAGCCCAGAGATAAACCCACACACCTATGGTCAACTAATCTATGACAAAGGAGTCAAGGATATACAATGGAGAAAAGACAGTCTCTTCAATAAGTGGTGCTGGGAAAACTGGACAGCTACATGTAAAAGAATGAAATTAGAACACTCCCTAACATCATACACAAAAATAAACTCAAAATGTATTAAAGACCTAAATGTAAGATTGGACACTATAAAACTCTTACAGGAAAACATAGGAAGAACACTCTTTGACATAAATCACAGCAAGATCTTTTTTGACCCACCTCCTAGAGTAATGGAAATAAAAACAAAAATGAACCAATGGGACCTAATGAAACTTAAAAGCTTTTGCACAGCAAAGGAAACCATAAACAAGATGAAAAGACAACCCTCAGAACGGGAGAAAATAGTTGCAAATGAATCAATGGACAAAGGGTTAATCTCCAAAATATATAAACAGTTCATGTAGCTCAGTATTAAAGAAACAAACAACCCAATCCAAAAATGGGCAGAAGACCTAAATAGACATTTCTCCAAAGAAGACATACAGATGGCCAAGAAGCACATGAAAAGCTGCTCAACATCACTAATAATTAGAGAAATGCAAATCAAAACTACAATGAGGTTATCACCTCACACCAGTTAGAATGGGCATCATCAGAAAATCTACAAACAACAAATGCTGGAGAGGGTGTGGAGAAAAGGGAACCCTCTTGCACTGTTGGTGGGAATGTAAATTGATACAGCCACTATGGAGAATGGTATGGAGCTTCCTTAAAAAACTAAAAATAGAAGTACCATATGATCCAGAAATCCCACTACGGGGTATATACCCAGAGAAAACCATAATTCAAAAAGACACATGCACCCCAATGTTCATTGCAGCACTATTTACAATAGCCAGGTCATGGAAGCAACCTAAATGCCCGTCGACAGACGAATGGATAAAGAAGTTGTGGTACATGTATACAGTACATATACATATTACTCAGCCACAGAAAGGAACAAAGTTGAGTCATTTGTTGAGATGTGGATGGATCTAGAGACTGTCATACAGAGTGAAGTAAGTCAGAAAGAGAAAAACAAATATCGTATATTAACGCATGTATGTGGAACCTAGAAAAATGGTACAGATGAACCGGTTTACAGGGCAGAAGTTGAGACACAGATGTAGAGAACAAACATATGAACACCAAGGGGGAAAAGCTGCGGTGGGGTGGGGATGGTGGTGTGCTGAATTGGGCGATTGGGATTGACATGTGTACACTGATGTGTATAAAATTGATGACTAATAAGAACCTGCTGTATAAAAAAATAAATAAAATAAAATTCAAAAACTAAAAGAAAAATTAATAAACTGGCAAAAAAAAAAAAAAAAAAAAAAGCATGGTTTTGCTGAGCAGGCAGGTGGGTCAGACGCTCCTACCGCTTCACTCAGCTGTGCCTGCTGGTTGAGCCGCCCATGCCGGGGGTTGGAGAAAGCCCCTGACCTGGCATAACGCAGCCCAACAGTTGTCCAGACCTCACGTTTTAAACCCTGGGTCAGCCCTTAACTGTCAGTGTGAGAATGACGCAGGGAATTGTGGGAGCTCCTGCAGGTGTGGGAAGGCGGTGCCTGTCTGCCCCAGGCCTGGCCCCTCCATAAGGCAGGATCTTCCCAGCTTCCTCCACTAACTGCCAGCTCAGGTGTTTATAGGACAGAGATGGGAGGGAGGCCGCCTCTCCTTTTCCACGTTTGCCCCACTACTACAGAGCTGTTTCTACCGTCCGGCCGCTGAAAACTGGGTCTTGGAGAGCATGGAGGCCCCGCGCCAGCTTTGGATCAGCCGGTGCAGCTGACACCCCAGCCAGCCTGGGATCAAGGCTCCTTTTCATCAGGTTATTTGTCCTTTTACTTCCTAGTGTCAGCAGTCCTGGGAACAGGAAATGGTTTTGTGCAATAGGAAGTGGCAGGAAACTGATGACTAACTACTTTTGAGCTTTGTGGATACAATTTCAATGTAAAGATTGATATTTACACACATTCCAAGACACACGTGCATTGATAAATGAGAGCTATATCCAGGCCTTACTCTTTTCAGTTTTTAGAATGATACTGTTTACTGACAGCTTACTGTGTGCTCCAGGGATTTTGCCAGGCACTTCATATTCATTCAGTCACATAATCGTGACCACATCCTTAGGTTGCACTGTCCCATTTTACAGCGGAGAAGAGAGAGTCAGAGGTAGTTTCCGGTAACTGCCAGGGCTAGACTCTTGTGCTCAGCTGCCTCCTCTAAGGACCAGCAAACTCTTCAGGGTGAATGTTTTAGGGCTTGTTTCATTGCTTGGGGTTTAAAGATGCCACCTGTGAGAAAAGCATTCCTATGGCTTGGCAGGTCGTAACGTAGCTGGGCAAGGTATTATGATTTCATATCTTCACCGTGCAGAGGGAAATACTTCTCAGACCCCCGTCGTCTGAGCCTAGAGATGAAAGGCCTCCTTCCCCCACTAGGCTCGGTGCTAGTGTCCCTGACAGCGAGATGGCCAGCCCCTCCCATCCCACTTGGTATCCGCTCTGTGCTCCAGACTGGTTGATTAAGTGAAAGTGTGCCTTCATGAAATCAGGCACCGGACCAGCTGAAATGCTGAAACCTGAGGGAGAGGAGAAAGTCAGGTCTGGCTATTAGTCCCTAGAGGTAAAGGAACCTGGAGCAGAGAAGGGCCTGTTGCTTCTGCCCTCCAGCAGCCAGGCCGCTGGAGAGGAAGCTGGTACTGGAGGGGGAGGTGGATTATTGCTGGCATGTCAGCTGACGGGACAGCTTACAAGACGGCCTCTGAACTCCGTGAGCCCAGGTCTTTCTCCTCTTTCCTCATTTCACAATTTAACAGTTTAGTGTTCTTGATTCCCTCCTTATATTCTTTCTGCTCTTTTAATAGCTTTACCTGGACAGAGAGATGACACGAGCAGGAGGAAAGCCCCATCCCACTGTCTGCCACAGTGCCAGCATGCAACTTCCCACTACTACTTAATTCCAGGCTCACACTATAAATACAGGGCACTCGTTTTAGAAACACTGAACAAAAAGTGTTACTCATTTCACTATGCCACATTTTATTTCCACCTAAAAATGATGCTTACTGCCAACGGATATGGAGAAAATTTCAGTGTAATCAATGCCAGTTAATCAAGTTGGTGGCCCTTGAAGATCTATAAAAGGTAACTGTGACGCATTTTTACAGATGGGCTTCGACAGAGTATTTAGGAAATAGTAAATGCTGGCATCGTCAGTATGACCTGGACAGTCCAGCCAGGGAACGTGAAGGGCTATATAGGACTGGGGAGAAAGCTGAGCAGGGGTACTTCTTTGGTGTGAAATATAAAGAGTTTACCATAGAGAGGATGATTAATTATTTTTCAGTTCTGGCAACAACCTGTTTATTTATTTTATTTATTTTTTATTTTTTTTTGCGGTACGCGGGCCTCTCACTGTTGTGGCCTCTCCCTCTGCGGAGCACAGGCTCCGGATGCACAGGCTCAGCGGCCATGGCTCACGGGCCCAGCCGCTCCGCGACATGTGGGATCCTCCCGGACCGGGGCACAAACCCGCGTCCCCTGCATCGGCAGGCGGACTCTCAACCACTGCGCCACCAGGGAAGCCCAGCAACAACCTGTTTATTAAAACATGATTTGGTGGAAATAGAAAGTAAAACTGAAGACTTTAGTATTTCAATGTAACCTAGTAAACATGATTTTCATAAAGCTTCCTTCTAAATTTGGATATGTGCTCAAAGAACTTATACATATTTTAGACAAAAAATTATCCACTTTAGTTGCAGTTAGTAAAAACTAGTAAACTCAAGTTTAATGGACATGAAGATATGAAATAAAAAACCTCCTAAGACATAACTAAGCTGACACAAATAGAGGTAATATTGAAAATGTTAACAACTGGTATGGCAGATGCACAAATGATCCGAGAGCCTGTCGGCCGGGTGGGAACAGGATGTCAGGTGCCATGCCTTTGGTTGCTGGGTCAGGGGATTCTTGGGGGCTCTGGAGAAAGGGCTGGGAGGTGTGGCTAAGAGCTAAGAGCGGTAACTATACCCTAAGTGGTGTTGAGTATCAGTGCTGCGAATAATTGCTTCTTTTTTAGTGTATTTAGAAAAATTTTTTTACTAATAATTGCTTTTACTCTTATATCTAAATAAATAATAAAGTTAAAGTGATTCTGATAAAATATCATTGCTATACAAGCCCCTTCAATATTAAATTAGGAGGTACTCATTTTCTGACCTGTTACAGATGCAGGGGACTATGAATGCTCTGGACCCATTGCCCCAAATAGTATGTTTCCTGCAGAGTGAGACCTATCTGACACTCCAGGCACCACTGCGTCACACTGCAAAAGCTCTTCACACAGGGATAGACACTGAGGCCCCTCCCTCCACTCCTGTTTTCCGGGTCACTGAGGGCAAGGATTTTCAGATGCTACTATTTACTCAGGTAAGTATTCCAGGCTGTGAGGCGCTTACACAGCTGCCTGCCATCTCTAGAACCCAAATATGTCTTTGTTTCTTTCTTTTTTCTTTCATTCATTCAAACAAGTAATTATTGAAAGTAGATCACTTGTAAAGCATTTAAAGAGCAGAAAGAACAACAGGCCTGGATTCTATCCTCCAGGAGTTTTTATGTTCTCCTAGTATAAGTTTTTCCACTGGGAACTCTAGATGCAATTTTTTAGTGCTCCACTTTTATTAAATTGTAATACATTTTAAAAAAGGGAGAAGATTTGGTTTTAACCCTTTAGAAATTATAAAAATAAGATTTTCAGTCAAATGTATTATGTTGTCTAAGGGAGACAAAAATTCATACACACAATTTTTTTTTATTTTAATAAGGAGTGCAGAATTGGACACCTACGATTTTAGAACACATTTCTTATTGCCATTGCATGACCACCCATCTGTACACAGGGTTATCCTAAGCCCAGAAATTAAATGACAACAAAGTATTTGCGGATGTGGATGAAAACATTTTATTCAGAGTCACGGAATTTTAGAACTTCTCAAGACTTCCAAGATCACCCGGTTCAAATCTCAGAGACTGAGCTCCTCACTCACCCAGCTCCTTAGGCTACAACTAATAAAGCTTTTCTATACCCAGCACAGCACTCTTTTCTCCACATGACACCAGCAGTGGCTCAATTAGATATGAGAGCTTGAATGTTTGAAAAGATTCAACAACATCATTGGTTAGAAAAAGACTCATAGATGACACTATTTTAGCCATGAAAGGACACAGATCTCAGGGCACCCATATTTAGCTTACAGAGGGGCCAGCAGGGCTCCATAAGTCACCCAGGACTTGGAAGGTCTGGTTTGAACGTTGTCCCCAGCATTTACTAGCTGTGTGACGAGTCATGTCATTCTGTTAACTCTCTGAGCCTTCAGTTCTTCATTGTGAAATGGGAATAAAAATGAACTCAGAGCTGCAGTGTACTCGGTGAGATAGTAACTGAAGTGCTTGACAGTTCCTAGGGACTCGGTAAGCATCCCACTGGTCCCACTGGGAACTTGGTTTAGAAAGCATGAATAGAGAGAAAATGCTGGAAAAACAGAACATTTAGGCTATCAGTTGAATTTCAGGAAAGGATAATGGCATTGGACTAAATGGCTGGGACATGGGCAGGCACTTCTCTTGCTCATAAATTGTTTACTCACATTAGTCATTTAAAAATACCACATAGATTATGAATCAAACAGTATCTGTTTAATATGTCCAAAAAATCTAATCACAGATTCATCCTGAAGGAACCAGATCCTAAAGGAAAACAAACAAACAACAAATGAACCCAATCCAGGGAAACACTATGGAAACTGTTTTGCAATCCTAAGACCATGACTGTCTGAAAGGTGATCAAAACAAAATGCATATTTACTTCAGTCTCATATTCCTATAATTGACGGACAATTTTTTTTAGTTAAAGTTTCTGTTTAAATAAGGAATGAAGATTGGATTACATGGCACAGGGGCCTGCATGCTGGCCGAGAATGTTTTTGCCTCTAAAGGTTCATTTAGGGTCAAATGAGTAGAAACCTGACACCCTCGGTTAACATTTCACCCCAAGCAGTGGTTTAAACTCAATTCTAGTATTACATCTGCAACCATCATGTTAGTGGTTTAAGAAGGCAGCACAGGTCCCATTAGATGTGACCAGTGCCTTTCATTTTACAAATACTGTATTTACACTAAGAGACATAGATATAGCCTCACGGAGGGGAATCCATGGTACTACTTTATTGATTCATTTCTTTGTATTAAAAACGATTCCCAAGGCTCTTCTCTATGAACACGTTAGCTTGACATTCAAGGCCAACCACAATCTGGCACCTCCTACTCTTTATGGAAACTCCTAGCCTAAAGCCTATACTTCCCCACTTTCCAAGCTTTCCTTGGTGTCCTCCCTCAGCTCTGTTGCTCTTCCTCAAGCAGGAGAGCCGACCCAGCTCTCCGTGAAGTCTTGCTTTGCTTTCCAGGCCTGGAAGCTAGTGCTCATTTCCATTCTGAAGGTCTTTTGTCTTAAGCATCTACTTTTATTAGTTAACTTTTCATATGTATGTGATATTAACTCCCAGCTTAGTCTGTATGTGCGTTAGGGTTAATGACAGGTATTTAGATATAACAGGGACTCAAGTATTTGTTGATTAAAATAGTCACACTTGAAATGTGTCATTTTCAACCTTTTAAACAGTACCTGATAAGCCATCTCACCAATTCAAAAGGGTACTCAAGAAATCTTTTCAGACGATAAACAAACATTTACTTCACAAGGGTAATGGGAAAGGCCCATTCCCTTTCAGGAAAATCTAAGGATTAAGACTTTTAAAAGAACATTTGGGACAAAAAGCCATCAGAGACTGATGCTTAAGTCCAAGAAATATTTTAGTTCCTGTAAGAACTCCATGGTGCTGAAGAAAAAAATGTTTGGAATACTATAATTTTCTATCTTTAAATGTCAAGAATGGCAATAAACAAATGAAGCCAATCAAATTTAAGAGAAGAGAAAGTGTATTTCCACTCGTGGTTAATTATTGATATTCGATGTGGGACCATTTTTAGTGTCAATATATTAGATGACAATTTCTTACAGTGAAAAAAGTTCTAAGGATCTTCAAATGGGAGCTAACCCATACACATATTGTAAGTTACTATGTAACTTATGAATACATCATAACTTATGAATATCATAAAAATGACTTTTTTGTAATAAAGTCTTTCCACATTACTTTTTAGCTTTTTAAGCTCCTGGAAGGCAAGTGATGTATCCCAAGAATTTCTGTGTTCCTCACTGCACTTGTCATTTGTTGGGTAATTAATGGTGTAATATATGCCTAAAATGCCCGAGGTAGGAATTTGAGAGAGAAAAGGGAGAGATATCGTGGATACCTGCAGACAGGTGAGAAGCCTCGCCCTGTGCGGATCCAGTTCTGCCCTGTATAGGACCAGCTACTTATTATTCTTAGGCATCAGCCATCTCTCTTCTGAAATCTGGCTATTCATGCCCACCTCAAATGTTTGCTGTACGGATTAGAAGAAATAATGTAGGTAAGGGTTTTGCACAGTTCAAGTACTTAATACTTTTTTTGGAACATATTTTTAACGTGCCTATATGTACCACGCACTCTTCTAGGTGTTGGGAATTCTAGATCGAACAAAATAAAGTCTTTGCTCTCATGGAGCTTACCGTGTAGGGGGAGGGGACAAATTTACCCATAGGTAGAACATATCAGGTGGAAATACGTACATGCATATGCTATTTTATACAGGGTGGCTAGGGAAGCTTTCTCTGATTAAGACCTGAGAAAGAGTGGGAGGGGGCTTGCAGATGTGTGGGAAAAACTCAGCAAGGAGAGGAAACACCAAGGCAAAGTCCTGGAATAGAAGGCCTGCTTGGCCTGTCTAAGGGAAGGGAAGTGGGTGGGACGGGGGGGCAGGGTGGGAAAAGCCCAGGCTAAGGTCATCCAGGCGGCACGGGCCAGAGCACCTGGGACCCACAGGCCTCTCTGTAAGATCTTTGGGTTTTTCAACTACCTATCATTTAGCCAGGTAGGGAGGTAGCATATCTTACACTAGTTTTCGAAATGACAACAGCTTTTTGGTCAAATTACTATTCCCTGCATTTACAAAATTCACCCTTTAATAGATAATTAGGTGAATATTCTATAGCTCTGCTAACAGTGATGGATGTTAGTGAACTTAAAATATTTGAGTTAAATGTTTTTAACTTTGTCTAACAAAGCAATTCCATTTCCTCTATCAAAGCAGCTTAATTTTAAAAGCAAGCTCACTTTCTGCTTTTTAAACGGATAGGCCAGTAGCTACTTGCCACTCAGTTTTTGTTTGAAATTCATTTCGTAGTTTCAATACAACTCAAACTTAGAAGTGCTCTTCAGAATTTGTTTGAAGCAAAATTTTCCCCCCTGCAAAAAACGCACTAAGTTCTCACTTAAGTTAAAACACAGTTGACATGATTATAGACATGAAATAGATATTTCAGCCACGTGTCACGCTTACAAGGGTCAGTTTGATGTTAAATAATTTTGTCTACATTATTAATTGAACATGTCATAAAGGGCTAGCAATAAAATGCAGATACAGATTTGGTGGCTGACATTACATAAACCAAATTTTCTTAACTGCAACTGCACTGTTGCAGTTCAGAAAAATTTCCCAAGCAAACCTAAATGTTTGAAATAGATTGTATTGCATGAAAAACCTCGTGCCCAAGGTATGATTACTTCTGCAAGTTTGCAAATGTGAGTGTTGACTTTCGCTTTTCCAACTAGGTGCATGCTCCGTGTTTCGTCTCTTTATCGCGGCTTCATTTTATTACTGGATACTGATGCCATCACGAAGCGCTACATCGCAAACAGCGTGCACGTTCCGCTCCCGACTTGGTACCGCCGGTTGCTCACTCTTCACCGCAGCCTGGAAGAGCTGGATGCCGCAACGGAGCGGACCCGGGCCCGGAGCGAGCCCCCCGGCCCGGACCCACGACGCACGGCCACCGCCACCGCCACAGCCACGCCGTCGGGGCGGCAAGGGGCGCCCACGCGAACTCGCTGCTCCTCCGGTTCCTTCCCGCCGCGTGGTTCTCGAGGCAGGAGACCGCTGGGACAGCGGGGGTCGTCGTGCGGGCCCACCAACGACACAGCGGCAGTTGGAGCCCATCGTGAACACGTCCTGCGCAGGAGGACCCGGGGCCGCAGAAACGTTACAGCGCAGGGCCGAGAACCAAGACCCCGCTACTTCCCGCCCCCCGGGGTCCGATGGCCCGGCCACCGCGCGTGGAGGTCCCCGCACCAGGACCCCTGCGCTCGGCCCGCCCCTCCCCCTCCCGGGGCCGCGCCCCCTCCCCGGCCCCGCCCCACGCAGGCGCGCGCAGGCCCCGCACCTCCCCCTCTGCTCCCGGGGCCCCGGCGGGGGCGGAGCGACCCTCGGAAGGGGCGTGGCCTCCGGCCCCCACGCACGCACGCGCTCTCGGGCCTTACGGCTACGTGTCGGGCCACGTGACGCCCACCCCGAAAGTCCCCTGTGAAGCAACAGGACGATAAAAAAATTTGTTTGGGTGGGGGCGGCGGGGAGGGTGGTGGAGAGGCTTTTAAAGAACTATAGTAACGGGGGAGAGGATAGGGCTGTGTGGCGGCGAGCGCAGCCCTGGCGCGCAGTAGCTCGTCCCGCTGGGAATCCCTCTCCCGTAACGCTACAGCCAGACCGCGCCCGCCACACAAGCCGGCCCGGCGGCGGGGAGCTAGAGGCGGCGCAGCCCGCGCCCCCGCCCCAGTGGAAAGCACAGCCACCCGGTCCCCTCCCTCGTCCTTCGGCCCAGCACCGGCCCCTCCTTCCGCTCTCGCTCGCCCGGGGCAGCGACCCCGGCCCGGCGCCCAGGCCGGGCTCGCTGTGCGCCGCCTCCGTCACGCCGTCCGCCGCTAGCCCTTCAGGCCGCCCACCCCGCCGGAGGGAGACGGCGCGGCGGCAGCGGCGGCGCCTGGGCCGGGGGGCTGCGGGGGGCGGTGGCTGCGGGAGGAGGAGGAGCGCGCCGGCCGGGCCCAGCTAACGGCCGCCCTGCGCGGCCCCGCCTGCCGCCCGCCCCCCGCCCCCGGCCCTCCCCGCGCCGCCGCCCCTCCCCCCGCGCCGCCGCCGCCGCCGCCGCTGGCAGCGCCGCCTGAACTGAGGCGAACTCCGCCGCCAAGTGAGTGAGGAGGAGGAGGAGGAGGCGAGGAGGAGGAGGAGGAAGAGGAGGAGCGGAGTCAGAGCGCGGCGGCAGCGGCAGAGGCGGCCGCGGCGGAGACCAGCCCAGAGAGACCCCGAGCCCGCGGCAGAGGCGGCGGCTGAACGGGCGCGACCAGCCGAGCGAGAGGCGGCGGCCCGGCTCCTCTTCGTCCGGCGCCGAGCGGCCCGCGCCCGCACTCGGCCCGCGGAGACCCGCCTCCCGCCCGCCGGCCTCGTGAGCGACGCGCCGAGCCGGCGGCCGAGGAGCGGCGGCGGGCCGGGAGCGCGTCGGGCCGCGGGCGGAAAGTGCCTGCGGGGGCGGGGAGAGCGCGGTGAGCGCGCGGTCCGGCCGCCCCGGCGCCCGGCGCGGGAGCGGAGCGGAGCGGGACGCCGAGTCCGGAGCGGCCGGCGGCCGGGGCTCCCCGCCCCTCCCTCCTCTCCGGCGGCGGCGGCGGCGGGCGGAGTGAGCTGCGGAGCCTGGAATATGGTCGGGGAAATGGAAACGAAGGAGAAGCCGAAGCCCACCCCAGATTACCTGATGCAGCTGATGAACGACAAGAAGCTCATGAGCAGCCTGCCCAACTTCTGCGGGATCTTCAACCACCTCGAGCGGCTGCTGGACGAAGGTGAGTCGCCTCGCCGGCCCCTCGCGGCCCGCGCCGGGGCGGCGGCCCCTCTTCCCGGGACCCGACGCCCGCCGGAGTATGGGGAGGGCGGGAAGGTGGCGGCCGGCGGGGACCGTGCGCCTGGGGACGGCGAGGCCCGGGCGGGGCGCGAGGAGGCGGCGCCGAGGCTGGGCTCGCGGGGTGCGGCGGGCGGGCCCCGCTGGCGGGACGCCCCCCCGGACGCGGGGCCCCGGTTCCGGGACCCCTCACCGCCGGCGCCCAAGCCGGGTGCGCTGGGGGAGGCTGCAGGGCCCCCGGCTCCCGGCCCGGCCTCCAGCACCGCGACGGCCCCAAGCTTCGCGGGCCTCCCGGGGAGCAGCCCGGCCTCGCCCGCCCCGCGCCCCGCGGGCGCCTGAAGGACACCGGCCTCGGGGCCGCTCCCGGAGGGGGCCCTCCCAGAGGTCGCCGGCGGCTCCCGGAGTGGGAAGTCCAGTGTGGCTTGTGGTTTTTTTGAAGTTTGTGTAGCTTGGAAGTACTCGAGGGGAGTAGCGTGGGGCTGGTTAATTTAAAGGAATTTCAGAGCCGACCGAAAGTACTGCTGATGCAGCCGAAGGCGAGGACAAAATGACAGCGGAAAGCACTTTTTATCCTTTTGTTTGGGGAAGCGAGAAGTGTTCGGGAGTTGAACTTCACTTTTGGGGGTGGGGGTGTGAACGCGAAATACCGCGAGGACACATGTAAACGTAATCCCGCGTCCGAAAGAACTTCGGCGGAGAGCCTTCTCCCGAGGGCGCCGCCGCCTCGGCTGCTAGGACGGGAAGCCAAGACGTTTGAAAGGGCCAAGATAAAAACGAGTAGAAGTTCGCAGCAAAGCTTTGTTGGCGGAGAGCTGTGGCGAGCGAAGAATGACGAGAAGATTAATTTTGGCCAACTCTGGGATTACTTTAACAAGGTCTTAAGCAGTGACCGGGACGATTCGCGTCCGGTGGCTGTGCATTTCTGGGGACGCCTAGGGAAAAACATGAGCAACAAAAATGTTTATTTTGAAAATCGAGTAGCGAGGAGTTTCTTCTGCTTAGAAGCATCACCGGAGGACTGCTTAAAGAAAACGGAAACTGCTTTATAACGTTGAGCAGGGGATTTTAGATATTTTGGCAAGAATTTTGAGAGATTTTTTACAATAGAGCTGGGGAAAAGGAATCTGAAGGTTAGAGTTGGAATGTCAGGAAAGAACAAAAGACCGGAAATGTCTCCGTGTTAAAAGGTGGTTCAAGAAGAATCCCAGAAGCTTTTGTTGTCAAGAAAGTCATAGAAACAACTTTAAAAGTACAAAACTGTCAGCTATTACTGCGTACTTGTTTTTTTGCCTACATACGTTAAAACATACAGTAGTAGCCCATATTGAAATGGGCTTTTTCCATAGTTGAAACAGCAAATCTGCTAACACGAAATTGTTCCGGAGAAAACCTGAGCTGTCCCTTTAAGGGGTTCTGCTTTTCCTATTTGTGTTGGCATTTGAAAGATTGTGGAGGCAGAAAACTTTCTGGAATGTCAAAAAAAAAAAAAAATTGCTGGAACTCTTAAATTGAGTATTTCCAAATGTGGGCGCTAAGGGGCGCCAGTTATTTTTTTTAAACATGAGAAATGTTTGGAGCAAAATATGTAACATACTCAATTACCTGACCTTTATTAAATTTAGTTGAAACTTAAATCATAGGTCATTGCATTTGTCGTTTTGTGTCCACATATGTATTTGAAAACTTTGAAAACACTTTCTTTCAAATTATTGGAACAATTTTATCACACTGCAGAAGTAATACGCTATTTTCTTCTTGGCATATTTTGGTGCAGTTAAGGTTTTGGTAGTATTAGCAAAAATTTTTTTTTCTTTAAGCACAGTTGTACAGAAGGAATCCTTTATAATCATTAAAATGAAAATAGGTTTTGACTGTATTAGGGTTAAAGTTAAATTGCATTCTTTGAATTAAAATGTTGAATTCAGTCAAACAGCATAGGAGATTATTAAAAAGTTTGGAAATATTTTCTTCTCATTTGCACTATTTGAAGTAAATAATTTGAGTTTCTCTGATTAGTTCTGAAAGGGTTCTCATTTGTACTTTTATGTTGGTCTGAAATCTCTCAATGATAATTTGGAGTTGGTTCTGTTAAAAAGTTTCTAACCTTTGGTTTGGTAATTTTTAATCTTCTGAATTTAGAATTCCAGTTATGTCATTATTTCTAACAAAGGTTTGTTCGTTTCTCTTCGCCTGAAAATAGTAACCATTTGAGTTTTAAATGTTGGAGACCACTGGTTGAGGATGATATATTCTAAATAACATGTATATTTTTTCCCTTTCATTATGGTTTACTCCATCTCTTGTCTCAGTTCTGTCTTGAGTTTTAGCCTTTTCAACTCCCCAGCGTAAAGATTGCTTCTGTATAATAGCTAGGATGTTTAAAAAAGGGGCAGCATAATGACTAGGAAGTTTGATTGTTTTTTATCAGACCAGTACAAACACACAGGAAAAGGGGTTATTCCTTAGTGGGGAATAAGCTGCTTCCTGTAATTGTTAGCCTTATTATAAACGTATTTTGACTTAAGGAAAATATTGGTTTCTGAAGTGCATCACGTTTTATCCGTGATGGGTGACTTAATTCTGAAATTTGGCAAGTTGTGCTTTACCTCTTTGTGGCCTGTCATTGTCCCAAATAAATTAATCATGACTTCTGTTTGTGGTTAGGAATTCTAATTTCCTTTGTCCGTATGATTGGCTGAAAAATTGTTTTAAAATTTAGTTAAAACTGTAAATTTTACTTTAGTGATTAGTTTAATCGAGTTAAGATACTGTACTTGGTTACAGTAGATGCGTCTTCTGATAATTAGAAGTTTTGAATGAGTAGCAATTTTGAAATATTTTTCAAAAGTAAGCTTTTGAAAAATTTCCTTGTCAGTTTGAGAGTTTTTATTTGGCTGGTTACACATTTGGGATTTCTGTGCTCTAGATTTTTTTGGTTGATTAAAACTTGAATGCTTTAGACTGAACATTTTAATTTTATGCCAAGTTAACCTTTAGCCTATATTTTGACTATGGAGTGTGAACAATCTTTTTTTGTTTTCTGTTTTTTGCGGGGTGGGGGAGGGGTTGTCAGCTTTTTCTCCCAAGTATCGTCAACCTGGTTGATTTTTTAGGTTGTGAATGCATTCTAGGTTGGGCCAGTCGTATGAATGACATAACTTCAGTTGATAATTCCGATACTTAATCCTTCATTGACAATAGAGACGATTACACATAAAACCAAGGTTTAAAAGTGTTAAACTGCTCTGCCTTTAAAGAGAAGTTTTCCACTGAACCTTGGGACCATCCATCCATGGGAAAGAATAGCTATTACTAGGGTTTGTTTTTTTTTTTGGAAACCTTTCTGTGTCGTGAAAATGAAACTTAAGCAGGAACACAGGAACAGTATTTTAATGCAAATTGTTTTAATAAAGTATTGAAATTTAGAATTGAGACGGTGTAAAAGTAAAAATAAAATCAGTTTGACTTAAAAATCCCAAATGGGGGAAATGGAGATCTAGGGATATTAAAATTAGATTCTGATTTTTCAGTCTTAGGCAGATAACGAAAATTAACGAATATGTAGTGTGGTTTATGAGGAAGGCTAGCCTAAATCTTTTTATTGTGAATAACTGAAAAATCAGTGTGTGGCTCAGAAAAAGTGAGCAAACGTGTAGATTAGAGTCTGCATTACTGATTTGAAAAATTCACTTTTTCATGGTCTTTTTGGAGTGAGGGAGGATGTAAGTTTTCTTTTTGACCTCAATTTATTTTCTCTCCCTGTTCCCTCTCCCTTGAAAATGAGGGCAAAAAGTATTTTAAATTAAAATTTGCTTTACTAGTGAACATTTTTCCATGTTAACTTCCATTTGCTATGCATTTACTATTGAATGTATCATTCTCAGTTTTCCTGCACTTCAATTTTCTTTTTCTTTTTTTTCTTTAGAAATCTTGATCAGTTTAAAAATTATATGGTGGTTTCTTGGTATTGAGAGGAGTTTTGCTATATAAGTTTACTATAGTTTTGGGTCCCCTCCCCCCCCGCGAAGAAGCCTAGTTGACAGTAACCAATATCTGTGACAAACAGATTTTATTTAAGTTGAAGTAATTAATCTGTTGTTTAGGAGCAAAGGTTGTGTTTTTGTACGCACAATCCTTTGAATTATTAGTAATAAGAAGGAAGCCAGTATTTATAATCAGTTCTTTACATTTTCCTTTTTTCTCCTCACCCAGGAGGTGTCAGCAGCTATAGTAAGGTAATAATGGAAATGATAATTTGTATCACGGGTCATTTACTCAACATTTATTCTGTATTTTCGAAACTCAACTCCTGTAGGCCGGCTGTGTATTTAGAACGCATGTACATACTATGATGCAGGTGACTTCTCTTTCTTAACTTTATCTAGTTTACATGCTTTGTAGTAAATCTGTACTACCAAGGATATGACGTAATTGAGCTAATGGAAATAGGTCTCTGCTAATCACATTTGCTACTGTGTTATGGTATGAGCACCTTTTCTTAAATGGCTTTGAGAAAATCAAGTGAAAACAAGTTAATTTTACCTTTTCAGTGCTTTGTACGTACCTTATTTCTGTGATTATCCCCCTAGTAGTCACAGTCCTGAAGCTGATTGAAGTGCATCAGTTTTCCATAAGAACAAATGGTTTTTGGTTTACTTCTTAAGAGAAATAGATTCCTGCAACAGAAGACATGACGTGGACCCCTCCTTGTCTTTCCTGAGCATGATTCCGATGCTCGTTTTTTGAGGCCAGTGTAAGGTTTTTGATTTGTTTTTTGACTCTTTTGGTATTAAGAGAATTACACCAGTGTGATTGTAAGGGCAGCTTTTTATAATCTGACTGGAACTGTATTTTAATTTACTTGAGAATTCAGTGCCGTTAATACACTTTGATTTATAGTGGTGCAATTGTAAGTAAGACTTGCTTTATTCAGTTGGAGATGTTGGAAGTGCTATGCCATTGTTAGGATTTATTTTTTGATTAAGGAGCCTACTGAGGGATTTTCTGTTACTTATATGTCAGCTGTTGTGAAGGTATGCAAGGATCTATTTTAGGGTCAAGGGAAGGGGATAGTGCCTGGGCCCATGCCAAGAAGTCATAATTAGAATTAGGTACCATTTTTTTACTTACATGATTGACAGGACTTAGTCATTTTCTCCGGCCCCTCCTTTTTTGACATGAAGACAGTTCAGTGTGAATTTTAAGTGCAATAATGTATTTTTTTCTTAATGAGAACTTTTAGGAAATGCTTATATCCTTTTTTTTTGAATTAGCATTTCAGTTTTGGGACTCAAAATAGCTAGATTGTTTGATGTCCAAGTAAGATTTTTACAGCTTTATTTTCATTTAACAGAAAGCAAAAATAGCATTAAACTTTTCATAGTGAGTACAGTTTGTTTTGTTAGTGTGACTGTGTTACGAAATTTGACTATAAATATAACCCCAGCCTGTGTTAGGTCCTACTCTCTATGTAGTTACCATCATACTTAACATTGTAATATTATTATCTCTTTTTGTGTCTGTCTTCCTTGTTAGAGTTAGTTCCTTGAAGGTGGCCACCTTATAGCCTGGCACATGTATGATCTCAGATGTTTGTTGAATTAATAAATAGGTTCACACTTTAAATCCTTTTCTCATTTCTAATTTCTCTAAAACGTGGGATTAAGCAGATAGTTTTGGCAATTAGAAAAAAGGTACGTGTATTTTTTTCTTAAAGGTGGTATTTTTTAGAAATCTTAGATTATTTTTTGCAGTACTTGCCCTCAAGGAGCCTAATGTTAATTTTACTTGACTACCATTGATATGACTGAGAATTAGAAAGATAAAATTGCTTTACTTAAGCAGTAGTTTCTAGCCAGTCCTTATACAAAGTATATCAGTACTCGTCTCAGCTCTTGAAAGTTTTGGCATTTATGGAATTATATAGGTGAACCTTCGTCTAGTCAATTACCTATAAAAGTCAACATTCAATGGATACTTAGTTCTTGTACTCTGCAAAGCACAATAAATATGAAAGATTCCTTGTCCCTAAGTGCTGCTTTGATGTGCTCAGGATAAATAAGGACTGTTTGAATTGTTTTAGTTTAGAGGAAAGCTGAGTATAAACATAGGTGGCTGTTACAGTAATTTAACACAAATAGCGATTTTTAAGCACAGGTGTTTCTTAAAGCTAATTTGAAACTGTGCCGTTACTTAGAAGACTGATAAATTGACATTTTCAGTTAACTGAAATTTAACCCTCTTAAAAGGAGTTTACTTTTCTGTTTTAGCCTTAACAGTGTTTTAAAATAAATCTGTCAGGAGTTTTTAACAAATATATAGCTTGTCAAAGTTAAGTAATTTATCCAGAATTCTTGTAATTAATGAGGCAGTGACTGTATTTAATGTATTCAACATTTCCTCAGTTTTCTAAAGCAGAAACTCTTAGTTTGAAAACCCAGCAATCCTATCAAGTCTAATAAAATAAACAAAATTGTGTTTATGTTCATAATGTTGCTTTATGTATTGATTCTAACCTACATATTTTATTAAACTAAATTTTGAGGCTGGTGAAATGAATCAGTTTACTGTAACATTTCTATCACATTACTTACAAAACAGAATTTGTCAATTTGGATGCTTTTCAAGGGTGTTGAAGTCTCAGAAAAACATCAAAATGCCATTAAACCCATGAAGTGGTCCTATGCTGTATGGCCATGGTAATAAGGAAAGAGTGTGTGTGATCACATGTGTGCAAGCATGCATGTATATGAAGGGAGCCATGCAGTGAATGTGAGCTGGCCTTGAAATCCTTGGGGATTGGGTGCTAGGGATGGTGAAGTTCAGAGCAAGGAAGGTTTTCAAAGTAACATCTGCCTGGCCTCAGGATTGAAATGATTATATATCAACAGTGGAAAATGGAGTGGGTCTTAAATAAACACCTGGCTTTGGGCTTTTGTGCAGGATGAGTTGTAAAGATTGGGCATGATCACCTGGTCAGTTGCAGATTATTGGAGGAACCTGTGGCTTTTAAGCTCATTTAATAGTTTAAAATATATAGGAAAAATGAAAAATATATAACATACATGTATTTATTACATTAAAGAGAAAGGAAAGCACTGGTAAAAAGCACACTCTTAGGCAGGCTTTATTTGGAACCTTGTTTTCGTTACTTCAGTGTCATATACTATTTTACAGGGTCTCAAAATTCTTTTACAAAGAGTGTTTGAAGAGGTGTGTGTGTGAAAAGAACTAGAAGAGATACAAAACATTTCTTCTTAGATGCAGTTGAGTATAAGGCATATTAAAGTAATACCAGAAGTTCATGGAATTTCAGAGCTACCAGGGTCCCGAGAGTTTGGGGGATGAGGTCTTCATTTCATAGGTGCAGAGACCGAGGTATGGAGAGGTTGTGACTTGTCCACATCACAAAGCAAGGTGATCTGTTTGGTGAATGTGCCACTGCCTGAGCGGTACTAGCGAAGAAAAATGCAGCCGAGTACTAGAAAACCGCTGCCTCAGGTTGTGAACATGAAGGAAAGAAAAGCAAATGGGGGTTTTGCTAAGTCTGTGATATGTTGGAGTTGAGCAAAATGCTGGTCAACTTTTCGGAGCTAATATAAATATATATATATACACACACATCTTTTACTGGTAAATCTTTATGATAGTTAAAGGGCTAAAAATAAGAAAGTAAAGGCGTTTTAAGAGGCTTTCAACTCATTCACTTAAACTTCTTAGTAACCAAAGGATAGAACTTTAGCTCTTAAAATAACATGGTACAAATAAATCTAGTGAATATTTAGTATTGTTGATCTTTTTATTACTATTTTAAATAACTACTCAAGAGGAAAAAACATTTCTGACTGGAAGGTTTTATTTAGAGGTTTAATATTGCTAGGTGATTCGAGTCAGGAATGTATACACTTGTATCAGTTTTAGGTTAGCATAGGGTGGTTAAAAGCATAGGTAGGCAACTAAATAAAGCCAGCCAAGAGGTGGATGATGATGAATCGAATGGGAATAATGCTGCACTGGGTAGCTCCTACATCCCATTCCCGATGCCCACATCTGGAGCATCCACTGTTTCTTTCAAGTATATGCAAAAGAATTAAGTATAAACCACAGTTACTTGTTTGCTGTGTTACAGTAATTGTATCATTCTGATAGAACTGATTAGAAGAAATAAAACATTTCTAACCGAGGCCAAATATAAATTACTCGGAAATTAACTGCCCCAATCCTCTATTAGTGTTGCTTCTGTCACCATTGTTGCAGTGATGCCTCCATTGTTATGACGTATTCAAGTGTTGACTCTGTGTGTGTGTGCATGTGTGCACAAGTGAGCCAGCATAAGGATGAAAATGGATTCCAGTTTCTGTCCATATGCTAATGAGACTGTGTTGCAAAGGAGCAACAGTTCTTTGACAAATAGACCTGGGATTTAATCATGACTTGCAGTTAACTGATTAGTTTGGTGGTCTTGGACATATAGGTAACCTTTCTGAACCTCAGCTTCTTCATCTGTAAATTGAGCTATCAACTGCCCTGCCAAACTTCCAATCAGAATACTCAGAGGCTGGAGAATATTATAGGCAAGAGCTTCGTAGACTATAAGGCTGCATCATCTAACCTCTGTCAGCATTTTAAGGTTGTTTCTGATAGGATGGACAAGCAGGTAAGCAAAGCAGTTTGTAGAGAATGAGAGAAGAGAAAAACGGAGAAAGGTAATTTATCCATATGCGCATCGCCTAATTTTTGTGTGCAGGAGGATCATTCACTACTAACATGCTGAAAGTTCAGAAGAAGTCACTTTGAGCTGAAGTGTCTAGTAAGGTTGTTTTGAGAAGTGGAACCTGGGTTGGCCTTCATAGGTGAATGGTATTATTAATCGGTATTTAATGAGGTGAATGGGGGGGTGAAGGATGTTCCAGCAGAAGAGAAAAGTGCAGTGGTGTCAGAACAGTAGTGATGGGAGATTGAAAGACTTTCAGAAAGTGCGTTTAGATGAAGTTACTTGGAATGGCAAATGCATATAGAGAAGTAGTGAGAATTAGAAGAGCAGAGCCAGAAGACTCATGCAGGGCTATATTGTGATGGGCCTTGAATGCCAGGGTAAGTAAATAGTTCACCTTTTATTCTGAGTTTTGTAAGGAACCATCGATGGCTTGGGTTATATCTGGGTGCCGTCATGAAATCTTTGGGGGTAAACTAAGAAGAGTGTATAGAACATATGGATTTAAGAAAGTAGAATTTGGATACAATGTGGAGAGTTAAGAGATAAGGGAATTTAAAGAAATTGTTATACTTTCTCGAAATATTTAACAAAAATATATTTTGATCTTTCTGCATTTTAGATTTAAACTCTAGAGTTTTTTTTTAAAATGGTGTTTATCTAAAAATAAACATGCATACAAATTATTTTTTCTTTACCCATAAGTCCCTAGGTATCTCTTTAAAAACTAGCAGTATTTTACATAGTGACTTCACACTGAACAAAATGGATTAACCATACAACTAATATAATAACCAGTCCACATTCAGATCTCTGTAGTTGTCCCCAAAATATTCTTTGTGACCGAACTGGCTTGTGCAAATCAGAATCTGACTCAGGACCATTCATTGAATCTGGGTGTTAGGACTTGAAGTCTCTTAAATCTAGAACCATCCCCCCCCTTTTTTTTATGACATTAATGTAACTTTCTTGTCACTGGGCTTGTTCCTTTATGTCATCTGTATCTATTACTTTGGCAGTTAGATCTAAAGAATTGGACAGGTTCCAGTATAATGTCATAGGGGATACTGTGTATTTAGTGTTGCATCGCTCTGGGGGCACAGTTCTGGTTCTACTGTTAGTGAACCTAAAATTGATGATCTGGGTTAGAGTGGAGATAGACTGATCTTTCCACTGTAAAGTTAAGTGCTCTTTAAAAGGTAAAGCTTTCTTTCATCAGCAAGGGAATATTACTATTATAAAATAAGTTCCTAATGGAAAAGTCAGATCGGTGCTTATTCTTATTAATTATTGGTTGGTTGTCAAAGTAAAGTGTTGGTTTCCTAGCTGGCTCAAAGGGTGACTAATGAATTTTTTCTGTGTTTCGTGATAATCATTATGGGCTCATGGATCTTCATAGACTCACTGCAATTAATATTCTTTTTGATATTCAGGTTTTCACAATTTTGGCCTGTGATAATCTAACTGGCTCTTGTGTCTTTTGAAATCTTCCTTGCTTTTTGGGACAGTTTGATGCCCCAAGCTCACCTGCCCCACAGCTAGAATTAATTCTTTCTCCAAGGTTCTTTTTAATGGAAATGGTATTAGAGATGTGAATTTAGGCGCCAGACATGTTGATTTTTGTCAGGGTGAGGTTACTTCCAGGCCATTGGCCATTTTCTGAGCTAGACAGTATCGTTTTTAAATTCATGAATTCATGTTTGTATTTTCAATTCAATTTTAATGTTATATTTAATTTTATAATCATATCTTTCTTTTTTTGCCAACACCAAAATATCATGGTTTCTGACAATGACAGAATTACTTATTTACTTGATCCTACAATGTAGAGAACATACTTTCAAAATAATATTACTAATAATAGTAAAACTACTGAACATGTTTAAATGTTTTTTATACATTTTAGACACATTACAGATTATAGGTAGAACCAGTGACCTCTTGTTCTTCTGATTGTGATTTTCTTCCTTCTTTCTTTGGCTTTATTCTATCTATAGGGTTTTTTTTTTTTCCTACCAAATCTTGTTTTTGACCTTTTGATGATGTCATTTATTAGCTAAGTTCTTTTCTTGTTATACTGAGTGTTTCTATTAGCTTTTACCCCATGTCTAGCAGAAATTAGAGGAGAATATATTTTATAATCAGGGGTTAGTGAGTATGTATATTTATGGAGGTAAGATCCAGAGAGTTAACTTAAAAGGAGAAGGTTGTGCTGTTCAGGCTAGTGATTTGTATCTTAAGCCTGAAGGGCAGGAAGAGAAGAGAACATAGCAGGCGAAGTGTTTTAATTTAGTAAATTCTTCTGAATAATATCGGTAAAAGGATAAGGATAGCCCTTTAGGCTTTAAAGTTCCTGTGAGTTAGAGAAAAATCCTTAGGTAGAAATTAAGTATTAAAGTTTTATTTCTAAGTAGTTGCAAAATCTCTACTGTAAAGTTTTTGTCCTTAAGACCTTTTGGTAGTAAGGAAGTTATGTTCCAGCAGATGGAGATATTAGTACACAAAAGACAGTGTTTAGTGATTAAAATGTGTTGAGAAATAACCCTCTTGCCAGAATAGGAAAATTTTCTCCTCTAAATTGTAAGAGAAGAGTTGCTGAGGAATGTAACAAATATTGGTTATTGACTTTATTAATATTTGGGGTGGTATGTAAATCAGTTGTGGTATTTCTTTAAATAATTTGTCTTTTTAAGAGACTGTGTTAGCTATAGAAAATATATAAAATATGACTGGTTTAGGACATTGGATTGATTACAGCAGTTTTCTGAAATACAGTTTTTACCTTTACAGCTTCGTTGTTTGAAGAGTTTTTGTTTGTTTTGGAAGGGGACTAAGTCTGTTTAAAGGTATTCTGTTTGTATACTATCTTTGCAATTCTAAAATCTTTAACCAGGTAATTGATTTCTGTTTATTAATCTAAGTAAGAAAAAAAAAGTGTGCCATAGTTTACCATTGCATGATAAAGTTCTTTTGGAGATTATAGTTTTACTATAGTAATAAAAAATTATCAGCAGTAAAAAGGTAATCTTATCTCAGTTTATTATAGTTTATAGCATTCCTTGTCAGTTTTTTTTTTTTTTTTGGTTAGGTAAATATTACATATTTTGCTTTAATACTGCCTTGCAATTGTTAAAGAAATATTGCTTATTTAAGTTCCTTCTTAGGAACTTTTTGATTTGTGGAAGTATGTGTTTCGTTAATAATTAATGCATTTAAATTATATTTTTCTAGTTATACTGAGGTTTTTTTAAATTGCCAAGTCAATCATAAAATACCATTTTTCCTTCCATCGCTTGAAGTCAGACATGGGAGAAGAATAGATATATTATCTTTGTTTATATGTAGAGGACCAAGGAAGAAGAGATCTACTGTGGTACCTTTGTAGAACTGTTAATAACTTGCATTTTACTTTTTCCCCAGACTGTTCTTTCTCTCCATTTTGTCATTCTTGAAATGTAGAGAATTGAAGATGCAAACTTTTTTTTTGGCCACGCTGCACGGCTTGCAGGATCTCAGTTCCCCGACCAGGGATCGAACCCGGCAGTGAAAGCGCCTAGTCCTAACCACTGGACGGCCAGGGATTTCCCCTAGATGCAAACATTCTAAATTTACCTTTCACAACAGGGTGGTTTGTAGTCTCTGAATCCTGGGAAAGGTGGTGGTGTGAGGGCAGAGAGTTATCATAGCATACTGTCTTTGAACCTTAATGTGAATTTTTATTTTTCAGGGGAAGATTTTGTGTATACATTTTGAAGACAGTTTCTTATAGTCATTTGAGAGTTTATGAGAATCTTAAATATCTTCCTCCTAGTAATCATTAAAAATGTATTGTTATAAGGAATTAGACACATGTATTCTTATCATAACAAGTACTCTTCATCTCATAGAAAAAAAATAAAATGTATCAATTAAAAAATGAAAATCACCCATAAATCAGTGATAGTGACTCTTAACATTTTTGGTGAATTTCCTTCCATTCTTTTATCCCCCCCCCCTCTATTTATGGATATGACAACACTGGGATCCTATTTTTAATAGTATCACTGAGTGTGTTTTTTTTTAATAAATTACATCATGAGCATTTTCCCTGCCATTTTATATCCTTTAACAACATAATTTTTATGGTAACGTAGTTCGTCTTACAGAGATCTGTTAAATTTATTAACTCTTCTCTATTGGACGTATCATTTTGCTTTCAGGAAGTTGTGTGGTGATAATATCAGTGGTTTCAGAAGTTTATTACTTACTGTTTAAAAAGCCTTAAGCTACTGAGTGTTGTAACTGGGCCCTGTGAATACCGAACTCTTTTATTTCTGTAATGTGGTAATTGGAAATCAGCATTTTATGCTGCATTCCAGTAAAGTGATTGCTCTTATGTGACATGCAATTTTTGAGTAATGTCAGAGTTGCATATTTCACATATTAGCTTTTAACGACTTAACATATTTATTTGAAAGTTTTTATTCTATTTGCAAATATTTGAATGCATACTATGTGTGGGATGTTAGGAGGAGTACAACAAGGCTTCAGATTCATTCCATATCTTCAAGTTGTCTGAGTAGTAGGGTGGATAGCATGAAATAAAAGTAATATAAAGTAATATAAACTAGAGGGGACTAAAGACTTGCTAAAGAGGTCACTTTAGGGTAGGGAGATTATGGAATGTTGCAGGAAAAGAGGTAAAAAACTTCACCTGGCTCTTGAAAGATAAGATTGAAGCGGTGAAAAGGTAAGGGAGTAGTGCTGTAGACAAAGGGAACGCTATCCTTGAATGTGAGAACATTTCGTAGGAAAAAGAAAGTAATTCTCTACTGTAGAAAAGCTTAAATGCCTGGATTTTAGATTCTGTCCTTTTGATAATGGGAGACCCATTTAAGGTTTTTCCTTTTATATCTTTCTCTTAGTTGATTTTTTCATTTATCTGCCTCCATATTTATGTTTAGTGTATATTAATGTGACGGATAGCTATGCTTGCTACAGATTTTCAGATTTTCAGATTTTCTTGACTTATTTACCCCCCGCCCCAGTATTTTGCCACTTCACTACTTCTCCTTCTAATCTACACATACCTACTTTGGCTGACTTTCTGTTCTGTTTTACTGGTACATTTGGATTTACTTAGCCTTTTATTACGATGCCTTTTGTTTTATTTTTTTTCTGTATGTGTCTGTTGGTGATTGTGTTGGGTTTAGGTGCATGGGGGAAGAGGTACATCTGGATTAGTGAGTGTGATTTCTAGAATGGTGAGTCTAAGCTGTGTACTAAAGGTGAGTTGCTGGCATATCTTGGTCTGTATGTGTGGTATGGGTCTTTGTCTTATGCTTGCCTTTCATCATCCTCTCCATTTGCTCTTGCTCTAATGGCTTGAAAGACTGAGCTCTTAGGTTGGAGGGGAGAGGTTGAAGATCTGCTAATTTAACTGTGGTTTGATGGAGGCTTTAGGGAAGTGTTTTTGAAAACCGTTCCATGTGATACTGGCTTCTTGAAGTGGTCTGAGAACAGAAGGGTTCTGTAGTCAGAGAAGTGCTGCGCATTCTTTTGTGTTGATGCGTTAAATATCCAGGACCTGCAGTCAAGAATTTTCTGAAATTGCTTGGTAAAGGAATGCCGTTTTTTCTTTTCTTCTTGGAACTAGTGGTGTGAAGATATATTATGGGACATATTAGAGAGATGATAAGACCTGTGGATCTAGAGAGAGGAAGGTTTAAATAATAATTGGGAATCTTAATTTTGAATGAGAATGCTGGTTCAAGTCAGTTCAAAGTACCCTTTGAAAAGATAGTTAAATTTCTTTTAGTTTGGGACTTTCAAATTCCATCTTGAAGGAAGCAAGAAAAGTGCCCTTTCTGGCTTTATATTTAAACAATTGAGGCAGAGTGTTTCAATAGTGAATTTTATTTCAATTAGTGTATGTTATTTGAATAAAAATGTAGATGTGCTATTTTAAAAAGTATAATTCTCTAAGTAAGAAGAGAATCTTGACGATTTAAACGTTAGAGTGAAACATGCTTTGAAATAGGTAAGCACATAGAAATATGTTGATGTTCTAATATATGCCTGGTTTAAGTGTAAAATTTTTAAATTTGGGAACTGATGAATTGTAAGGCGAAGAGGAATTGTTAACTTTTGAAAATAAAAATATTTGTTAGAGTGTTTAATAAACATTGAGATGCAGTGATGTAGTTTTGTGAGGTCTGTAAATCAGTAACCAGTTGAGTGTTTTCTGTGAACTTCTGTTTTAATCTATGCATATAAGATGTTAGCTCTCTTCGTTGTTACAGCAGTTATGCAGTCTTAATCATAAAATGAAATTTTGATGACATTTATAATTTGCAGCAGCCTTTCAAAAGGGGGGAGTACAAGGGTTGGATGGTAGAGTAGCATTTCACCTGGAAGGCCCAAAGGATTTTTATTAAAATTTTGTCCTTGTTCAAAGAAAAACCCTGTAATTCAGATTTTAAAGCTGGAATGGATCTTAGAGATCACAGTTCCATCCTTTAATTGAATAGTATGTAAATGCAGTTCATTTACATGAAGTTTCATCTTCATGAAGTTTTACAGGTTAGAAACTGCTGCTTTCAGAAATGGTAGCTCATTTGGCTCTTGTGACAGAAGTATATCTGTAAATTAGATTCTTGGCCAGAGGGTACCTTTGGGCCTGATCCCCTCTGTGGAGAATTATGTCATGACTGATAATTTGCATAATGTGACTACCTTCTGATATGAGTGGTCTTAATTATTTTAAATTTTATTTCATTGCTTGAAATATCTACCTAGGGTATTTTAACTTTTCCTCTAAATAAGAATAAAATTAAGCATTTAATGCACACAGTGATATTGTCATTAAACTGATGTTTCAGGTCAAAGACAGAGAAGGTTCTCCTAGGTTCTTGGTAGACTCCATTAGCATTTTCCTGCAGGCTGAATCTAGGTCTAGGAACAATTTAGTGTATATTTGGATAAGAACTTTCACTGCCCATGTTCTCTACAAATATTTTAAAGTCATTTGTTAGAGTAAACTATTCCTCTCCCCCTCCCCCACCAACCTTTCCTTGTAGATCTAGGTCATGTGTCCTAGAACAATGTGATAAAAGTCCAAGATGAAGATAAGGGAAAGTGAGAAAGCCACTTGGTATCTTTTGAATACTCAGTTCAGATTCTCTGTTGTTGCTAGACTAATATTTAGACGTGTTTGTGTTGATGTTTTGTACAGATTTTAGTTTCATAGGCCAGATAGAGTAGACTTATCTAAAATTTGAAGGGTGATTAATTTAAGAGAGGTGTCTTTAAAAAACACTATGTTGTTCTTTTTTAAGTCTTGAGTAAAAGAAAATACGAAAAGGGGAAGAGAGTAGAGGGATGGATAAATGGATCAGTTAGAGAAGGACAGTAATGAGGGAAGATGAAAGTAAGATATGAGTTAGAAGAATCCTAGGTTTGTTTTTAGGTTATAGGAAAAAGTACAATTGACCCTTGAACAACACGGGTTTGAATTCCAGGGGTCCACTTATACGTGGACATTTTTCTTTTTTTTTTTTATAAATTTATTTTTTGGCTGCGTTGGGTCTTCGTTGCTGCACGTGGGTTTTCTCTAGTTGCGGCGAGCGGGGGCTATTCTGGTTGTGGTGCGTGGGCTTCTCATTGCGGTGGCTTCTCTTGTTGCGGAGCACGGGCTCTAGGCACGCGGGCTTCTTTAGTAGTTGTGGCTCGCTTGCTCTAGAGCGCAGTCTTAGTAGTTGGTGGTGCATGGGCTTAGTTCCTCCGCGGCATGTGGGATCTTCCCAGACCAGTGCTCGAACCCGTGTCCCCTGCCTTGGCAGGGGGATTCTTAACCACTGTGCCACCAGGGAAGTCCCATACGTGGACATTTTTCAACAGTAATAAAACATGGACTACAAGGTCCATTTTTGGCTGGATCCGTGGATGCGGAGGGCCGACATAAGTTATACCCGGATTGTCTACTTCTTTGTTCAAGGGTCAGTTTTGTTTATTTTACATGTCAGTAGGGGATGTGAGAAGTGGAAGTCTTTCATTTTGTAAGTCAAGAGTCTCCTTGATTGTTAACATTATTTATTGAATAACAAATATTTACTGGGTTGGCCAAAAAGTTTGAACTTTTTGGCCAATCCATATATGCTGACAGTATAAAAGTGAACCAGAAAAATGGTATAAACATGAACCAGAAAGGTATATATCTTAAATTTTTAAATGCTACCTAAAAAGAGAAATACTTTGTTATGTACACATACATATATACTTATATAACAGCAGAAATGAAAGTTTCATGAAATAATAATTTGTATTACCTCTGATGTAATACAGTATTTTTCTGTTCTATTTCATTTAAAAAATACTGGTTGTGACTAATACTATAGATTGAATGGATTGTGACCTGTGTGGTTTTAGGAAAACTGATGTTGACTCCTGGTATAATTTAGTTTTCAATAAAATTAAAAAAATAAAATCCAGCACTTTGCTGGGTGCTGGAGTTATTACAAAGATGAGTAAGGCATAGTCCAGTTTTTAAGGAGACATACAATGGAGTGGAGACAGAAATGGAATAAAAAACGCAGTACAGTGCTTATATTGCTGTGACAGAGGCATGCACGGGTTAAGATGGAAAGGGATCACATCATTTGCTAGCAGGAAAATGAAAATTTATTCCAGGTTCACATTGCATGATCTGATAATTCATCTTAATGTGAAATTTAAGTTCTCTTTTATCCCCTGTAAATTCTAAAATGAATACAATGAAGTTTACTTGAAAATAAGAGATTTCTGAATTTTTGGTCTACAGACCAAGTTTGTAAAAGTAAATGTTAATTTTATAGATAATCTTTAAAAAAAATCTAAATCACACAAGGGAGTAGTATTGTTGTCCTAAATACGACACGGCGACTAGCTCTAATGCCATTATTTGGGAAGTATTTTTATTTCTTTTCTGACTTTTTTTCCTTTGAAGTTTATATTGTGACTTATTAAGAAGGTAAAGTTAGATAGAAGTGTTACATAAACACATATATCTTTTAAAATTATCTTTGACCATTGGCTGTTTGCCCAGATAGTAAAAGTTAAGGTACAATACAAACCGTGAACTTTTGAATGATAGGATAAATGTGGATACTTAATTATCCAACACTGAAAAATTATGTCTCTGTATTGGAATTTGGAAATATTCTGTATATTGACTTTTGTGGTTAACTGATTTGCTTGCAGTAACACTGAATGTGAAAATTAGGAAATTGGTTGCATTTTATCTTTAAAAACTTAAAGCATGGCATTTCTATAGAGTCTAATTTCGTTTCTGTGGGTTACACAGTTGTTAAGGTTTTTCCTGTGAGTGATACAGGCTACTGCATCAGGTTGAGGAAGCTAATGTCTGAGTGGATGTGGTGGTTGCCTTAGAATGATTTTGCTGTTCGCAGTGAAAAATGTTTTCCTTATAGTTCTTGTGCAGCAGGCCATGGAGTAAAGCACATTTTTATAATAAAGGTGATGAATTTAATCGCAAGCTGGCAGCCAAATGGAAATTGCAGACCTTGATACTGGGAGAAAATTGCCAGTAAAGCAACTCTTGAGAGAACAAACTTTAAATTTACCCACCCATTTCGACATTGAGGAGAACTTGGGGATCACAGGATATTTTGCTTGGTCTGTTAGGTTCAGATGAATGACACCTGAGTGTTCTATTTAAGAGTTAGAGATAGTTGGTTTAAAGTTGCTTCTGCTTTGTACATAAAGCCTTTAACACATTTTTGTATTAAAATTCTAAAATGCTTCCTTTTTGTATTTCAGCACATTGGTGTGCCTAATGAATTGAAATCCATTTACCACACTTAACGTTCATCTGCTGTGTAATTCATGTTTCTGCCGTTTATATGATGGACTACAATCTTAAAGGATGCAGAATAATCTGGGTTTATAAGCAACATTGAATTGATAGAATGTCTGTCATATAAACTATCAGTTTTTGCTGTTTTATATTTAAACAGTTTATATTATAAAATTTAAACAGAATAGTAGAATTTCTATTATGAGAAATCTGGACTTTGTCACTTTTTACTCTGAGGTAACTAATGCTTGTTGTTGTTTATGATTAACTTAACCCTTGTTCCAACATGTGGCGTTTAGGATGTTTAACCCTGAATCTTGGTTATATTGTTGCATGTATTTTGAGGTGTACTTTCCCCCCATGATACACATACTTGTTAACAGATGTGTGTCCAAGTTTAGAGAATTATTTGTGACTATTGGAAAGTGAGGCTTTTTGGAGGATGGTCAATGTTTAGAATGTAAAAAGACCAATGAAAGAGATAAAAATATTTCTTAGTATACTTACTGAAACTACTGGGTTCCAAAGGGAAATAAGGATTTCTTCTAGGAGGTTATCAGATTTTGTTTGGATATATAACCCTGATCTGATAGATCTTATTTTCTGGGCAGTATGGTACATTTCTAGAGTAGAGCTGTGACAAGTGTGTGTTCTCTTTAAGTACAGGATTATAGAAGTGTTTAGTTTTAAAATATGGGAATTTAAATTTGATGGTTGAGAAAGCAAGAATAGAAGGAAGAAAAAAGGCTTACAAATTAATTCTCTGTTTTTAGGAAACAGTTTATTGAGATTGTGCACGTGAGAGTGAAGGTAAGAAATTAAGAAATAGGAGTATTAGTTTTTCTTATTAAAACAAGTACCAGCAATTGTATCTTTGCCGTCGAAAGTGGTTTCATTTAAATTACTTTTAAGTGCCATATTGTAATAACATCCATATGAGAAGTAAGCTTCTATGTAATGTTGGAGATAAATTAGAATGTTTAGCCATCTCTGAAATATGCAAAGTTTAAAATAAATCAACTCCTTTATTCTTTTATCAGTGATACGTGCTTGTTCATTTGGTTTATTTGGCTTAAGTAAGCTATGGCAAGTTTAGAATTCAGAGATAGACCCTAAAGATAATATTCTTTACGCTAGACCTTTGTGAGAGAAGTGAAGTACAATTATTTTAACTCTGATGCTCCTGATCCAGTAAATAAGTATGTTGAAAGCTTTATTTTCAATTTCAGAAAAAAACTAAAATTTCACACACTTAACATACAAGATGAAGTTAGAATAGGGTATGTGGAATCTATATAAATTGTATACATACATAATATGTATGTTAATATATTTCAACAATATTTCATATTTTATATGATATGTGTAGTATTTGTATATGCACACATATAATGTATGTATATAACATATATAACTTTAATGATATATAAGTATTGTGCATATATGTGTTTGCATGCATGTGTATATATGTATACACATCTGTATACATATAGTACTTCATTAAAACCGTACTGCTTTTCTTTAGTAGGCTAAGTATAATTAGTTGTTTATAGGCTGATACTGAATTCAGTTTCCATAGATATTGGTAGTGGTTTACTTTTTAAAAAGGTTTTTTTTGTTTGTTTTAGTGATATGCTTCCATTCACATCCAGATCTATTATTGTGATAAAGGGGGCCACGATTTAGTTCAAGATTGTTTATGTCGGAGTCCGAAACACCTGAAGCACCTAAGATTCTGAGTTCTGAAAGGGTTTTAGAATTATGTGTTTGAAAAGTCACATTACTGAATTAGCTCAAAATTACAGGATTGTCAGTGGAGTGAAGTAAGGGGAGTGTTCACGGTAATATTGCAGTTTCAAGGTGACAGTGTAAGATGTGATCCTTTTGTGTTGTTCTGTTTGTTTTTGTTTAGATAACTTTTAAGGTATTAAGTTGTAGATATGTAAAGATATATTACAAGCCAGAATGTCTTCTCAACTTTCCTCCCCCCAAATTACTCATTTGAGGTTAAAATAATCTTAAAACTCCTGAAAAGTGGTTAAACCAAAACAGGTCAGATCCTGGAGCAAACACTTTAAAGAAGGTGTTGTGGGAAAGGTGCCAGAGAGCATTTGCTCCAAGTATTTAAGAGTCATTTTTAATAAGCTGAGTGTACTGAGTGGTTTCTATTTGAGTAGTTTGTAAGGTTTTCTGGATTATATGTTTGAATATTTGAGGAAGAGCTTAGTAAAAATGAGTTGGAAAAATTAAGCTGTATCTTTGTTACTTTCTGCCTCCTTTTGTCATTTATGGTGAATTTGTGTGTAAGAAGTCAATTGCAAACAGTATTTGGTAGGTGCCTTTTCTGAGTATCTTTTATGTCTATAGATTCTGCAAGAAGACCGATTACAGATTTTATGTAAGAGATATTCATCTGATCAGCAAATATTATCTTTCAGACCCACCTGTCAGTATACATAATTTTACAGAGTATATAATTTTACATCACAGTCATCGTTAGTGATGATGATATGGACATAACACGTATCAGGCACACTGTCGCTCTCTCCGTTATCTCGTTTAATCTTTCTATCAATCCCGTGAGCTGGAAATAACTCCATTTTTTAGATGAAGAAATGGAGGCTGACTGAGACACTATAATGGGTTTTTTTCCGAAGATTGCACTTTCAACAGTTTATTCTTTATCACAGATTATTATTTACAGTTTTTCAGTCACCTGTTCTGTAAATTTCTTAAAAAGTAAAATTTTACCTAACTTGTGAACTGATAGTTTATGTTAGTTCTGGACAAAGAGCTGGAGAGGCAAAGTTTTTCTTTCAAGTTGTCTTCCGTTATATGCACAGTACATTAAATTATCTTTAGCTACTGTAACTACCACTCTAAGGAAGGTGGTGGTGTGTTGACTGTGTAAATAGCTTGCTTGACTTGAAAGTGTCATTCTTTTCATAAGAGAAAAGATAGCACAGCATGTTCAGAATGTAGGAAGTATATTAAGTTTCATTCAAAACTTGTTCCATTTAATATTGACCTTCTGAAAGTGGGTTCACTTTTTAAGTCTTGATACTCTGATGTCTTTCTGAAGGTTCCTGCTAATGCCCCCAGCCACCTATGAATTGGCCTGGCGTTGAGTACTTTTATGGCCTTTTCCACTTAGCTGCTTTAAAAAAAGTATACTGGGGGGTTCTAATGTACATCTTATCCTTTTCTTGCCTATGAAATTACCTGACTAAAGATGGCAGATCTTGCTATACTTAGTCTTCCTAGGGGTTTGGTTTCAAACTGCTATTAAGGAGGGCCTCTAATGACTGGATTTCACTCATTTTTCAGTGTGATAAGGTTGGTACAGTGTTGTTTGAAATAAGGTGGTTTTTTAGATTTTGGTGTTTATATCAGTAATTTTCTACTTGTCTCTATCAAGGCAGGCTTTGGTGAAGACAGAACTTTGTTCTTAGAAATTCTGTTTGTTACAAACTTTCCACTGGGAAAAATACTTAACCGTTTTCAAGGAACAGATACCCAGTTTGAATGGTAACCTGAATGTCTTCAAACCTTAGCATTGGCTGCTCTAAAATATTTGAGAAGTTTTTGAGTAAATGAAGAAATACCTTGAGCAAGAAAAACAGAACCACTTGCCTGGATAATCATAGACATTACTAAAAATAGACGGGATTAGAAGTAAGAAAACTAAGGTTTGGAAAAAAATCCTTGAATGGGACAGAAGAATATATTTTAAGCTTTTTTCCCCATGTATCAGATCTATCAACATAATTATGTATCATAAGAGTGATAAATATATGTCTATGTTTTTCCATTTTTATTCTCCTTTTCTTCATCATGATTAAAGTGAGGGTTTATGCATCTAGAATCCAATTTTTCCCTAGCTTGGTCTTTTCCCACTATAGAACCAAATGAAACCATAGAACTCTGGCTTACTCTTTAAAAATTGCTTTGTCTAGGGCTTCCCTGGTGGCGCAGTGGTTGAGAGTCCGCCTGCCGATGCAGGGGACACGGGTTCATGCCCCGGTCCTGGAAGATCCCACATGCCGCGGAGCGGCTGGGCCCATGAGCCATGGCCGCTGAGCCTGCGCATCCAGAGCCTGTGCTCCGCACCTGGAGAGGCCACAACAGTGAGAGGCCCGCGTACTGCAAAAAAAAAAAAAAATTGCTTTGTCTAGTGTTCAGGCCCAGGTATTTATATCCCAGGACACTCAGTCTCATGTGTCAGTCACTTCTAGCACTCTGATCTATTTACATAGAAACCAGTTCTTACTGCTGGAAGAATTGTGATGGCAAGAACCATGTAGCTCACCAGTGCATCCCCAGCACAGCGCCTGATGCTGTGGAAAGATGGGTCGTTTTCAGTCAGTAATAGGAGCTTTTTGAGCATCTGTTATGTGCCAGACACTCTACAGATATTTGTTAAGTGAAATCATTTTTTCTAACTCAGAAGCTTATTAGGGTCTTGAGTTATCTTAGATGTGCTTGTAAATGAGAGTAGTCATAGACCAGCAGTCCCCAACCTTTTTTGGCACCAGGGACTGGTTTCATGGAAGACAGTTTTTCCACGGATGGGGCAGTGGTTCAGGTGGTAATGTGAGTGATGGGGAGCAGTGGGGAGTGACAGATGAAGCTTCGCTCGCTTCCTGCCCGCCGCTCACCTTCTGCTGTGCGGCTCGGTTCCTAACAGGCTGCAGACTGGTACCGGGGGTTGGGGACCCCTGTCATACACCTTAAACGATTTGTTGAAGGATATGCAGCTAGTCCCCTGGCAGAGCTTAAATGAGAATCTCTTCTTTGACTTTCATTCTACTTTTAATTTGGGTTGTACCATTCTTTCTTTCCTTCATTATTATTGTATATATATCTCTACGTTTCCCTCCTTTTTTCTTTATCCATATCTCCGAGTTTTACCCTCTTCCCCATCTTTTTTTTCCTTTTCTGTCTGACTCTTAACTGTCTGCCATCACTGCTTTTCCCATCATCAGGACCACTTGTTCTCGTAGCAACCAAATTTAATTTTGGGAGTTGGAGCAATAAGGTATGGAGTCAGACCTAGATTGGGATTCTGACTTTTTCACTTTCAAGTTATGTGATCTTTGGTGAAAGTACTTAATCCCCAAATCCCAGTCTTCTAACTATAAAGTGGAGATCAGAGTAGTACTTATCTGTAAGGAAATCCATCTAAGCAGACTGTAATAATGAACTGCTGTCCTCCAAGGCAGACTTCGAAGAGAGACTCATACCTTGGAAAGAAGTTTGACCTCATTCATCTCATCTGAGTTTAAGAGATACTTCTCCTCCTCACTGATTGTGTGGTACCCTCCCCACCACCAGTCAACTCTGTTTCATTCCCAGGGCTTGCCATTTTGTGAGATCGGGAGGAAAAAGTTTGGGGGTGGGCAGTTAAGGAGTGATTTTGAATGTGTCAGTGTTACATGTTTAGAAGGCAGTTGGATACAGGTGTTTGGAAAGGAGAGGGTTCATCTGGAATGTCCTTAACCAGGGTTCTTGTTGGATGGTATTGGTAAAACTTTTATGATAGCGCTTTAGTTTCCATTACAATGAGTTAAAGTTTTATGACCTCAGAAAGACTGCTGTATTCTGCATTTTAAAAGCGCACATTAAAAATGCTTTCCAAGAATATTAAGTGATAATAGAATTGAGTCAGTAAAAGTACAGTGCGTGTAGTCCTGCCAGTAGCATATGTAACATTACTTCGACTTTCTGAATCCAGTTCTTTGTAAAGGAAAACGGCGTTGGTTTAATTAAAGGGGATCATATTGTTTACCATATTAAAATAATGTTTCCAGTACCCATATGTTGACATCTGAGGGTACTGTATATGCTGTTCTTGTTACAGGGATGGAAGTTTTATTCCTTCCTAATTCAGTTTTGATAATTGCTATAAAAGGACCTTTTTGAACGTTGTGTGTAGTAGATTTTTTTATTATGCCTTAAAAAAAACTCTCCTTAACTTTTTCATAGTATGAAGGATTTCTCTTGTGTATGGGGTGCTGTAACACCTGCGAATGTCATTTGACGTTCATTTGCTTTAGTTCGTGGAATTAAGGTAACGCACAGATAAACATGTTGCATGATTACAGATCTTAGGCTTTTCCTACATTGAGCTTAGGTGGAGTTTGGAATACAATTAAAAAGGATAATTAAAAATCAAAGAAATTAATTGTGACCTAGGAAAAGCAGTTCGTCTCTCCCCCTTACACGGACGTAATTCCTTCAGAATTTGGGGGTGTTCTGTTTCATTTTCACTTTGGTTTACCAAGTTCCTTTTAAAGCTCTGAGGATTTGGAGTCTGAAGAGGATAAAATACATAGGGACAGACCCCTTCTCACCTCCCCAAATACAACTGTGTAGAGCCTGGTCACACAAGGATTTGGTGCTTTACAAGAGTATCATTTCAACTGAGTCCTGGTGCCCAGCAGTTTAAGACATTTTGGAATGTGTAATTCTGACAAGAGTAGGGCTGTCTGTGCTTATCATTTGGTCATTGAGTTTATATTTGCCCTTTTTTTGTGGGGTACTGAAACAGAGTGGGCACAGAATGGGATCCTCTGAAGCAACAGGAGGGTGCACTCCTAATTGATAAAATTTTAGAGCTGCAAGAAACTATGCATGTGATCTGGTCTAACCTCATTTCACAGAGGAGGAAACAGACCCATAGGATTAAATTCAAAGCTGCACAGCTAAATCTTGTAGAGAATCAGAAGTAAAATCCAGGTTGTATAAACTCAAGGCTGGTGCTTTTTTCCCTGCTGCATGTAGTTCTTAGAAAGATTCCCTTTCTACACAGAAAGGTCATTGTTTATGGATTGTAGTGTTTTTCCTTGTTCTTAAGGAAGGTTTAAAAGTGCATGTGTTTTTTAAGCAGTACCTGATAAAGAAAATTAAAGAGATTGTTGAAAAATTTTTTTATTATTTTGAATTAAAGATTATTTTGAACGATTTTGACGTCCTCAGTTTAATTGCTAAGCAGGCATTTTCTTTTTATTTTTTTTAAACACTAGAAAAGTAAGACATTTGCATGGCTTTCATTCTCTCCCACAACTATCCCCCTACTCCATTAGAATAAGTAACTCTGAAGGCTAAAGCAAACACTTTTAGGTTTTTTTTGTTTTTTTAAATGAATTTAGACTTATAGAGAAATTGAAAAAGTAGTGCCGAGGTTAATGTTAACAACTCATATGACTAGGAGATTAACATTGATTCAATATTATTTACTCACTTGCCCATATCTATTCAGATTTCACTAGTGTTTCTACAAACATAGTTTTCCTGGTTCAGGATCCAATCCAAAATCCCACATTGCGTTTAGTGGTGATGTCTCTTTAGTTTCCTCCAGTCTGTGGCAGTGTCGCATGCTTTCATTATACTTTTCTTGACACTTTTGAAGATAACTGGTCGTTGTTGTATAGTGTAGAACATTCTTCAATTTGGGTTTGTCTGATGTTTTCTCAGTATTAGACTGAGGTTAGGCGTTTTGGCAAGAAAGCCACAGAAGTACTGTTGGACCCTTCTCAGCACATCATACCAGAGTACATGTCTTATTATTCTTAATATTAACTGTCACGTGGTTAAGGTGGTGTCTGTCAGGTTTTCTACTGTACAGTATTTTTTTCCTTTGTAATTAATAAGTATCTTATGGGAAGATACTCTGAAACGGTACAGATATTCTGTTTCTCTTCATACTTTCAAATGGTTCTTGCTTGCAGTAATTATTACACTGGTGGTTTTCTAATGATGATTTTCTTTATCCATTTTTCCTTCTATATTTATTTATTGGAATTCTACAAGGAGAATCTGTCTTTTCTCTATGTATTTATTCAATTATATCATTATAGTCTCATGGATTATAATCCATTACTATCATCATATTGTAAGTAAAAGCTTCTTAAAAATGTATTTTTGAAAAGTTAATACATTGAGATGATTAAAAATTCAAAGCCCTGTTAGGAGCCTATATGGTGAAAAATCTCTCTTCCACTCCTATAACCTGGTTACCCATTTCCATTGCTATGAGTTTATTTTTATTCTTCCAGAGATATTAAAAGAGTTGGGAAAAGAGTCGTTAGTAAAAATTGCTAGATTCTCAAGTATTACTTTTTAGCTGGATTCTGGTGATACCTACCATTTTACTGTTACATATTCTTCAGATATTCATTGACAGATATGTCTTAACCAGATTTCTTAACCTTCAGATTTAAATTTTAATACAACAGGTATTATATAGAGATAAGGACTGGTTTCCTCTGAGTATTCTAAAAAATTAAATGACCAGAAGGCAACATTTTATTAAATAATACTTGATACATAATATGTAAAGCTAACCAGGTTTAAAAGTAACTAACCTCCAAACAAAATCCAATTTAAATGAGAAAGGATGCCTATTTCAATTAAATAATTAATTTTTATTCACCTAAAAAAATGCTTTCCTCCACTCTGTTCTGTTTTTTTCTAATAGCCTATTTTGCCGTCTTTAGGAACCAAGGCCTAGATTTCATCCCCCAAACTGCTTTCTGTTAGCATGGAGTGAAAGAGGAGGGCTGCCAAGAATTTTTTGGTAATCACTAGTAAAACAGTGAACATACTGGACTGTACTTGTTACAGCATGGCTAGCAATAAACCAAAAGTTGGATTGTTCCACTTTTTTTAAAAAATAATTTTTATTGGAGTATAGTTGCTTTACAATGTTGTGTTAGTTTCTGCTGTACAGCAAAATGAATCAGTTACATATATACATATATCCCCTCTTTTTTTGATTTACTTCCCATTTAGGTCACCACAGTGTATTAAGTAGAGTTCTCTGTGCTATACAGCATGTTCTCATTAGTTATCTATTTTATACATAGTATCAATAGTGTATATGTGTCAATCCCAATCCCCCCCCACCCCCTGTTGGTATCCGTACATTTGTTCTCTACCTCTGTGTCTCTGTTTCTGCTTTGCAAATAAGATCATCTATACCATTTTTCTAGATTCCACATGTATGTGTTAACATACGATACTTGTTTTTCTCTTTCTGACTCTTCACTCTGTATGACACTCTCTAGGTCCATCCACATCTCTACAGATGACCCAGTTTTGTTCCTCTCTATGGCTGAGTAATATTCCATTGTATATATGTACCACATCTTCTTTATCCATTCCTCTGTTGATGGACATTTAGGTTGCTTCCATGTCCTGGCTATTGTAAATAGTGCTGCGATGAACATTGGGGTGCATGTGTCCTTTTGAATTATGGTTTTCTCAGGGTATATGCCCAGTAGTGGGGTTGCTGGGTCACATTGTTCCACTTTCTTATTTTCCATCTCTAATTACCATCTCTTAAAGTGAGTTTCAAGGACGTCTTATTCCAGAATTCCTTTATGAAACCCTAAATGAAAGCTGGTTGCACTAGCTATGACCTTGGACAAATTCTTTATTCTCTGAACATTTTCTTCCTTCCTGCCTTCCTTTTTTTGTAAAATGGGTATTATATATTACCTCAGATTCTGTGAGGATCATGTGAAAATTCATATACAGTATTTTTAGCATGGTGGAGGTCCTCATTTAAAAAAAATAATTAGATAGGTCTTTGTGGTTTATTTTTAGACCTGAGAGTGAGTGATTTAACCTTTATTATAATTTTATATGGGGAATCCAATATTATATTCTGCATTTTGACTTAGAATTCTTTCTACCATCCTAATGAGGATAACTTAATTAATTTTCTAAGTGTTGTTATTGTAAAAGAAAATTTATATAGTAATGTGAAAGCTAAACTGTCCTTGTAAATCCATCTCCCAGAGATGATTACTCTTAATAGTTGTTACATCCTTTTTCTGTAACCTTTGAAAGAGCCTTTCCAGGGAAGTGCAGCTACTATTAAATACCTTTCATGTTACAAAACTGCTGCTGAGAACAATCTTGGAACTAGGATGGACTATATCATATTTTTTATGTGAAATTTACCAACAACTTTGAACAACTATTAATTTTGGCAGTTTAAAGGAGGGCTGTTGAATTTAATTTTGTAGTTTTGCTTTTTGTGCTTATAGTCCTGAAATACAAAATGCAGTTTAACTGGGGAAAAAAAAAAAAGGTCCTGTGTAGAGAATTGGCAGTAGCTTGATTTTTTTTTTTTTCTTGTCTGTTTCAGTGTAGTTGCCTCAAAATTAAATCAGATTTATTTGGTCAAGTAAGCAAAATATATTCCATTAAATAGTGCATATTCTCTAGTAACCTGATTTTTAATTCGTTTTCTGTACCTTGTGGATGTGGCTTTTTAAAATGAGCACAATGAAGTTATTTCTGTGGGTTTTGCTCTGCTCAAAATATCTTTAAAACTTTCCCTGTATTTAGTAAACCCTGAGTTAGAGGTTCTTTTTTCAGAAGAGATCTTTGTTGCCCCTAAGTACATAAGGGCACATTAACAGCCACCTCTTTGTGTAGTAGCAGTTGTCCTTCGGTTATAAGTAGACTTAATATTATTGCTATAAGATTTAATGAATTTCATGTAAATAGAGACTGGTGATTTGTTAATTAAGACCTAAAACAACTAAAATCTTACTTTGCTTTTTGTCTTAGTATACCAGGTTAGCGTTCAGTAAGAGATGGATTGCAGATAGTGAGGAAATAATAGATCCCACTGAAATTCATTTAGAATGATGAAAGCTGTCATTTTAACTTTGTTTATAAAATGTACACTGTGTACATCAAAGCGTATGTACATATTTAAAGAGTTGGCTCTTTACTGAACAAATTAATGGAAAATGTTAAATTAAAAAAATGAGGCATTTATGGTCAAATGACACTGTAACCTTTTCATTTCTTACTGTATTTTAGCTCCAGCTGTATTACAATGATAAGGTAATTTTCTTGATGAATTTAAATGTAAGGGTCGAAGAAAAGCCAGATAGATGCCCAAATAAAATGTATATGTCTATCATATCCGCATAGCTGGTTGAGCAGTTGGAATTAGCTGCCACAACACTGAGTGTAAGGTGTGGTTTGCATGAAATTTTCTTCAGTGTTTTGAAAAGCCATCTTTTAATTTGCATTGTTACAAATTCTGAAAATAATTCTTTCAAGCAAGTTAGATTTCTCAGCCTGTAGTTTTCTGTTCTCCAGTATTTCCTCATGTTGTCCTAATTCTGACATTGTACTCTTCCACAGAGTGGTTGATCTATTAGTTAATCTAATAGTTCAGATTTTAAAAGAATGTGCAAAATTTTAAGGTGGCAGAGGATGGGATGCACATACAATATAGTTCAGATACAGTAAAAGTGGTGGTAATGAAAAAGCTAGAAACCAAAGTGAGTTAAAGCTTATGAAACATAAGAATGAATTTAAAACAAATTTTTAGTTACATCCATAGTTAGGTGAATTAAGGGAAAGGGAAAAGACTTAAGGCTGATGATGTAATATTAATAGGTTACGTAAAACAGAACTGTGCAATGATTGTTTTCCCTCTTAGGAGCAGAATTCACTGACTGATAATTGAGCTTTAGTTTGGAAAAGGAAAAAAATCAAGATAAAGCAGAGAAGTGTGAGGAGACAAAGTAGTATAACCAAAGCAAATTTTCAGACCTAGACAAAAATGGTTTTCGGGGTATTGAAATTTGAAAAAATGTGATCACTGAATATCAATTCAAGAAAACATGGAAAATGAGAGGAGCCTGAATGCTGGAAAGGTTAATACTCCCAGAAGCTGAAAAACTTAACGTTCTCAACTTGATGGCACAACCTGTAGATTCCAGAAGTGATTATTTCCTGTTTAACCCTGGTGGATCCAGAGGAAGGTTCCAGTTCTAGTGTAGCTTGAGATGTCATCAAATAGTTGATACGGTATGCCTGAATTTTAATATCCAGGTTAGAGAAATGTATGTGCTATGAAATTGCAGTTAGTTGGATCCTTGACTCACAGAATAGTCACCCCTAAAGAATGTCAACTGATAGATTCACATCCGTCTGAAGGTATTAGTCTTGTAGAAAACAACCTCGAAAAGCATTTTGAATTTCCACTGGAAGTCTGGAGTGGTGGAAGGTTGGCCTACCACCTCTACCATGTCAGCAGTGCCCTGTGCTCATCAGAGAAGTAAGGGGGTGTTCTTAAACGTGCAGTGGAAGTGGAGTGTTTGGGGCCGGAGGCAGGCAGCCTCAGTCTGCATACTCATAGGTGGTCAGGGAAGGAGGTGTGTGCTACCGGGTTTTCCATTTTAAGAGAGACATAGACAAATGGATTATGTCTGAGTGAGTGTGAGGGTATAAAACTATGTCATACAGTTTAGAGAAGAGGACACTTAGATTACAGAACTTTTCAAGTATTTGTAGGACTGTCATATGAAAGAGGTGTTTAACCTCTTTGATGAGCTTTGCAGTGTTGAGAGGGGGTGAGTGGGAGAAATTTCAGGGAAGATAAAATTCAGTAAAATTTGTAACATTTGAGAACAGTTCAGAGATGTCCAATACAATTTGTGTTGATATTGGGGATATTTTGGGATTATTGTAATAGGAATTTGTACTCTATGTGATTAAGCAAATGGTTCTGAACTTGTAGTTCTCTGAACCACTGCTGTAGTTTGATGAAGGTAGTGTGGAGATGGGGACGTTAGAGCATTATCATGTAATGTTTGATGCAACAAAAGAATATGTAAAACATACTAGTTTTGAAGTGCTCCTATGTTTCATAAACACACACCTGTGAGCCCCCACTCATGAAGGAATTTAGAGCATTGAGTGTGCCCATGCCTGTGACAGGTTTCTGTAATATTTTGGCTAGGATAACGTTAACAAAAGCTCTGATTGCCAGGCCTTAAAGAATGAAAAGCTTTGGAGACAAAACTCTTAAAAAACATTGGAGTTATGGCGAAAGCAATAAATGAGTCTTTGCCTCCTAAGGTTGGAAACCAGTGGATTCAGTGAAGTCATTCGGTAAGCAGCCTTCAGTCCTATGAGGTACAGGCACAGGGAGGGTAAATAGGAGACTTGTCTGAAATCACACAGTTACTGTTAGAACTGGAATCAGAACTTGTTCTGACTTTAGTGTCGTAAGTAACGTGCCAGGAAGTGCTTAAAGATTTGTTGGCTAGAAAGATGCTGTTGATAAAGGTAGTACTCAGCTGGTTAGAGTTTACAGTGAAAATTGTAAATTCCTTGAGAACTCAAACTGTCTTAGTCACCTTTTCATTCCCGTCAGTACTGTCTTGTATGTAATTTGTTTTCTATTATTAAATTGAGTGATATCTTAGAGACTGAAACACGGTAGAAGGATTTTTAAATCTTAAGTAGAATATATAATTACATTGTAATTTTACTTCACATACTCCTATAATTAGAAAACTGTTCAGAGTTCCTGTCCTCTTGACTTTAATACCCTATCTGTGGCAGAGTTGATGATGCCTGCCTTCACATCTCTAATCCATACCTCTTACTGTTCTTCTACCTTAGAGTACCTGTTTGTTTATATACCTCCCATATTAGACTAACTTCTCTGAGAGCTGGGGCCATGACTTGTTTAATGCCCTAGAACCTAGCTCACTCCTCTCTTCATTCACCCATCCATGTGTCCAACTTACTGAGTATTAATTGAGGACCCACTATTCCAGGCACTATTTTAAGAGCTGGGGATACAGCAGGTAACAGAATTTCATGGAACTCTAAGCTATTAAATAATCACAAAAATGATTAGAGAAATACAACTTAAGTGGTAAATGTATCTTTTCTTCCATTACATCATCTGATTGGTTATATGAAGTTGTTGGTTTTTGTGTATTATTTTTAAATCTAGTCATCTTACCTGAATTTTCTTATTTATAATGGATTTTCTTGGTTTCTCTAAGTTTGATAAATTTGTTTACCTGAAAATCATTTTTTCTTCTTCAACCTACTGTATTACTATGTATAAAGATTTTTTAAAAATACTGAATTATTCTTGCATTCATGCTGTAAGTTCCACTTTGTCTTGGTGCATATTATTCTTTTAATGTGCTGCTGGTGGACCTTGTTCACTTAGGATATTTGCATCTCTGTCTACAAGCAAGTTTTATCTGTGGTTTTCTTTTACGCTGTTGTCAGGTTTTTATATGCATGTTATTAACTTCATAATAAGAATTGGGAAGTTTTTGAGGAGGAAATTTTAATGTAATAAACTAATGTTGGAAGTGCCTTTACATAGAGACCTTGACTAAAGGATATATGTGCAATTTAATTAGATTAAATTTTTCTAATGCCCTCTGGTTAACTACTTACTGTAATTACATAATTATGTAAACAACCATTTATATTTAAATTGTAGGTCATTGGAAATTTGATTTGAGAATTGCTGTCATACGCTAATTTAAGATAAACACTAAGTTGATACTGGACATCTTTGAGAAAGATTTCATTATGAGAGTAGAAGTATAAAAAAGAACTTAAAGAATCAACTCTTGTCCTTATAATAGTTAAATAGTTAAATACAAGGTACCTTCTTTTGATTTTTTTAAAAAAAGAGTTCACTTGCTATACAGAGATAAACATTTGGTAAACTTTGACAAGCAAATTGTTAGTTAGGAGATAAGATTCGTTATAATATGAGTATTGCCATCACTGAAGCAGAAAATGTATTGTAGTGCAGTATTTTCATTGACAGTCTTTATAACTGGGTGAGAACACCTTTGATCATGCCTTTTTACTGCAGTGGATTTTATTTAACTGAAAGTGATTTAAATAACTAGTTAAGAAAATTAAAGTGTGAAATTTGATAGTTCCTTAACAGCAATAAATTGAAATTCTGTGTTTGGAAGGCATACAAATACAACTTAAGTGGTAAATGTATCTTTTCTTCCATATGAAATTACTGTTTTTTGTATATTTATATATTCTTTAACCTAGTCATCTTACCTGAATTTTCTTATTTATAATTAAATCTTTTGGAATTTTATTATTTGTTTATTTTTAAAATTAATTAATTCATTTTTGGGCTGCATTGGGTCTTCATTGTTGCACACAGGCTTTTCTCTAGTTGCGGCAAGCGGGGGCTACTCTTCGTTGTGGTTCGCGGACTTCTCATTGCGGTGGCTTCTCTTGTTGCGGAGCATGGGCTTCAGTAGTTGTGGCACGTGGGCTCAGTAGTTGTGGCTCGTGGGCTCTAGAGCGCAGGCTCAGTAGTTGTGGCACACGGGCTTAGTTGCTCCACAGCATGTGGGATCTTCCTGGACCAGGGATCAAATCCGTGTCTCCTGAATTGGCAGGCGGATTCTTAGTCACTGCGCCACCAGGGAAACCTGGAATTTTGTTTTTAAATACTAATGGACACAAGCTTTTTCCCCAAGGAGGACATAATCCATAACATGGAGAGACGGTTACAGATGCATTCAGCTAAATTAATAATGACAGCCCTTATTAGACAGTGTATTCCAGTGGTCAAGGGCCTATCCTCTAGCACATTGTGGAAGCTTAATAAAGAACTCTTGAAGAATTAATTGATACCTTTGTATAGGACTTGATCCATTAAGATAGATTTCTCATAATTTTTTTTTTAGAAGTGATATTCATACCTGGGAACTGTCATAATAATTGTTTTAAAAGGTTATTGGCTTTAGGTATCTCTGCTTTCTTTCTTTTATTTCATTCATTAACTCATAGTTTGATCTCCATACCATCTTTTCCTCAAAACTTCCGGATCACCAATGGCTTAGTGGTCACATCCTAGGTACCCTCTTTTGCTCTTTACCTTACGGTACTTTTGTGGTATTTGACACTGTTGATCACCCTGTCCTTGAATCTGTCGTTTTTAGCTTCTTTGATGCTTCTCTTCCCTGGTTCTCCTGTCTACCTCCATTTCTTCTTGGTTTGGATCTTCTTTTCCTCATCCCTTAAATGGTGCTTTTCCTATAGGGTCATTCAGTTCTTCCTTCTCCCTATACCCCCTCTAAGACACCTCTTCTGTTTCTATAGCTTTAACCCAATACATTTGGGTATCAGACTCAGACTTCTGCTGAACTTAAATTTTGTGTATCTATTGGACATCTCTGTTTGGATATTCCAAAAATACCTAAAATATCTAAGGAAGTGGTCTGGTTTAAATCTCATTCAGATAGGTTAGTTCTGAAGTATAAAGGAAGCTTTGGTATTAGTTTTGTCTTATAGGCATTCTTAGGATAGTTATTTGGCTGAAGCTATCATTTGGAACGACTGGGTTTTTTTAGGCATGGAGAAATTAGGTAAAATAACTGGTCTGTAACATAGTGAATAAAAGCTTGGGCTCTGAAGTTATTTTGGGGACTTCCCTGGCGGTCCAGTGGTTAAGACTCCGTGCTTCCAATGAAGTTATTTTTAATAAAATATATTATTTGGTATAAATTTGATTTCTGGTAGAAATGAATTAAGATTGTAGTTCTGTTAAATGTAGACTTAATCCAGAGAATGACAGACCAGGTCAACAGCTCTTCTTTGAGTTTTAACACTTTATCAATGAAATCCTCCCCTACCCTCTTATTTTTTTTTTTTTCCTGGGCTAGTAAGAATATTTTTTTGTCTAACACATTTAAAATTTTTACTTTTAACAGAAATTAGCAGAGTACGGAAAGACATGTACAATGACACATTAAATGGCAGTACAGAGAAAAGGAGTGCAGAATTGCCTGATGCTGTGGGACCTATTGTTCAGTTACAAGAGAAACTTTATGTGCCTGTAAAAGAATACCCAGATGTAAGTATATTTTGTTTCTATTCAATGTTTGTTTCCTGCTTCACATACTTTGGGAAGAGATATATCTGATGGTAAATACTTAAGCATTGTCAACTGCTTTTAAAAAAATTTTCATGTGAGGGACTAGAGGCATGAATACTTTGGTGTGGATAATTTAATAAAAAAATTTTTTTTAAATATGTTTTTATTTGAATGCTGCTTTGTCACTTTGGAAGTCTAGAACCAAGTAAAGACTTGGTTCTAGATTTCAAATTGAGGCAAGAATTACGGAAAGAGCTTTGGCCTGAATGTCAGAGAGCACCAAGTACAACTTTGTGCTTGTCTTTGATCTGACCTCAGCGAAGCTGTGTCATCCTTTCAGTAAAATGAGAGGTTAGACTGTATGACAGCTAAGGTTCCTTGCAGTGCTAAAATTTTTATCATAACCACTATTTATAATATTTTTTTCATCTTAGTTCCTTGTTCAGCTGTTCTCTGCGTATCTTGTTGCAGATAGCCTCCTTATACTATACAGTTAATTTATAAAAGGCTCCAACTCTTTGCCTTTTGTTACAAAGCCCTACATGATATGGTCCTTTTTATTTCTGACCTCATCTTAAATGATTTTCCCTCTTCCTCAACATAGTGCAGTTACATTGGCTGTTAAGAATAAGTTAAGTCTGTTCCGAGCCCAGGTACCTTTATGTTTGCCGTGCATTGATCTTAACCGGCTGGCTTCTTCTTGTCATTAAGTTTTTAGCTTAAGTGTCACTTCAGAGAGGACTCCTCTGACCATTTTATCTAAAAGCAATCTGGTTGCTCATTATTTCACTTAAGTCTCTTTATTTCTCTGCAATAGCACTTATTATCTGGTATTTTTCTTTTTTATTTGTTTATTTTCTTATCTCTCCGCAGCACAATATAAGGTACTTAAAACAAGAACCTGTTTTTGTTATTTACTGCTATATTCCCAGTGCACATAATATTGACACATAATAGGTATCCAGTACCTACTGAATATATAAAGGCAAATTGATGGCTTTTTGCTGTGTTTCAGAGGACTTTTCTGAAAGGAAATACAAGAAGGGGTTGGTATTGTGAGGTCAAAAATGTGATGTGTACTCTAAGTTACATTGATTGTATGGATAGTGTTGTAGTTTGGAGATGGGAAGTAAATGTCATAAGTTGAGTTAATGGGGAAAAAGTGTTGCTATTTCATAAGATGTGTTTCTAATATAGTTTTCTTACAAGCTAATACATTTACTCTTTTTTTTAGTAAGTATTTTTGGTTGCAAATATGTAAACAGTTCTGGATAACATAGGCAAAGAAAGAGTTTGTTGGAAGATAATTGGGTGTGATACAGAGGGTTAAAGGAATAGCTGGAGAACAAAGCTTCCTGTAAGACAGGAACCAGGGCAGTTCTGAGAATATCAGCAGTGGGAGTTCAGACCTTCCCTGTTTGAGAGCCTTGCTCTTAACATAATTTGGCATCAGTGCCTCTCAGATTTTATCTTCAAACTTCACATTCTTAGCAGAGAGAATGTATTTTGGACCAGTCTGCCATGAGTAAGGCCTGGGGTTAACTGACATAACCTAGACGTGACCACCCTGGACCTATTCTGGGTATTGGATGATTCCTTGGTGTGGTAAATTGTGATTTGGGCAGCTGTCCCAATTGGAGTCTACTACTTTTTGGTGTTTCATATCTCCTAAAAGATACCAGCCTTCTCATCTGCTTGTTTGAACTCTAAAGGATAAGGATTCAGCACAAGCCATTAACATAGAATAGGTAAGAGCATGAGACTGTGTTAGAGAATATAACCTTAATCTGCCTGGTCCCCCATTCTTTAAAAAAAATGCTATTCAGGGAATGATGTTTATATTGCATTACTTAAAAGACACATGTTCTGTATAATCCTCTAAGTCAGAAGAGATGTATTTTATATTGTGGGTCCAGGGGGAGGCACCTTTTTACTCTATTCCTGTCCTTTTCCCACCAGTTGAGATTCACTGTCATGGTCAACTACAGTTGTTGACACGTGTGTTGGAGCGAAACATTGTCTAGTTCAGTGGTTGTCAAAATGTGGTCCCAGGACTATAGTATCCACACCTCTTAGGAACTTGTAAATGTTCAAGCCCCACCCCAGACTAGATTGAGTCAGCACCTCTGGGGCTAAAGCCCAGCAGTCTGCCTTCCAAGCCCTGTAGATGATATTGATGCATGCTGAAGTTTGAGAAGCACTGCTCTCATTTGTTTACATTGTCATCATAAGCTGGGCTAACAGGTAATCACGTAGGGTCCTTTTACCAGGCATTGTTTCAGAAGGCAGGTAGGGGTGGTGAACTGCATGTCTCTGCTCTTGTGGGGCAGGCATTGCAGTAGTAGAGACAGACAGTAAACAGATGAATATTTTCTTTAGGTTCAGTCAGTGCTGTGGAGAAAAAAGTGGAGTAAGCAGATAAACAGTAGCTATGTGTGTATAGTCAAGGAATCTCTTCTAAGATGAAGGGAATGCAGAGACATGAATGGAGTGATGGGGAGGAAGGCATGAAATCGTCTGGGGGGAGAACATTCCAGGCAGAGTGATCAGCAGTGCAGTGATTCTGAGGCAGGAGCATGCTTGGGAAGTGTAGTCAGATGCGAGGTTAGAAAGTTAGCAGAGGGGCCCTATCCTCAAGGGGCTGTGGGTCCCGGTAGGGATTTCCGATACTACTGAGTGAAATGGAAAGCCAGGGGGTGCTGTGGGCTCAGCTGGGTTTTGGTAGATTCATTCTGGCTTCTGTGTGGAGAAAGGCTGTGGGTGATGGTGGCAGCAGGGAGACCAGCTAGGGGGCAGAGGAGGAACTTGACTTAGAAATGCTTGGATCCTTCATAATTGATGACTTGGAGCCAACAGAATTTGCTGGTAGATTGGATATGGGGTGTGAGGGAAAATTAGGAATAGCTCAGAGGTTTCGATTGATTGGAGTGACAGAATCACCAGTTCTTGAGCTATGAAAGACTGAGGGAAGAGCAGGTTCGGGGGTGGGGCTTAGGTTCTGATTTAGAGGTGTTGAGTTTGCAGTCAGACATCCAGATGTGGGCATGTCAGATAGGCAGGTGGGTATATGAGTTGTGGATGATTCTTGGCACCCAAAAGTGTCTATTTTATCAAAGCTTTTTAAATGAGAAATTTAGTTATTCATAGGAGAGAAACAGGTATAAAGCCATTTTGGTCCTCCAGATCATCTTTTTAATACCTTGATTTTAAATTTCTGTTAAAAGAATTTGGCAAAATTGGGATCCGCATATAGTTTTTCTTTGAGGTTATTAATACATACCAAATGGATAGTAACTGTTTTGTAGTCTGTACTAGGAACTGTATCTCATCTTTAAAAAAAAAACTAAATAATGTTAAACAAAATAAAACAAGGGCATGTGTTGTGTGTCTGATTTTGGCAGTATGGAAAAGATTTTATTTCAGAATTATGAATTAGATATTGGCCACCATGAAACAAATATGCATTCTTACTCCTGTTTTTCTTAATATGTCTTAGAGATCATTACGCATGCTTCTCTCTCACCTCCCCCTTTTGTACGTACGCTCGATTTTGTGAGTGAATTCATCCTGTTTGACTCAAAAATGCTTTATTAAAGCTTCAAAGGGGCAGTGTAGCACAGTGGTCAAAAGTAGGGACTCAGACTCCTGGCTGGCTCTGCTGCTTGTATTGTGACTTTGGGCAAGTCGGGTCCTTAGTTTCCTCATCTCTATAATGGAGATAGTCTCTCACAGGCTTACGAGGGGTTATAAGTGAGTTAATACATGTAAAGCACTTGGAAAATGCCATTATGCTGTGTAAGTGTTACCAGAATGTAAGCTCCATGACGGTGGGGATTTTCCCTTTTTTGTATTCTCACTGCCTAGGATAACATCTAGTAAACGGTAGATGTATAATAAATATTTGTTGTGTGTATCTGTATGAAAGCCTCACTCTTTCACATATTGCTGAAATTAAAAAAAAATTTGTTGCCTTTTGAGTTTGCACGTAGCAACTTATTTCTAAAAGTAAGTGTTAATTTGGAGGTATTGTTTTGGAGTTGGCTGTGTATAGCTCTGGGGCTGATAAGAAAGTCTTAGATCACGTGTTTGAGAAATTAGATAGTACTGTATAGTCTCCTTCGCAATGTTTTTGAATCAGTGGCTTAATGGTATGGGAATGAGAAGGTAATATGAGTAGCTTGTTGAAGATGTATTAAAAATTTTACAGATTAATATTTACACTTATTAATAAAGCAGACTTTTATTGCATCTCTACTGTGTACTGAGCACGTCCTGGAGGTGGGGATATTAATTTAGTAGAGAAAACTCTTTGACATAGTTGAGGTAATAGTGGGTTTTTGAGCCATTCAGGCCTAGGTTTTGAATCCTGGCTTAGTGCCCTCCTGGCTGTGTTTGTCAACAGTCGCCACAGCAGTGCTCCATGTAAGCTATCCTAAAACTCAGTGGCGTAAAATAAGAAGCATTGATTTCTGTGCTCTTTATTTAGTCTACACTGTATGTTGGCTGCAGTTCTGCTGATTGGGCTTAGCCGAGGTTGGTCTAGGCCGGCTCTGGGTGGGTTTAGATTACCTTTATGTTCCTGCTGGGCTCAGCCCAAAGGGGCGGCAGCTACTTGGAGCAAGCTCTTTTCATGGCAGGTCACTGGAGTGTCAGAGCCAAGTCAAACCAAATGGCTTAAACACGTGTAAGACCTCTACCCTTCTTCCATCAGCTAACATTCCATTAGCTCAGTGATTGTCAACTGGATGCTTTTGCCCATCTGGGGCATTTGGCAATTTCTAGAGCTATTTTTGGTTGTCAAAACTTGGCGGGAGTACTAGTGGCCTCTAGTGGGTAGATGCCAGGGCTGCTTCTAAACGTCCTACAATGCACAGGACAGCCCCGGCAACCAGGAATTATCCTGCTCCAAATGTCAGTAGTGCTGAGGTTGATAAACTGCATTATCAAGTCACTCCGTCCACATGAGAAGGGGACTAGAATAAATATTAGCAAAAAATAATTGAGACGGTCCCATTGGCTTTGAGCACATGTAAACTTTAGAATCTGTTTCCTTGCCTATAAGATCATATGGTCTACCTCATAGGATTGTTTAGAGGAAGGAAGAGAACAAAGATATGGTATCTGGTTAGAGCACTCCGTACGGTTCTTAGGATCATGACTGAGGAAGAAATTCCCATCCTTGAAGGAGCCCACAGTGTTATATGACAGAGAAAAGCTTTTGCATTATCATTGAAGACTATTTAAGTTTATCATACATTCATAAAATGACCGACATGGATGAAGACTCAAGTTAATGCATAGGTCATCAAAGTGCTGATTTGGCCAGTTATTAAGGACTTGTTTGAATCCATGAAGATCTTGTAAACAGTATATGAATGGAGTGAACTCTGATTGATATAAGTAAAAGATGTTATGTTTTAATGAGTCAGTAATAATTCTGTCATTAAATTTGCCTGGTTATTATTTTTTGGGTTCTGAGAAATTGTTTTATAGGATCTGCCAGAGTGGTAGAATAAGTTTCAAATATTGGCAGGGTCTAGCTGTTAGGGATATTAGTTAGCCTGTATATACATGAACAGATTAGATTGCGAAGCTGTTAGCTTGGAATATGTTACGGTTAAATTGTAGTGAGACTTTCCCCAGAAATGTTATATGAAGATAACTTTGATTTTCTGATGTTTTTAAAATGGGTTTTAATTTTGAATGATTATAGCGTTAAAAGGTTTGTCTTGGGTCTAGGCTATTCGTGGTGACACATATTGTCAAAGGGTTGTACGATGGGTAAATGCCCTTTCAAATATTTTTTCCAGCTTGTAGGATTTCTGCACGGCAACTATAAATAATAATGTAGATTTATAATGTTTTTTCACAGGACACACTATAGCTCATAATAATAGTCTCTGTCAGTGGTGGAGCATGAGTTTTAAGTCACCTTTCATTTCTCTTGGGCTTGCAGATAAAATTTGGCTAGTCATAGCTTCAGAGTTAGTATGGAGTTATTTGTAAGTTTCACTTTCTCAAGATTGTCATCTGCAAATTGCCTGTTGAGCTGGCCTTTGTTTTGGAGGAGTTATGAAAAGACAAAAGGGGTCAATGCAGTTGGTTATCTTTACTTAAGCCTATGTTCCTTTGACTCTTGTGGCTTTCTTATTGTGTTGAAAGACTGGATATAAACTACTTTCATCTTTGTTCTTCCGAGGAACAAATGGAAGTTAAGTCAAAATTAATGATCTACTAAGTCTCTCTTCTCAATACCAAGGTTAAGCCTTGATTTTTGGCAGGATATGATCTTAATTACAAGTGAAAATATTTTAAAACATCTGCACATCTCTCTTCTTTGATAGTTTATACAGGAAACTCTTAAAGATAGACTTTTGATTTGAAGAAGGTTAGATACATATTTTTATTGAATGGCGTTGTGAAATGTTTCAGATTACATATTAACCTATTGGAGTTTTTAACTTAGCAGTACAATTTGATAATATAGAGCATGTCTAAGTTTTAGGTAGAGAAACTGTTATTGTTGACTTGTAACTTTAAACAGATCAGTTTAGTGAAGGTCAATTTCATGACATTTGGTTTCGAAGTTTCATTTTTATTTCATTCTGCAAGGATATATTGAGGGCCTACTGTGTACCAAATATTTAATAGGCTCTTTGTGGTCTGAGATATACTAAATTTCTTAGGATGTTAATAGAAATTATTCCAAAAAGGATTTCAAGACAGTCTGAAAACAAATTTTGTTTAGCTCAGGTTTTTTCAAAATTTAACAGTTTTTAAAATAAGCCTTCTCAGAGTCTTAAAATGTGAATGCTTTCTTTTGTAAATAATATATTTTGATATTAAAAATGACTAGTGTCTAGAAGAACAAGTTAAAAGATGGAGTTTGTTTTTAGGGAAGAATTATTGCTTGTAAGCAAATGTTTTCCAGGCTCAGTTGAGATAGGAAGTTTTGTCTGTGATTTATCTTATCCAAAAAGAGTTTGTTAGGATCTGCTCTGTTAAAATTATTGTTACAAAGGACTTACGGAATTAGATGGAAACCTAATTACAGGCATCCACCTCCATATCTCTAAGATTCTCACTGAAATAATCAAAGGAATAAAATACAAAGATTGGAGAGAAACCTGCCTCTCAGGGCTATTGGGTGTTTCTGTTAGATATTAAAGGAGAGCTCAAGGTGCTGATCTGCTCTTGGCCCATTTTGGGAGAGCAGTGTCTCCTGGAAGTGAGTGAAGCAGTCAGTAACAGAATCTTCCTAACCCTAACCCACTCCCCTCCAAAGCTGGCAAATGAAAATGGGGTGTGGAGTAGTCCAAGGTTATACCACTTGAGCTTGGCCACCCATTTTTGTGCCTGCTTATCGTAGGTGACCTAAACTTATTTTGTGAGTAAGTGAACTCATCATATGAGCAGAAAACTACTGTAGTTTTTGATAGAACCTGCCTTAACTTTACCCCATGGACATTGAAATACAACTTTTCAATGACTAGCCTTGGAACTAAATTTAACTATGTCATTGGGAAAGCATATTATATCTCTGAATAAACCCAACCCTTTAGAACAAAATAGTTCATAATAAATTAGGGACTTCCTGAAATCTAATTTTTGACTTCAATAGAACACTGCTTTTCCTAAGTTCAAATATAGTATCAGGGGCTTCCCTGGTGGCGCAGTGGTTGAGAGTCTGTCTGCCGATGCAGGGGACACGGGTTTGTGCCCTGGTCCGGGAAGATGCCGCGGAGCGGCGAGGCCCGTGAGCCATGGCTGCTGAGCCGGCATGTCCAGAGCCTGTGCTCCACAACGGGAGAGGCCACAACAGTGAGAGGCCCGCGTACCGCAAAAAAAAAAAAAAAAAAATCTCTCTCTCTCTCTCTCTCTCTACATATATATATAAATGAATGAATGAATTAATTAATTAATTAATAAATAAAATCAGTAAGTAGCCTGCCTAGCGTGAACTTGGCCATCTCCATGTTTCGTACTGGTATGACAATTTTTTCTTTATTACTTGGTAAGGAATTGATTGAGTTTTAAAAAATGTATCTATGTTGTATTGTTTGGGGCTACAGAACAATGATTGATTACTTTCTTGCCTTTTTGTTTGTAAGATTGTATAAAAGCAGTATAAATTTGAAGTTTTAAGGACAGACTAAAAAAAAAGAAAAACAAAATTTGAGAAGTAATTAGAAACGTAAGGCCAAAGAGGAGATCTGAGTATAAACCAGTAAAATTTTGGTATCATTCAGTAGCAAGAGCCTGAACGAAGGCAGTGGCGGTTGAAATGAACACAAGGGGACAGATTAAACAATGAAAATCTTAAGATTTCTTAGTCTGTTACATGTGGAGGATAATATTGTAGAGAAACCAAGAGTAAGAGATGATAAAAGTACTATATTAATATAATATAATATAATTAAAAGTCACTGTAAACTGAGTTGTACTTAACAATTTAGGAACATTGAAGCAGGGTAATATAAAAGAAGTTACCAGTAAGTCAAATGGAACTAAAATCTGTGCCAAAAAAGAGCAGGTCTCTTTAAGAGCTGAATTAGTACTTTTGGAACAGTGTATGAGGCTGCTGTTTATGCAGCAAAACTTGAGAAAACAATTTCAAAGAGCCTTAGACTGTATTCATAATCTGTGGTCAGAATTACTAAGTATTTGATCTCCTAGACTCATCTTCAGGGTCTGAGGTAACACTTGTAAGCTCAGTCTTGACTCAAATAATCATACTCTTCTCTCTCGCTCTCGCTGTCTCTTTTTTGAAGTTACACGTATTTGTAGTTGAAGTATGTGGATGAACTAATAATCACATAAGGGATTTCATTCATGTAAAAGGTTTGATTAAGGTAAAAAGGATATGTATGTTGATTATTAAAGCAGTGATCCTAATCAGTAAAAGACAGATAACAATATTGAAAAGGCAAGGCGTGTTTATGTAAAAGTAGTATGGTAATTATATGCTTTGTGATGTAGGTAGAACTCATTCTGAAAGTAAATTTGAATCTGAAGAGGGTTTTTATAAACTTTGTAGTAAACGTTTTTTGAATGATTGACAAGAATGAGAAAACTAAACATGAGTATCTGGTATGATCAGGGTGTATTTGTTTAAGGTCTTTAGAAGAGAGGCATTCTGCCCTACTGTGTCCGAGCTCTGTAGTCAACGTAGGTGTTCTAGGATTTGGACTACTTTTGTAACCTCTCATGTATGAAATGTAGGTGATAATGGTAACTGTCTTCTAGTGTTGTTGTGAGGATTAAGTGACTTATTGCTTGTAAAGTGCCAAGCATCGAAGTTGGCTTTTACTGGAACACTCATAGTAGAACATATTTCAGCGTACTCAACGCCTGAGAAATGTTGAGTGACATAATCCTAGCACTCGTGATACTTCTGTATTGAAATGGAAAGTGGAAATAATAGTTGTTTTGTTTCTGTGACATCATTGACTCTGTCGTATGGAATTTATTCTTAGAATAAAGCCAGTCAGGCTTACCATTTAAGAAGTTTCTGAAATGTGTAAGAGTTCCTGTGCTGCCTAGAACTTATTTAGTGATTTTACTGAGAGTGAAAAATCACTGTGTGATTTCTGTGAACCCTTTTAAATTGTATTATCCAACAATCGGAACAAATACTAGTTTCTTCTGAGTGCTGTATATTGTGTGGGGCACTGTGGATTAAAACACACACATGCACTGTGGATTGACACACACATACACACACACACACACACACACACGCCTACCCCGTTGCTGGTTTCTGACTTCAAGGAATGCCCTGCGAAAGACATGCAGATCATTGCATGCTGTGTGACAGAAGGGCTGTAAGAGGTGGGTACAAAGTGTTCTGAGATCCTCACTTAGGAGGAGAAAACATCTGTCTCTAGGAGTCAAAGAACACATAGGAAATCACAGAAGGAACACTTGAGCTCAATACTATGTGATGAGGATTTGACATGTTTGGTGGGAAGGAAGGAGGAAGAAAGGTGTTAACAGGGAACAAAAATTGAACGTACCTGCTGTTTTAGAGAACAACGTGTCTGAACAGAGGATAATAGCAAAAATAAAGGTTCCAAAAGTAGTTAGGAATCTTTTAAAGGCCCTTGTGTATGAGTTTCGACCTTACACTGTGAAAAATATTGTCATCTATTTGTGTCGTAAAACCCTTGTTGGCTTTCATTGCCTTTATATTTTTATTTTAATTGGTTAAATAATTTTTTGTTTTTCTAAGTACTTGTTATTTAGCTTCCACAGCGATAATCATCATCTTATTCACCTGAGTTTGTTTTGTATGGTTTCAGCCTCTTTCCCAATTATATCTATACTGAAGGGATAAAGATTTGACATAATTTAGGATATCCAAATTCATATGCTATAGATTTCATATTTTGGTTATTATTGGTTACCGTTTTTCACTTTTACATCTGTTGGTGTAAATGCTTCTTCTTACATAGCCCTGTGCCACCAACAGAAGATGTGTAGAAAGGCCTAATATATGAAAGGTTTTGCAAAATGGTTCCTATAGTAATTATTATATAGCTTAAGAAGACATATTTGGCTGCTCATCTAGAATTAATATGAACATAGAGAAGGGATAAGACATCTGTCTCCCCAAAAAGTACGAGGCATTTTGATATATTCATTGTTTTGTTTTTCTTTTAAACAGAAGACTTTCCTTGATTTTCTTTTCTTCCCCACCCCCCGCCCGAACTCTTGTATCCATGGCCAAACTGATTTCAGTTGATGAATGAATATAGTTCTGACGTGAATATTGGTTGATATTTTCATTTACGTTAATGAGTAGATGAAAGTGAAAATCATGAAGACATATGCTGAAACTTTATTTGTTCATAAATGACAAGAGCAGTTTATTTGCTGAGTTGGATAATGGTTTCAGATATTGGAAGAACATTGTGCTATTCACAATGAGTGGCTTTAGATGCAGCAAACTTTTAAATTTAATCTGCACTGTTAACATTTTCTCCTTTGCTGTCATAAGTCGAGTCGGTAAAACAGTATATCAAGTCAAACAAAATATTCTGGTACTGTTAATTAAAAACAGTCGTATTGCTAAGTAGTCACGACTCTTGTCTCATCTTACACATTTGCATAAGATGGCTTACTAGTGTTGACTACCACTTGAGGTGGTCCATTTTTGGTCATCTGCTAAACAGAAGACTTTATCAGTAAATATACATTTGTGTGTGTGTGTGTGTGTTTGATAACTACTAAATTGCTTATGTGATCTGATGTAAGGTTTGTAAGATATATAACTAAAATCACCTTACAGATACTAGACAATACTTAAAAACAGATTATCAATTTATTGTATGAAAAGCAATCCAAAGAAATACATCTTCTTTTTAAAATTGTTTTTCCAAAATTTTAAGCAGAAATTACTGTTTAACACTTCCTAGAAGTGTTTCACTGAAATGCTTTTGGAAATCCATTTTTATTCTCTCTTTTGATAGTGTGCCACAGAAGGTTTTGTCTTTAACTGTACATTTTTTAAAAGGTTAATGGAAAGATTTGCTATAATACTTTATATTTTGTCATTGGGAGAACTCTGTCATGTCTATTTAAAATTAAGTCAGCAGCAACAAATAGCATTAGACATGACTGTTGTTAACCTCTTCTTTAGAAATTAACATGCCACTTGGCAGAGATATAATTGGTAAGCCACAGAGAAGGTCTGTACTTAAACAGTAGAGTTAATGAATGTCTCTCTTTTTTCTTCTTTCTTTCCCTTCTTTTGGCCTTTAAAGTTGTAGTTAGCTTAGGCTGTTTGAAATGATTTTCTTTGAATGTGCTGTGACATTGGTTTAATTGAATGAAGCTGCAAAACTAGCATGATAAATCAACACAGAATGAACTTTAATGCAAGGCAAATGATATTAACTTGGAAATTGGTTGCAGTAGACGAAGCAGCTGCTATGATTAATTTTTTTCATTCTCTACTTACACCATTTTGAGAAGGATGACCTTGATGGTTGCAGTTGTATTGGAATCCCAGTGGTACGCACTGTAACACATTTGAGCTGTTTTTTGCTGGTTGTGGTGCAGTAGAGATTGGTTCATTTATAAGGTTAGGAAGATTTTGTTACAGATTTAATATGTTGGTTTTGACTGGCTTTAAAACATTTTTTATTTATTAAATAATAATTGGGAGGATTACTTAGCTATGGTGGAAGTCTTTTTCTATGTAATCTTAATGCTGTGGTTTCAGGAAAAGAGATTTAATACGTGAAAAGAATAGAATGTGCCAAAGAGGGTCTTTTTTTTTTTCTTTTTTTAAAATAAATTTATTTTATTTATTTTTATTTTTGGTTGTGTTGGGTCTTTGTTGCTGTGTGCAGGATTTCTCTAGTTGTGGTGAGCGGGGCCTACTCTTCGTTATGGTGCATGGGCTTCTCATTGCGGTGGCCTCTCTTGTTGCGGAGCCCGGGCTCTAGGCGTGCCGGCTTCAGTAGTTGTGGCTCGTGGGCTCTAGAGCACAGGCTCAGTACTTGTGGCACATGGGCTTAGTTGTTCCGCGGCATGGGGGATCTTCCCTGACCGGGGCTCGGAAGCTGTGTCCCCTGCGTTGGCAGGTGGATTCTTAACCACTGTGCCACCAGGGAAGCCCCACAGAGGGTCTTCTAAGTGTTTGTATGTCATGAAGTGGAGGCCAACCACTTTGACAGAGGACACAAATAAAAAACAATTACATATTAGTTACTTGAAGTGCTAAAGTACCTCGATTCGTAAGGCATTTTTTCCAGACATTCTTTGCCATGTTTGAGATATATAATGTATATCAACTATATGAGTTACTTCGGAAAAAGATCTGTATAGAGCACAGCTATTACTGAGGAAGAGCTGGCAAAGACTCCTTATTGTAAGAAGCAGTCAAGGTAGCAGATAGAGTAAAGGCATTTTCACAGATTTCTTGAGAGCAAGGAGAATTTCTCCTCTTCCTCTTCCTCCCCTTCCTCCTTTTTAAAAAAATTCCTAGCATCTGTTTCACTCTTTGCCACATAGGAAGCCTTGAATACATGTTTCATTAAGTTGAATTTGAAAATGAAAGGTTGTTTCCTATTCTACTGAAAAATAGCTCAAACTAAACAAAATTACACATAATAAGCATAATGCTTATAAAGTCTGGGTCTAATAATTCTAATATCTAGAGTCCTGGTGGATTTGTTTCTTTTGTCTTATCGTTTCTTCAGATTTTTGTTAATGTCATTTTACGTTCTTGTGTGTTTGGTTATTTTCTAGTGTGTGCCAGATAATGTATTTACTGAATAGCTTACAAAAATAATATAAGGCCTAAGATTATGTTATCTTCCTCCAGAGAGAATATATGTCAGCTTCTGACAGGTACCTACTGTTAACTAACAACCCAAGATCACCTCGGTACCATTTTGCTTATTGAGGTTGAGACAGTTTTGATGTTGATACGCAGAGTCTGTAAGGGCCTGGGAAATTAGGGTTCACTTTTACCCCCAGAATGCACACCCATCAGATCCCTCCCCAAAGCAAAGACCGGGGAGGGGGAGGCACTCACATCGGTAGTTACACACTCCAACCCGTGTCCCTTGAAGTTCAGGCTCTCAGCTGTCCTCTCTGGATTCAGCAAACATACCTAGAGGACAAGGAGTTCCCCAAAGCCAGACTTAACGTCCTCTTGATTCTCTGTCCTCCCTACGATCCTGAATTATCAATTCTTCACAGTCTTGCTGGGTCTCTGATGCATTCAAGCAGATGTTTTTTCCTTCTGTGTCCTATTTTACTGGAATTGCTCAGCTGGTCTGAATTACCCTTAGTACTTAACAGAGAATTGCATGAAATTTTTTAAGAGGTTGCCTTTAAATCCAAGTAGATCTAGAATTGACCAACTTCACGCAGTACAGGGTAAAAATATATTAGAACGAGGGTCTGAGAAAGAGAAAAAAACACACATATCACAGAAAATCTATCAACAGCCCTGGCTCTATGTTCATTTAGATCAGACTCTTCCTACTTTTCTGCAACTTGCCAACCCCACCTTTATATATAGTCACAGATTCTATAAAACTTCATTCCCTCTCCTCAGCTTGGGATGGAAAAACTTACATGGTAAATCCCCGGAGGGAAGAGGGCTTTCTTCCATCCTTATTCGTGTACTACCCGTCTTTCATTTGGGAATCCCTTTTGTAAGATGTGGCGGTGCTGGTGAGCAGCTAAGGCAAAGTAAGAAGCCATTGGAGTACAGAAGATTGAAGAACTGCCCTGGCTTCGTAAGCCTTGACAGCAGTAAATTCTGGCATATTAGTGTTACTAATGATACATTAACAGTAGGATTAAAATGCAAGAAAAACGTAGGAAGCATAAGAATCAGTAACTTAATTGAATAAGTTAATAGAAACCACCCATTGGTCTTTGTGGAACTGATAGTATAAACATTCATTTTTTTGGTCTTTTATGCAGATGACATGTGAATGAGGAAAATTTACTTTTCAATATTCAGAGTCGATCTCTTCTTCCCATTGGACTTTAAAAAAAAATTAACTTCTGTGAATGAATACTTGAAGTTTCTGTGGAGGGATGATAATTACTTATTTATGTAATTATTTTTGTCACTGTCCTATTCGTGATAAGAGTTAAGGTTCTTTGTCAAAGTAGTAGTATAAGCTAAAGGTAGAAATGGAAAATAGAAAGGAAAATAAGGATGCAGAGATAAAATTGTGCAAGGAGTGTGGTGAAAAAATGTAGACTCTCATGACTTAAATATTTAGTATAGGGTGGAATCCAAATTTGGCCATCAGTGTTCTGGCAGCCAACCCCAGAATACAGTTCTCTCTGAACAGTTGCTTCGGAGAAAGTATAACTTAGATAAATAAGACAGGAGTTCTCCCCGAAGGATTTCGGTAGAAAAGGCAACCACTACTTAACATAATGAACAGTTCCCTGAACCCTGTCATAAAGGATTTTGTAGAAGGGATTTGCATTCTTGGGTGGCACCTAAGATTTTGTCTTAACTCTTTAATATACTCTGTTTTAGATTGCATGTTGATGGGCAATTGAGTATAGTGCCTGTTTTAGTTAGATACCGTTGTTCCTAATCCATAATTTGTATTAATACATATGAAAATTTCAAGCTAAACGTGAGCTGCTGTAATTTCACCTCCAGTCTTGTCAAGAAATTAATAAAATTTTATTTCAACTTAATATTTTTTAAAAATCTAACTGAAGAAAGTAAATTTATACTTTAAAATAACTTTAAGTGAATAATATATGGCGATTTTTTCTCCCCTAGTTTAATTTCGTTGGGAGAATCCTTGGACCTAGAGGACTTACTGCTAAACAGCTTGAAGCAGAAACAGGATGTAAGATAATGGTCCGAGGCAAAGGCTCAATGAGGGATAAAAAGAAGGTAAGTCCTTGAAAATGGGGCAGGTCTTTATGTTAATAATTTACTTATACTTTCACATTTTAGTAACAAAATACCTAGACCGTAAAGCACTATACATTATTTCATGTCAGAAACTTTTAAACTTTTTAAAGGTGTTGTCATGATTTTCCCTTTTTGATTATCATTTTTCATTTAGCCAGCTAATATCAGTCAGTCTATGATATTAACTTTGGTTTTTACACTTGAGAAACGCCAGTTTGGAAATTAGTCAGACTATATAATGTTGTATATATAAAAGATGTAACTAAAACTTCGAAAAATCTAAAATGTTTCTTTTGATGAGATTTAAATGAGAAGGATCAAATGAATAACTTTGGATGTATGTCATCTCATCAGGAGAGTTAGTAAACATAGGAAAAAAAGGCTTATAACTAGCCATATGAGAGTCATTTTGGTTTTTACCAACACTTTGTGTTGATTTTAAGTTTTCTAGACATTTTAAAGTGTATTGTTCCTGCTTTCTGCTTTTTTTTTTTTAATCACTCTTGTTTTTCTAGTATAATAAACACCTAACTACCTACTTTAAACATTGTCTTTAGGAAGGTTTTTTTTGCCTTGTTTCTTTTTATCCAGTGATACTATGAGGCAGAATACTTTTGAAATTTCTGTCTGTGTAAAAAATGTTTGACTGATTTTAAAAAATAACCTAGATTTTGATTGCCAAAGATTAGATTTATTGTTAGGAAGGGTTTGTTGTTTGTTTGTTTATTTTTTAAATACATCGCCTTGAAAGGGATATCAAATGATAGACCCATTATGTTATGTTATGTTATGTTATGTTATTGTTATGTTAGAGCGTGTGCATTGAATCACTTTGTGGAGCTTATGGAATGAACAGCAGACCTATAAGGTATTGTGACTTCATTCTGATATGCATCTTTTTGAGCTCCTCACTTCATTTCATTTAAGCTCTCCCATAAGCTGACTGGATCTCAATCATTTTCTCTCCTTACAGACAAATAATGACTTAGTAGTTAAGTTGGAGGGAGAGGCTGTCAATGATATTGATTATCTTTAGATCTTATTATAAGCTGTTCTTGTCAGCTGAGTATAAAGATACTTTGAGGCAAGCATGTGAGTTCTCCCTAAGCATATTTAGTTGTTGTATTTAAAACAATTTTTTTTTACTAGAATCTTAAAACAATTTAAGCATATTGTGAATCAGCTGAGTGGCAATCTCGTATCGCCATGCAGTTTTGGTGCCCCTGTTTGCACTTATGGTTGTGTTGCATTAAATAATGCTAATTTAATAGCCTAGGGACAATGAGATGAACTCTCAACAACTGAAGGACAAATAAATCTTCACCAAAAGATTAGTGTATCCATCAGTTAAACAAGTTATTAATATCAGTCAGGTAACAACGCATGTTTTGCCCTCTCCTCAGCCTCTTAGTTCTGTAGTAATGGCTCTCCACTTACTCCACTCACACACTCACAGACACTGAGGATTAGAGCTTGGAACTGTAATGAGACATCGTGAGTTCTGTTTCAGTCAAGTTGAACTTCGTAGCCTGAAGAACATTTTTCTGCTGTCATCTTTGACAGAAGATTAGAGTGGTTAAGAGAGTAAGCTCTGTAACCATCTTGCTTTTGTTTGAATCTTGGTTCTGTCACTTAGCAGCCTTGTGATTTTAGCAAATTACTCCATCTCTTTGTGCCCTATAATGTAGTGAGGGAGTAGTGATGTCACTTCTCTCTTAGGATGGTTGTGAGGATTAAATCAGTTGTAAAGCACTTAGAATAGTGTTTTGACACATAGTAATCAATTAATGTTAATGATTGTTCTTAATAAATTTTATATTAACATGACTAGGTAGTACATTTTATGTTTAAACTCATACTGTATCATGGGGGAATACTACAGGTTTTTACGCTTTGGAGATGACAGTACTTTTGTTGTTGCTTTGTGACCTTTGAATATCCCATATTCTGATGGCTTTTCTGTTTTGTTTCTCCGGTGGTTGGTGTGTCCATATTCTGTCTTGTCCACTTTGTTCTTAAGCACAAATAGAAGCAGTTCACACATTTTATTTTATTTTTTTAAATATGTACTGTTGTCTAATGAAATAAAAAGTGTTTACAGATTAATGCATGAAAACAGTAATAAATTAAGACACCAACACAATTTTGACTGCAGATTATATTTTTAGTTTTATTAAAGTGCTACAGATGAACATACTTAGGGGATATCATGTTAATTTGAACGGCTATCGTATGTTTGATATTATGGTGAAGAATTTATATGTAGATATATAATGCCAAGAGTGTTTTCTGTAATCTTAATTTAAATCTGCCCATAATTGTCAACCAAGTCATTTTGGTTTATGCTGTAGTAACTCTGCCCGTTGAGTTCTTAAAAATGCTAGTAAAAGTTAGATCAAAATGGAAGGTACTATCGTTCATTGCTTGGCTGTTATTTTTAGAAAGAACATTACAAATAGAGGGAGGCAAAAAGAAATATAGTAATAAGGCCAATTGAGGTATATTTTATGTGTTTAAAGGAAAACTTTAAACTTTTCTGCAGAGTTGTCAGTTTATGTAAAACCTGAGAAAGCTAGAAAATAAACCTTAATTTACTGACTGTCCAAGGTATTATGATGGAATACTGTTTGCTGATTTGTATCCTTCATTGCTAGTCTGATAAACTCAGTGAGGGCATACCATGTCTATTTTATGGAGTACTTCCCTGGTGTTTGATGAGTACCTGGCACAGAGCAGGAACTGGAAAAAATTATCCGGGAAAGGAATGAATGTTTAGGTAATAAATGAAAGGCATAGATGGCCCGCTATCTCCACCCCATAAAAGATTTTATAAATAGAGATAATTACAAATCCTATGTGCTTTTAATTCTTTTGGGAAGATAGGCAGTGCTGTATCATTCTAAGCTGTTGGTTTTAAGTAAGGGAGCGAATGTGCCACTTTAATTTTCATTCTCTTAGATTGGTATTACTTCAGCATTATTGATGGGCACAACAGTATTGTCATTGTATAAAAATACCCAGGGCAATGGTACTGGGTAAACTCATGGAGCCTAAGAGCAAGAACTGCACTCAGACTTCGTAAAGGAGCCATGCTTGTGTTTCTGCTCCCCACTCCCACCCAGAAATGTTGACTGGTGAAATGTCTACAGTTGATCAAAGCAGGGTTAGTCAAATGTTGTGTCTTCTGGAAATTTCCAGTAAGACTCAGCAATTCTAGTTCGAGCTCTTTGCTTGAAATGAAGGGATGTACACTCAGGGAATCAGATGGCCTTCTAGGGCTGCAAATAGCAGTGGCCAGATGGTATTAACCACTTTCATGATCTGTGCAGTGTCTTATTCAGACCATTCAACAATCTCAAAAGATAGTTTTTACTCTTCTAACAGGAATGGAGGCTTAAAGGGGTCAAATAACTTATCCAGTCCCTCATTTCTAACTAGTAACTACACTCAGTATAAACATATATCTTGCTGGACATTGAAGTTCAGCTCTGCAATTCATTCTCTTCAGAATATGGGCTTTGAATTTAAAATTAGATCAATCTGTAATAAAGTCTTAATTCAGTTTTTAACTTTGTTTCCCAAATATATTTGACCACAGTCTCTCCTTTCCAAGAGCTGTCCCTGTAACTTCTTGAGGAACTGCAGTGTTGTATGGACCATGATGTATGAAATGTTATTAGAGAGGCATATTGCAAACATAGGTAGAATTTCATAACTTTTTTTACATGTCACTTTTCATATACTTACAAATTTTTCTTAAATGTCTCTTATAGTCCTATTAATTTCTTATGGTGCATATATATTTTAACTAGTTAATATGTGATATTTTTAGAAAAGTGTAAAAGTGTATATGGTCTGGGAAAAAGTATAGGCACCTGAGAGACATGGACATATATACACTACCAAACGTAAGGTAGATAGCTAGTGGGAAGCAGCCGCATAGCACAGGGAGATCAGCTCTGTGCTTTGTGACCGCCTGGAGGGGTGGGATAGGGAGGGTGGGAGGGAGGGAGGGAGACACAAGAGGGAAGAGATATGGGAACATATGTATATGTATAACTGATTCACTTTGTTATAAAGCAGAAACTAACACACCATTGTCATGCAATTATACTCAATAAAGATGTAAAAAATAAGAAAGTATAAATACCCGATTCTATCACTCTAGAGACTACTCTTACTGACAGTTTTGGTATGTTTTCTTGTAGATCTTTCTCTCTGCAGTTACATACACTTTTACATGTGTTATAGAAAGTGAATCTTTTACTATTCCTGATGCTTTATAATTCGCATTTTCTCCTGCAACCTTGTACCCTGTCCTTGTCCAGTTTGGCAAGTAACTGAGCTTTATAATGTCTAAGACTTTGTGCTGGCTGATGAGAAAGCACACTTAAAAAGATGTTTCAAGGCAATATTGATAGTATATGCAAAAATAAATTTGCTTGATTTGTGGGGGCAGTTTAGACTTTTATTTTTATGAAAGATGTTGTTGCTCTCTCAACACTTGGGAAATAATCAAATTAACACAGTTTTTTGTTTGACATATTAAAGTGGCTGTGATAGCCAGTGATATAATATCACGTACAAACATGGTCCGAACAGCCTGCTTTATTGATCTTGTTGAGTACTAGGCTTTCTGACAACCTCGAGCGTAGGTATAGTTTATTTAAAAAAAGAAAAAAAAACAACAACCACCAGAAAAACCACCTTTCATCGTGGCCCATTTTGAACAATGTGTATTCGTCACCCAGTGTTAGCATTGTCCATCTCCTTCCATGTGTGCCCACACTCCCCCTTACCCTTCCTCTCCCTCCGCCTACCAGATGATTTGGGGAGCAAATTCCAGACATAATTTCAGCTGTAAACATTTTATTAGGTGTTTCTAAATAGAAGGACTCTTTAATGCTATCATGTTTATGTTTCTTTTAAATCACCAAAACAATTTCTTTGTGTTGCTATATATCTAGTCAGTGTTCACAGTTCCCTTCTTGTCTCATAAATGTGCTTTGAAAAAAAGTTTGCATGGTATCCAAATGAGGGCCGTATATCAATACCTTGCTTAAGAGATTGATAGATCTCTTAAGCCATTCTCACCCTCACCCCCATTTCTCCTTGTAACTTATTTGTAAAAGGACTGAGTTATTTATACCGAAGATTTCCCGTGGCTTGTGCTGATTGCACTTTCATGGTGGTGGTTAACACTTACCTCTGTCCCCTGTATTTTTGGTAAATTGGTGGTGAGAAAGGTTTAATCAGATTTAGATCTCCTGCCCTCCCTTCCTCATTTCCTTTCTTCCTTTTGAAAGAAAATTTCACAAGCAGTGTTGTGGTTGTGGTACCTAAAATCTAGTTTCCTCCTGATTTCAGCAGTTACTGTTCATTGTTTTTTAGGCCCTTTATTTCAGTAGCAACTCCAAAATAGTTATTATCCTGTTTCTTTGCTGTTATTAGCTAGGTTTACTTTTTATAGGAGAGGCTGGATAAATGCTCAGTTCTTCACTTACTAGGTTTAAAATAGTGAGTTGGTTCCTACGAATCCTCCAGAGGTGAAGAATGAGTTTTTTTGTTTTTATTTGAGTATCATTATGAATGCATTTAAACAGTTTTAATGCATTTCAGTTAACTGCACTTAAGTGTTTTTAACTGATGATCATGTGGTTTGACCAGTGGGGGGCCTTTTCAAATTCACTTCCAAGTCCCTTTAACACAATCCCAGTAGTTTGGGGCTAGTCACTTTGTTTTCTGGTGTATATAATAATAGGTCCAGGCTCATCGTAAGATTTCCTCCTCAGACTTCAGATCAGCCACTTCTTTAAGGAACCCTGATTACTATTAGTGAAAAATAGTATTTGGAGGGCTTCCCTGGTGGCGCAGTGGTTGGGAGTCCACCTGCCGATGCAGGGGATGCGGGTTCGTGCCCCGGTCCGGGAAGATCCCACATGCCGCGGAGCGGCTGGGCCCGTGAGCCCTGGCCGCTGGGCCTGCGCGTCCGGAGCCTGTGCTCCGCAACTGGGGAGGCCACAGCGGTGTGAGGCCCGCGTACCGCAACAACAAGAACAACAACAAACAGTATTTGGAAACTGCATTCTGGGCTCTAGTGTTCTTCATTACTTGTAGGCCTTTTCAGGACAGAGCTAGGAGATACATAGGTACACACACACACTCAGGAATATACGTATCTTTCCAAAGTTCATGCTCATTGAAAATGAAAACTACAGTGTTTTATTTAATTAACCTTGTATCTATAGTTTGCTTCCCACTGAAAATGCTGGTTCCTGATGACCCAGCAAGATTGACTTTCTTTATTCTAAACTATACAGAACAGTCTCAGAATAACAATACAAACACTACCGCCCACAGTACAGTCGGTGACGACAGTGTGTCGCCAGTTCTTACCGCTTGGAGGGTATGTGTCCCTAGAGAGAAATCACTGTCTTTTAAAACACTCACTGGTTTCTCAGTGTATGTCGGTTATGCCATCATATGCATAAACGGTTGAGCTCATTTGTTACACTTGGTTTTCTAGGTTTACAAATTTCTTATTTTTCTGGTACTTGTAAAATATTTACATGGTTCCGAAATCAAATCTACAAAGTAGGAAATTTTCAGAGAAGTCCTGCTTTTATCCCTGTCTCTGTTATCTATCCCCCATCTTGCGGTTTGGGTGAATTTTTTATTTTGGTATTTGGCTTGTCCTTCCATTTCTTTGTTTTACATGAACAGTTACCTGAGCATGTTTGTGTGTGTGTGTAATTTCTCACCCCCTTCATAGATAATTGTATACTCTAGACTTTTCTATGCCTTGCTTTGGTTTTTTTGTTTGTGTTTTACTTAGTAGTGTCTCATTGCGTCACTTACTGGCAGTGTATAGAGACAGTCTTTATTCCTTTTAATAACTTCATCATATTCCATTGTGTCTGTGTACCATAAATGATTCCAGCATTCCCCTATTAATGGACATTTAGATTGCTTCCAGGCTTTTGCTGTAACACGTAGGAGGAGTGCTGTACTGAATAACTTTTATATACATCTTTACGTGTACTTGCTAGTTTATCTTTGGAATAGAATTCCAGAAGTGGTATCACAATATATAGTTTTGCTAGCTAGTGCTAAATTCTTCTCTTTAGGGATTATTGTTTTGCATTACTTAAGCAATGTATGTGAGAACCAGTTTCCCAACAGATTCACCAACAGAGTTAAACTTTCATGTAAGATGCTGTTAAAGAAGCTGTTCCATAAGTATATATTTCGGTGTGTCTTTAAAAGGTCCTTGCTGTTATGAGCAATGCAGCCATCTCTGATTTCCCAGTTAGACAGTTGTTTGAAATATATTTCTTATTTTCTCATTGAACCCATTTAGAATAATGGTTAGACATAGTTGAAATGGTATTACCATAACTGGTCTTAAGGTACAATATTGTAATAAACTTCTGGTTGGGCCCAAGAAACTAATTACTGTTTTAAATGTTTTCAGGAGGAAAAGTGCTGTAATTTTCTATTAGTTTACACAGCCCTTCTCAGCTAGGGCTCCTCATCTTCGAAGTTCTTCAGTTTCACTGAGAGTGGTTCATAACGAGTACCACTATAGATAGGAGAGGTTAATTATGTATAATTTATGCCTTGGGCCAGGCATTAAGTACTTGGTTCCCTGTGGAATCGGTTGAGAAAGGCTGTACCCTGTGAGGAATGGGTTTTTTCTCTGTACTTTATATCCCTGGCTTAATATCCCCCGCCCTGACCCATGCCATTGGTACCTTTGACTCAGTGCATCAGAGAGTAGGAATTTTTATGGATTCTCTCCTAAAAATGTTAATTTTAGGGCTTCCCTGGTGGTGCAGTGGTTGAGAGTCTGCCTGCCGATGCAGGGGACGCGGGTTGGTGCCCCGGTCCAGGAAGATCCGACATGCCGCGGAGCGGCTGGGCCCGTGAGCCATGGCCGCTGAGCCTGCGCGTCCGGAGCCTGTGCTCCGCAACGGGAGAGGCCACAACAGTGAGAGGCCCGCGTACCGCAAAAAAAAAAAAAAAAAAAAAGTTAATTTTATAAATTACATGCTTAGAAAATTCCATGTATCTGATTTGAATAGTAGTATTTAGCTATAAAAACAGGTCAGTTGCTTTAGAAGAGTGATTATGAAAATTATAGTAATGTATAATCTGGTTTGGAAGGAACCTTATTAAAGCCATGAAATCTAACACTTGTTATATCTAATTCTATGATATTTTAGTTCCTGTACTGCACATGGTTGTTACTCAATTTTCACCACCTCCTGTCATAGTTAATTTAATATCTTTTTAGGCAGCAAGTATTTTTGAATGCCTATGATTTTTTGTCCTCAAGTATCTTTTACCCCCAAGATACTGATAAATTGACAGTGGGCTAATGCACAGTGTGGTAAATACCACAACAGGTGTTATACATTGTGCTGTGGGAAGCCAAGGAAGTGATGAGTTCTTTTACAGGTTGAGGGTTTCAGGGAAAGCTAGAGAAGATGGGACTGGAGTAGGAACTTACAGGGCAGGTGAGTGGAATGGTATTCTAGAAATCAGAGGTGGGATCAACCAGTATGTGTCCTTACGCTAATGCGTGACATATTGCAGTGGAGGTTATAAGGTATAGTGGGAGAAGTGGTATCGGAGACAAGGTTGGCATCTGAGGATAATAGGACCTTGAATATGATATTAAAACTTTTTATTCTAAAAGCAGTGCATTGGCACTCATGTTTTTAAAGTAAGGAGTTCTATGATATATTGTTTTAAAAAGATAACTTGGCAGTCGAAGGGATGGATGGAAGGGAGAAGAGACCAAAGGCCACAAACAAATAACCAAGTCTTAGAACACTTTACTTAGAAAGTTCTTCCCTGTGTTCAGAAAATCTGTCTTTGGAACTTAGATCCTCTGATCCTAATTCTACTTTGAATTCAGAACAAAATAATCTCTTAACCTTAGGGCCTTTGACATACTTAATGACAGTCCTGTGTCTCAGAGGTGTCCTACTCTAGCTATAAACTAATCCCTAGTAACTTAAGTCCTCCTCCGCTTTTTTTCTTTCTTTCTTTCTTTTTTTTTTTTTAATGTCATGGGACATAGCATTGAATTCAGCCTGAAAAGTGATCGATTGGTTTCTTTTTAAAGAGAAAGGAGGGCCTGCCTTTCTGGAAGAGTTTAATCAGTACTTTTCAAATTATCTGCCACAAAAGAACATTACAACAAAATTCTAATTCATCGTAGACCAATTCTTTTGTAAAATATAATGAAATTAATTATCAGAGAAACAGAATTTTTAAAAGATAATTTTAATCCTATTTAAAACTTTTTATATCAACAGACAAAACTATCCGGTCAGAATGCTGTAAAAGTTCCTAAACACTTGATTTCTGTACTGGCAGGCTACCCTTGGCAGCAGCTCTGGCTTAAACATCAGCTTGCTGTTTGATCCACTGGTTTTTTCAGGGCTGGAAACTAGCCCTGTGGTGTCCTCTCCTCCCTACTTTTCTTCTTTCTTCTCATACCCTCATTTTTGCTCTGAGTGTTTTCAGAATATTCACTTTTTTAGTTTTGTTTCTGGTTACACGTTCATTTTGGACTCAAGTGACTTAGCTTTGTTTTAAGATGGAAGGATATAAAGCAGTGCAATACAAATTAAATGTTTAATTCAGATTGGATAGTATTTCAGTACATTTTTATAGAATAGTCATTGCTTTGCCTGTATTAAGTGCTAAGAAAGATTGGGGAGATTTGAAATAAAAATTCTGCTACTATTTATTTAAATTATATTTTTTTAAATTTGTAAGACACTCTTCAAGGGATAAAAAGATGGATCCAATGAGAATAAACCTGTTTTCATTACTAAAGTAGCTCTTTGAATAACCTGTAAAACTTAAGCTAATTACTCTGTCATAGATCTAATAATACCAAGATGAGTTAATTGTCCGTGTCTAATGAAATGAGACATGAGTTTCACTGAAAAGGGAGAGTCCATTTTATCACTAGATGCTGTTAATGAGCCTTTTAAAATTCAGTCTTGATTGGATTGCAGTCAATTTAGTTAAGGAATCTTTGAGCACCTTATAATGTGTTGTATATATAACAAATTTTCTTTCAGAAGGTTCAGTTCTCTGTGGACAGAATTAGTAGTGGAATGTTGCTTATGTGTTTATCATTATGCTGCATCAGTTGATTTTCTTTTTCAAAATCCTTTAACAAGAACTTCGATGGAAAATTTTTTTCCGTTCTATTAGTGACAAATTATTAGACAGTTTAATAAGCCTAGTGAGCCATCCTATTCTATCCTACTACTTTTATTTTTCTCCTTCAGTTATGAAAGATAACAATTTAAAGAAATTATATTGTTGCTCTTTGAATTTTAAAACATGCTATTCTTTTATTTTAAATCATGTGTAATTGTTAACTCTTTGATTTTTAAAGACATGTATAGTTGTTACTATTTTTTTAAATCACGAATTGTCATAGGGCCAGGATGATATCACAGTCTTTGGGTCCAAAAAAGTCAAAACTGTGATTCTTCATTTTGTGAATTATATGTTACTTAGAAAAGAGCAAATAGAAATTATAGCAGGTAGTTAGGACTGCTCCTAACGACTTGGCCAGTTGATTAATTAAGACCTTAAAAGGTCTTAATAAGTTTTCAACTTAAGCTTTTGCTGAATTCAGATACCTATAAAGTATTCTAAATATAGATTACTAATCACTTCACATAGAAAATACTATTTTTTTCATATTCTGATGTGAAGGAAGTTCTGTATCATTTCACCGTTGTAACTAGTAAGATGAATTTCTGACTAGTAACTTGTTTTCGTTCTTGCATTTTTGGCAAGGATTTTTTGTTTTGTTTGTTTGGGTTTTTTTTTGTTTGTTTGTTTAAATGTTGTGTCCTCAGCACATAATATTAGTTTGCCCCATATTGATGATACTAAGTTTCATCCTTCGGTTAAAATGGCATCAATCATATTTTTTCATTGTAGAGATACTTTCCCCCCATTTAAATTAATAACTAATCTAAGGGGACTACTTTGCAACTTTGTAAGTATCCTGTTGCCAACAAAATTTTGGCGCCCCCCCCCCCCGCCCCCACCAAATACTCTTCCCCCCACTCCCCGTGTGGAGTTAGGCGAAACTCTCCGCTGAATTCCAGACTGCCTACTTACCATCTGGACTGGGTTGAATGGGGCGGGGTGGCTGGTGGTGGTGAGGGTGCAGCACACTGAGCACCTGCGGTGACTTAGGGCTGCTCTCTCATCGCTCCTGGGGAATCCACTCATCAACTCCCAGACAGCCCTATGAGGTGGCTCCGGTTGTTTTTCGAATTTTATGCGTGAGGAAGTGGAGACATAGGGGAGGTTCTCTTCACCTTGCTAGTGAGTTGCTTACTCAGGATTTGAACCGAGGCCGAGTGCAGGAGTTTCATTCTTACATTGTGATTTTCCTCAATAGTCTTTTGATCTCCTTATCTCCACTCTTCCTCTCTGGCTCTCTCTGGCAACCAGAGTGATTTTTAAAGAATAATCCTGCAGTGTATTTTTATGTGTTCAGTAAGAGTCAGCTCTTTACTGTGGCTAGCAAGGCCCTGCTTGATCTTGTGTCTAGCTGCCTTCCAGGCTTCTCTTTGCCACCTCTGTGACTGAGGTCCCACCTTTCCATTCCTGCAGCATACTGATGCTCTCCTTGTAGGGCTTTGGTCTTGCTGGTCCTTCACCTGGAATCCTCCTCCCCTGGTCTCTTTTTGTAACTCAGTCTCCACTTGCCAGATTTCTGTTCAATTTCACATTTTCAGAGAAACCTTAGGTAGTCACTCTGCCCCAAAACAGCAAACCCTGATGCCTTGCCACCCTGCTCTCTTACCCTTTTGCTCCATGTATCCATTACCACTCCGGACACGCTTTCCCTGTTTATTATTATTTATCTTCCCCCATTAAGGGCGTGTGTGTTTGGTGATGAGAGCAGAGTGCTGTCTGTTTTGTTCACTGCCGTGTCCTCAGTGGTAGAGCCGTAAGTGCCTGCCACGTAGTTGGTACCAGGAAAATACGTGTTGAAGGAAGGAATGGTTTGCCTTTTACTTTTGCTTATAATTATTTTACATAAAGAAATTATGACCTGAACAGTCAAACTGTATCTTATTGTGGTTTTTTGGATTCTTTTTTTAGTATCAGAGGCTTTTACATTCTTCAGTAGTTTGTATAGATATTTGCTATTTTCTGTTATCATTATGGTTTTATTTATTCAGTTAAATCTTACATTCTTTTATAAAGAATTTTCAGTTATTTTGCTTTTAAAATAATTTTAATGACTTAAATATTAATCGCTTTTGGCAGTTGTCTGTTTTTTTCAATATGTGAAAAACGTAAAATTAGAATTTTTGAAGTTCTTAATTGAGTAGCAAATATTCTTTTTAACTTTTTGGAGTTTTTTTGTCCAGTGGTTTAGTTTTTGGAAGAATTTGCTCTGATTGTATAGGTAAGAATTTGCCTAGGCAATTAGTTTTAATTTGTCCAGGTGGGCTATATTTGTTACCAGATGATCTAGGAAAAGTAAGAGTAAATAATGTTTGTTTTCCTAAGAAAAGGTATAGTGTTTCTAAACCATAATTACCTTCATATTTTGAAGTTTTTCTTCTCAGTATAGCTCTTTGGAAGGGCGACACTAAGGTTTGGTTGGCCCAGTACAGTTTCAGCTGTACTTATTGTCTAGGTGTAATTATTAGTTACCTCCTTTCACTTTAAAATTATCCTGATTTGGATGACAAATTACATAGTCCCCCTTAGATTTGGGGCATTGTTTTGGTGTTTGTTCAGCTTTCTTCCACAAAACATTAGCACTGTTCTTAAATCTCCTTGTATGTTGGCTGTCTGAGACTTGTTGTTATGGAATGATACTGTGGCCTTATGAAAGTTTTGATAGAAAATTAAAATGTTGCTTTTAATATGTCTGTTTCAAAGTGCTGCCCTTAGAGTGAGAAGTAATTTCTGTTTATTTGGAGAAAGTAAATTGTGGAAGATGTGTACATCAGAGGATCATTCTGTCCTCTGGTACTTGATCCCTTGCTTATTTATAGGATTTGATTCTTGTTCTTTATTAGTTTACTCTTACCAGCAGCTGTGGTTAAAAGAAACAAAACAAAACCACTTGGGAGATATCCTTGAGTCCTTTCTACCCTCAGTCAGTCATTTAACAGATTTGCACAATCCTGCAGCTCAGTATCTTCTGAGTTCCCACAGGTGCCTCCCCACCACCGTTGTCTAAATCTGTGCTCTCATTATTTTTTTGCTTAGATCTCTGCAGTCATCTCTTAACTGTTCTTTTTCCCCTCAGGTAATATGCATAATATCTACTAAAGTCAATTTTTTTGTTATTACTGATATCTTGTTAGTATGTTTTATATATGTGTGTGTCTTTCTGTCTAGGTATATGCAAGGTTGTAGTACTCTGTGTCACGAAATAAAATAAAGGTTCTTCTCACCCATTGCCAAGCAGTTAAATGTCCTGTTTCCATTACCTGATTTACCTTTAGTTACTATAAACTTTTTTATTTGATTATTTAAGCTGTGTAGATAATTTATACAAAAAAATAATTTTAGGTCTTCCCTGGTGGAGCAGTGGTTGAGAGTCTGCCTGCTAATGCAGGGGACACGGGTTCGAGCCCTGGTCTGGGAGGATCCCACATGCCACGGAGCAACTAGGCCCGTGAGCCACAACTACTGAGCCTGCACGTCTGGAGCCTGTGCTCCGCAACAAGAGAGGCCCCGATAGTGAGAGGTCCGCGCACTGCGATGAAGAGTGGCCCCCGCTTGCCACAACTAGAGAAAGCCCTCGCACAGAAACGAAAACCCAACACAGCAAAAATACATAAATTAATTCATAAACTCCTACCCCCAACATCTAAATAAATAATTAAATAAATAAGCTGGATGTTTAAGTCAATACTAAAAAAAAAGAATGGAATTGCACTTTAAAAAAAATAATAATTTTACCTATTAACTTTCAGAATTCCCATGTGTACAGGGCACTTTTCTTTTTACTTGTTGATATAAGAGAGCATAAGATTTTTGTGTCGAGGCTGTCTTAAGCATTTGTTCAGATTTTTTGTATATCTTAAAAACCTCAGGAGGTAATCATAGTTGTTTAGAAACATCTCACATCACAAATGTGATGGTTTAGGACTTAAGGTTTTTAAAAATGTAGTTTTTATAAGCAAGTTATATTTATCACAAGAAAATAATGAAGTCACCATGGAAAACAGTACATGAATTTGTGTTTAGAACATTATACGTGTGTAGAACTAACTGGTAGAAGAGTTCTAAATTTAAAAAAACCAAAAACGTTTTATATATTTGGCATGAGGGCAGAAATCATTTGGCAGGAAATAAATGTTATCATGATCAGATCTCTCTGATAGAGGCTTTTTTCACAGTGGAGTGTTTGGTTGTAGTCAAGGTTGAGGTGCATGTAAATACTCCAAGATGATCTTTCATGTCCTCCGTCACCACCAGGTAGAGGATACCTTACGGGAGTTTCTGTGATTGAGTTCAGGATGCTTGCCATCCCTAATCTCCCTCGCTCGCCCCAGGCTTGTTTAATTAGAACTTGCTTTAAGGTATACGCAAAGCATATTGTCATTTCTCACTGAACTAGTCTTAGTCTGTACATTTCTTTTCAAGTGAAAGGCCTAGACCTGTGGTCCGTCCAGTAGGGTAGCCATTGGCTGTATACGGAGATTGAAATGAAAACTGAACGAGAGAACAGTTGAGCTGCTTAGTCACGCAGTCACATTGAAGTGCTCAGGAGGGCCTTTGACAAGTGGCCGCCCTTTTGGACAGCGGATGCAAGCCACTGTCATTGTTACTCAGAGTTCTGTCGGGTAATGCTACCTTAGGCAGAGCAAACTTATATAGAAAATGTGGAGAAATAAGCAGTTAGGAACAAATTATTCCTGTTTCTAGCTTTGTATTTTGTAGTTTGAAGTAACTGTAAATTTACAGAAGAACTGCAAAAAGAATATAAAGACCCTCCCCACACCCCCTATGCCTTTCACCTCATTCGCCAATTTTTGACATTTACCTCTTTAGTGCTCTCGGTCTTCTTCGTTCCTGTCCCTCACTTCCCTTCCCTCTCTTCCCCTTTTAATTTGGAATACTTCTTTTTTTGTTTTTTCCTGTCATTGATTATTTTGGGGAAATACATTTCTATTATTAAAAGTACTGAAGAGATGATTGTGAATGTTTGGCAGGTTTTGTACATTCATCTCTTGGAACATAAACCAGATTCTAAGGGTGCTCATTTTGTTTTTTTAGGTCTTTCCTTCCATTGCCATTGATACAGTGTGTATTTAGTTATACTCATTCACTCAGGAGTCACTGATTTCAGTGCTTTTCCCCTTTCTGAAAAACTCTTTAAACTAATTATAGGAAGAATTAAAAATAATCTAGAAATGTGCTAGTGACCGAGCTCTTAACTTGTATCCATGGTACCTAGATATATGATTTATTTTGGACCAATTTGCAGTATATGAATAGGCCAATGATAAGTAAAACCTAATCTGGACATAGAAAGTGAGTTTATTGGCAGTAAAGATATGAATACTGTCAGTGACCGTTTTTGAGCAGTTCTCCTTTGATGGAGTGATTAGATGAAAAACAATTCATCAAGCTGTCAAGGAAGACCAGGACCCATTGTGACATAAGTGCCAGGCTTGATGAAAAGTCTGAGAAGCAGTGGTAGTGGCATCACCAAGCTCAAACATAGGGTCTTGTTTCATTACCATCACCAACAGTGTACCTTTAATTTAACCTTAAATGGCAGTGTAATACAACCAAGTCCATTATCTCCTTCACACAATGTTATTTTCCAGTCTCTTCTGTGTTTTCAGTTCCATCCCCTAACCTTCTGAACAACCAGACCATTCCTAATTGCCCCTACATACATTTATTCACATGTTCTTTTCTGTCTAGAAAATTATTTCTTCTACCTTTCAAAATTTATTAAATAATTTAATAAGTAGTTTTTGATTCCCTACTCTGGGCCACACACAAAGCTGGGAGGTTGTTCCCGTGGAGCACAACTAGAGAGGAAGACAGAAAATAAACAGGTAAGTAAATGAACACTACAGTATGAGATGGTGATAAGTGCCATGAAGAGAATAGCATCAAATGGTGTAATAAGTATGATCAGTGTGGAATGCTTCTAACTAGGGCGTCCAAGTCAGGGCTGTGGGCAGAGGTGACATCTATCGTGTGACAAGAGGGTAAAATGAGAGTAAGTGTAAAGCACTCAGAGAGGAATGACGTTAGATTGTCTGAGGAATAGCAAGGTCAGCATGGGTGGAAAAGAGTGGGAGATATCCTTCCATGCAGGCAGGGGAAGGAGTCTGGATTTTATTGCAAGAGCAGCTGGAAGGCAATGGAGGGTTTTAAGCAGAGTGGCATGACCTGAAGCCGTTAGAGAGTGGGTTGTAAAGGGATGTGTATATGGATGGTGATAAGAGTTGAAGCAGGGACTCGAAGGTGGGCTACTGCAGTTATTTTCTGATTTCCTCAGTGAAGTGTGGACATAATTAATGCCCATTAAAAAATTATGTTGTTCTTACCACAGAATTTTAGTCAGCCAGTTTCTTGAAATTTCCGAAGTACAGGAGCATCAAATAGAAAATGCAGAAGAAACACTTAAAAATTTTACTTAAATGTAAACAACTGACACATGACTTAAATTACAAAATAGAGAAAAAAAGAGAAAGACAGCCAACAAGCACTTTATAAGTTAGTTGAATAGGACTTAAGGTTAAGAAGCAAAGTTGTAATTTAAAACCTGTAAGTTAAATTAATTGCCTGGGTAGATAGAATATGTGAGTATATTTTGCAAGAACATCAGTGGCCATTTTACTTTTTCAAGTCACACCGAGACATAGGTAACAATTTCTGATCTTCTTGAGGTGTAAATGTTTCCCCTCTCCCCAATATACATGATTCTTCTCCATACTAACACTTGCATATAGCTTATAATGTGAACCTACTAAGTAAGATGAAAATAGTTTCTCAATCAAGTGGTTGGAATATTTAGGAATAATAGGTGTCATTTAACAGAAAGTTTTAAATTGTATATTTGAAAATTTTTCTTGACAAGTCTTGAAGTAACTCTAAACAGACAATGTGAATTAGGGTATGTTCTTTCCTTTGGTCACTTACCGTGCTTTCCCACCCAGCTCTGGCATATATACACATGAACTAGGTTGCCGAGAGAGATTTATTCCAAGGATATGTTTTGAATGATCTTAACATTAAAAAAAAAACACCCCAAGGCATTTGAGGCAGAGATGTTTTTTAGACAATAGTTGTTTAATGAGCTGCTTGTATATACAAGGGAAGAGAATAGGCCTGATTGCTCACAATCTGATGTTTGAAAAAGTATTTTCCTGGATCTTATATATTTGCATATCTAATTGCTATGTAATCAAAACCAAGTGAACTGTAGCTACTTGAAACTCTAAAATGAAAGGCAATCATCTGTATGGGGAGTGGGGGGGGGAACCCCTAACATGCAGGCTAGCCTGAATATTAGCATTATAGGCTTCTTGTGTTTAATTATAGGTGTCTCACTGAGCAGTAAATGTATGCTTGTGTAATAAAAAAGCGAGTATGACCCTGAAACACCAGCTCTGCTTTTTGGTAACAGAGCATTGACTTTGAGAGAACTTAGCATCCTTTGTGTATTTTGGTGATAAGGGATTGTGCCAGAATGGCTGTTAATTACTTGCTTTGTTTGATATGGAAAGCACTGGTTCCACACTTTTCTTCCTACCAGTGACAGCACTCAATTAAAATGTGTATTAAAGCAGCTATAATGCCCTCGGTTATCTGTTGGGAAGACATGAGGTAAAGAAAATTAATTTGACTTTTGTCAGCTGCTTGTTGGCAGCTTTGTGTTTGGTAAATGGAAAATAAATAGAATAAAAAACTATTTACTCCAAGATGTACCGTATATCCTTTTGTAGACTTTAACATCTTATTTTATGATTCCTTGCTGCCTCATAAATGGATTATTAAATTAAGAGAGATATTCTTAATATTCGTAATTTGGAAGTTTAGTAGCCACTGATTATCAATTAAAGCTCTCTGTATATTTTAACTTGTTTGAACTTCTAAATCTAACACAAGTTTAAAGCTCTGGTTTTTTTTTTTAGTTTCCTTATGTCAGATCAGTAAATTACCTGTTAGTTTGTTTGGTATCAGTTCACGTGCCTAACTTGAGTCTTTGATCAGTGTAATTTGGATAATTAATAACTACTAAGGACCGCTGTAGGGAGATTACAGGTAATGCATGTAAAGGATGTGCAAGCCTATGTACATCCTGTGTATGCTGTTTGATGCTGCTCTACTCAGTGTCATTTGTTTTAACGTTGTTCGTCTCAAATATTTTTCTTTTAAAAAATTATTTATAAATATATTACAGTAAACTTCCAGTTTATGTTTTTCTGTGCTCTGCCTGCTGTCATGTACTCTAGCCAATGAATGCTAGTATAGTGGAACACACGCTTACATATGCGTTTCTCAATTATCATAACACTGTATCAAAGTACTCTCAGCCAGTTGAGTGTTCTCCATTATATGTGGTTTACTCTTCTTTGAGAAGGAATCCCAAATTCTAGCTGACCACTGAAACACAGACGTGCAAACGAGACTTAAAGGATCTCAGCTAAAGATCTGAACTGGGACCAGACTTGGTGCCTAAGAAAGTTTGCAGTTCTGAATTATCAGCCACCTTGGCCTCATTGGTGTTTATAAAACACTCCCCGTGACAACTGAAGAATTCACTTTTTTTTTCAAGTGCACATGTGCATTCACCAGGATAAAACATACGGTAAGCCATAAGGTGGAAAAGATTGAAATTATATAGGGGATGAGCTCTGACCAAAATGGAATTAAATCCCAAATATTTGGATATTGAAAGCATGTCTGTATAATCCATTGGTCAAGAGATGTCACAAGAGAAACTAGAAGAAAATTTTAACTAAATGATACTGAAAATACAACATAAAATTTGTGATATAAAGCTAAAGCAGTGTTTACAGGGAATTTATATCTATAAAAGTTTGTATTTTAAAAACTTCAGTTATCTCATTTTCTACCTCATTAAAATTTTAAAAATACAGGAAACTAAACTCAAGGTAGGTAGAAAGAAGACAATAAAAGTAAGAAGATAAATTACTGAAATAGAAAATGGGCAATAGAAAAAAACAAACTAAAACATGTGTTTTTTAAAAATCAAATAAAGATTAATAAAATAGATAAAACTATAGCTAGACTGATCCAGAACAAAAGAGAAGACACTAACTACCAGTATCTGTAATAAAACGGGGGATATCACTAAAGATCCTACAAATATTAGGAAACTTTTAAGGGAATATTATGAGCAACTTTCAGCCAATAAATATGACAACTTAAATGAAAAGTCTTTGAAAAACACAAATTATTACCAAGAAGTGACAGAAATTTGGATAGCCCTATACTGAGAGGCTGAATTTATAATTTAAAATTTCCCCACAAAGAAAATGTAAAGCCTAGGTACTCACACTAATGAATTTTATCAAACTTTAAGAAAGAAATAGTATTAATCGTATATGAAGTCTTTTCATAAAAGATATGAGAAGGGAATACTTCATTTTAACTTTACCATAAATTGGTAATTACTAGCATACCATGATACCACCACAAAAAGAAAATAAAGATCAATATTCCTCATAGATGCAGAAATTCTAAATAAAATCTTAGCATGTTCAATTCAGTGATTATGGGGTATATCTTGACAATGCAAGATTAGTTTAACATCTGTGAATTGATCAGTGTAATTCATCATATCAGTAAATATGGTAAAAAGCTATATGATTATTTCAAGAGATGCATTAAAAATATTGAACAAAAGTCAATACACTTTGATGATAAAACCACGTAGCAAACTAAAAATAGAAGGGAACTTCCTCAATTTGATAAAGACCAAATGTAAAAATACTTATAGCAACATCATACTCAACACGAAGACTCAATGCATTTCTCCTAAGATCATAGACAAGGCAAAGGTGTTTGCTTTCATTACTTCTATTGCAGGTTGTAAAGAAGGATGGTCTTAGCAAGTGCAGTAAGACAAGAAAAAGAAATTAAAAGGCACACAGACTGAAAAGAAAGATGTGAAACTCTGTTTCCATACTTTCTGATTGCTTATATAGAATATTTTAAGTTACATGAAAGGTGAGTCTAACAAGAAGAGATCATGATCTTAAATTTGCATATACCAAGTAGCATAGCTTGAAAATATATAAAGTAAAAATGACCAGAACTGAAGGAAAAACACAAACCCACAGTCGTAGTTTTAGCATAACTCTAAATAACTGATAGAATAAGCAAACTCAATTAAGAATATAGAGGATGTGAACAATACAGCTAGCAGACTTGACCTAATCAACAAAAACCCATTGCACGCAACAGTGCCGTAATTCCTTCCTTTAAAGTGCATGTGGGACGTTTCGCCGAATAACTGTGTGTTGGGCCAATAAACAAAGCCTCAGCAAAGTTTGGAAGTCTGAAGTTATTCACAGTATGTTCTTTAATCACAATGGAATTGAGCCCTGGGAATCAGCCGGAAATTAAAACTAAGGGTTGGCCGTAAATATGAGGTATATTTAGACTTAAGAATCTTTGAAGTGGATCAAAGGAAAATTTAATAAATAGAAAGTGTACTGAATATTACTTTGATGATTAACTAAAATAAAAGACGTTTCTTTGAAAATTCATGGGAGATTGGCTCAAGATGGCGGAGTAGAAGGACGTGCGCCCACTCCCTCTTGTGAGAGCACTGAATCACAACTAAGTGCTGAATGATCATTGACAGGAAGACACTGGAACTCACCAGAAAACTCACTGGCACATCCAGAGACAAAGGAGAAGCCACAGTGAGATGGTAGGAGGGGCACAGTCACGGTAAAAATCAAATCCCATAACTGCTGGGTGGTGACTCACAAACTGGAGAGCACTTATACCACAGAAGTCCACCCACTAGAGTGAAGGTTCTGAGCCCCAGGTCAGGCTTCCCAGCCTGGGGGTCTGGCAATGGGAGGAGGAATTCCTAGAGAATCAGACTTTGAAGGCTAGCGGGATTTGATTGCAAGACTTCGACAGGACTGGGGGAAACAGGTTTCACTCATGGAGGGCACACACAAAGTAGTGTGTGCATCGGGACCCAGGGGAAGGAGCAGTGACCCCATAGGAGACTGAAGCAGACCTACCTGGTAGTGTTGGAGGGTCTCCTGCAGAGGCGGGGGGTGGCTGTGGCTCACTGTGGGGACAAGGACACTGGCAGCAGAAGTTCTGGGAAGCACTCCTTGGTGTGAGCCCTCCCAGAGTCCACCATTAGCCCCACCAAAGAGCCCAGGTAGGCTGCAGTGTTGGGTCTCCTCAGGCCAAACAACCAACAGGGAGGGAACACAGCCCCACCCATCAGCAGACAAGAGGATTAAAGTTTTACTGAGCTCTGCCCACCACCAGTTGCTCCCATCAGGAGGCTTGCACAAGCCTTTTAGATAGCCTCATCCACCAGAGGGCAGACAGCGGAAGCAAGAAGAACTACAGTCTTGTACCGTGTGAAAGGAAAACCACATTCACAGAAAGACAGACAAAATGAAAAGGCAGAGGACTATGTACCAGATGAAGGAACAAGATAAAACCCCAGAAAAACAACTAAATGAAGTGGAGTTAGGCAACCTTCCAGAGAAAGAACTCAGAATAATGATCCAGGACCTCAGAAAAGGAATGGAGGCAAAAGATCAAGAAGATGCAAGAAATGTTTAACAAAGACCTAGAAGAACTAAAGAACAAACACCTAGGTGAATTAAAGAACAAAGAAACAGAGATGAACAGTACAATAACTGAAATGAAAAATATGCTAGAAGGAATCAATAGCAGAATAACTGAGGCAGAAGAACAGATAAGTGACCTGGAAGACAGAATGGTGGAATTCACTGCTGTGGAACAGGATAAAGAAAAATGAAAAGAAATGAAGACAGCCTAAGATGCCGCTGGGATAACATTAAATGCAACAACTTTAGCATTATAGGGCTCCCAAAAGGAAAAGAGAGAGAGAAAGGACCCAAGAAAATATTTGAAGAGGTTAGAGTCGAAACTTCCCTAACATGGGAAAGGAAATAGCCACCCAAGTCCAGGAAGTGCAGAGAGTCGCAGGCAGGAGAAACCCAAGGAGAAACATGCCGGGACACATACCAGTCAAAATGACAAAAATTAAAGACAAAGAAAAATTATTGAAAGCAATGAGGGAAAAACGACAAATAACATACAAGGGAACACCCATAGGTTCACAGCTGATTTCTCAGCAGAAACTCTATAAGCCAGAAGGGAGTGGCATGATATATTTAAAGCAATGAAAGAGAAGAATCTACAACCAAGATTACTCTACCTGGCAAAGATCTCATTTAGATTTGATGGAGAAATCAAAAGCTTTACAGATAAGCAAAAGCTAAGAGAATTCAGCACCACCAACCCCGCTCTACAGCAAATGCTAAAGGAACTTCTCTAAGTGGGAAACACAAGAGAAGAAAAGAACCTACCAAAAAAAACCCCATAACAATTAAGAAAATGGTCATAGGAACATACATATTGATAATTACCTTAAACGTGAACGGATTAAATGCTCCAACCAAAAGACACAGGCTCACTGAATGGATACAAAAGCAGGACCCATATATATGCTGTCTGTAAGAGACCCATTTCAGACCTAGGGACACACACAGACTGAAAGGGGATGGAAAAAGATATTCCATGCAAATGGAAATCAAAAGAAAGCTGGAGTAGCAATACTCATATCAGATAAAATATTCTTTAAATAAAGAATGTAACAAGAGACAAGGAATAATGATCAAGGGATCAATCCAAGAAGAAGATATAACAATTATAAATATATATGCACCCAACGTAGCAGCACCTCAATACATAAGGCAACTGCTAATAGCTCTAAGAGAGGAAATCGACAGTAACACAGTAATAGTGGGGGACTTTAACACCTCACTTACACCTTACAATGTACACTTAACACTTACAATGGACAGATCATCCAAACTGAAAATTAATAAGGAAACAGAAGCTTTAAATGACACAACAGACCAGATAGATTTAATTGATATTTATAGGACATTCCATCTGAAAACAGCAGATTACACTTTCTTCTCAAGTGTGCATGAAACATTCTCCAGGATAGATCACATCTTGGGTCACAAATCAAGCCTCAGTAAATTTAAGAAAATTGAAATCATATCAAGCATCTTTTCTGACCACAACGCTATGAGATTAAAAATCAATTACAGGGAAAAAAGAATGTAAAAAACACAAACACATGGAGGCTAAACAATATGTTACTAAATAACCAGGAGATCACTGAGGAAATCAAAAAATACCTAGAGACAAATGACAATGAAAACACGACAATCCAAAGCCTATGGGATGCAGCAAAAGCAGTTCTAAGAGGGAAGTTTATAGCTATACAAGCCTACGTCAAGAAACAAGAAAAATCTCAAGTAAACAATCTAATGTTACACCTAAAGGCACTAGAGAAAGAAGAACAAACAAAACCCAAAGTTAGCAGAAGGAAAGAAATCATAAAGGTCAGAGCAGAAATAAATGAAATAGAAACAAAGAAAACAATAGCAAAGATCAATAAAACTAAAAGCTGGTTCTTTGATAAAATAAAATTGATAAACCATTTAGCCACACTCATCAAGAAAAAGAGGGAGAGTGCTCAAATCAATAAAATTAGAAATGAAAAAGGAGAAGTTACAATGGACACTGCAGAAATACAAAGCATTCTAAGAAACTACTACAAGCAACTCTATGCCAATAAAATGGACAACCTGGAAACAATGGTCAGATTCTTAGAATGGTATAACCTTCCAAGACTGAATCAGGAAAAATAGAAAATATGAACAGACCAATCACAAGTAATGAAATTGAAACTGTGATTAAAAATCTTCCGACAAACAAAAAGTCCAGGACCAGATGGCTTCACAGGTGAATTCTATGAAACATTTAGAGAAGAGCTAACACCAATCCTTCTTAAACTCTTCCAAAAAATTGCAGAGGAAGGAACACTCCCAAACTCATTTTATGAGGCCACCATCACCCTGATACCAAAACCAGACAGATATACTACAAAAAATGAAAACTACAGACCAATATCACTGATGAATATAGATGCAGAAATCCTCAACGGAATACTAGCAAACAGAATCCAACAGCACATTAAAAGGATGATACACCATGATCAAGTGGGATTTATCCCAGGGATGCAAGGATTCTTCAGTATACGCAAATCAGTGTGATACACCACATTAACAAAGTGAAGAATAAAAATCATATGATCATCTCAATAGATGCAGAAAAAGCTTTTGACAAAATTCAACACCCATTTATGATAAAAACTCTTCAGAAAGTTGGCATAGAGGCAGCCTGCCTCAACATAATAAAGGCCATGTACGACAAACCCACAGCAAACATTATTCTCAATGTTGAAAAACTGAAAGCATTTCCACTAAGGTCAGGAACAAGACAAGGATGTCCATTCTTGCCACTGTTATTTGACATAGTTTTGGAAGTCCTAGCCACGGCAATCAGAAGAAAAAGAAATAAAAGGAATACAAATTGGAAAAAAGTAAAACTGTCACTGTTTGCCCATGACATGATACTATACATAGAGAATCCTAAAGATGCCACCAGAAAACTACTAGAGCTAATCAATGAATTTGGTAAAGTTGCAGGATACAAAATTAATGCACAGAAATCCCTTGCATTCCTATACACTAACAACGAAAGATCAGAAAGAGAAATTAAGGAAACAGTCCCATTCACTATTGCAACGAAAATAATAAAATACCTAGGAATAAACCTACCTAAGGAGGTAAAAGACTTGTACTCAGAAAACTATAAGACGCTGATGAAAGAAATCAAAGATGACACAAACAGATGGAGAGATATACCATGTTCTTGGATAGGAAGAATCAATATTGTGAAAATGACTATACTACCCAACACAATGTACAGATTCAGTGCAATCCGTATCAAGTTACCAGTGGCATTTTTTACAGAACTAGAATAAAAATTCTTAAAAATTTGTATGGAGACACAAAAGACCCCGAATAGCCAAAGCAGTCTTGAGGGTGAAAAACTGAGCTGGAGGAATCAGATTCCCTGACTTCAGGCTATACTACAAAGCTACAGTAATCAAGACAATATGGTACTGGCACAAAAACAGAAATATAGGTCAATGGAACAGGTTAGAAAGCCCAGAGATAAACCCACACACCTATGGTCAACTAATCTATGACAAAGGAGTCAAGGATATACAATGGAAAAAAGACAGTCTGGTGCTGGGAAAACTGGACAGCTATATTTAAAAGAATGAAATTAGAACACTCCCTAACACCATACACAAAAATAAACTCAAAATGGATTAGAGACCTAAATGTAAGGCCAGCCACCATAAAACTCTTAGAGGAGAACGTAGGCAGAACACTCTGTGACATAAATCACAGCAAGATCCTTTTTGACCCACCTCCTAGAGAAATGGAAATAAAATCAAAAACAAACAAGTGGGACCTAATGAAACTTAAAAGCTTTTGCACAGCAAAGGAAACCATAAATAAGATGAAAAGACAACCCTCAGAATGGGAGAAAATATTTGCATACACAGCAACTGACAAAGAATTAATCTCCAAAATACACAAGCAGTTCATGCAGTTCAATATCAAAAAAAACCAAACAACCCAATCCAGAGATGGGCAGAAGATCTAAATAGACATTTCTCTAAAGAAGATATACAGACTGCCAACAAACACATGAAAGGATGCTCAGCATCACTAATCATTATAGAAATGCATATCCAAACTACAATGAGGTTATCACCTCACACTGGTCAGAATGGCCATCATGAAAAAATCTACAAACAGTAAATGCTGGAGAGGGTGTGGAGAAAAGGGAACCCTCTTGCACTGTTGGTGGGAATGTAAATTGATACAGCCACTATGGAGAACAGTATGGAGGTTCCTTAAAAAACTAAAAATAGAATTACCATATGACCCAGCAATTCCACTACTGGGCATATACCCTGAGAAAAGCATAATTCAAAAAGACACATGCACCCCAGTGTTCACTGCAGCACTGTTTACAATAGCCAGGACATGGTAGCAATCATGTTGATGTCTATCAACAGATGAATGGATAAAGAAGATGTGGCACATGTATACAATGGGATATTACTCAGCCATAAAAACTATTAAGAGCCTGCTGTATGAAACATAAGTAAAATAAAATTCAAAAATTAAAAAAGAAATTCCCGAAGTAGATAAACTTGTATAAAACTGATTTAAAAAAAAAAAAAGCAGAACTACATTTGATGTCACTGTCTGTAGCACTGTTATTTTCTGTACCAGCAAGGGAAAAAAGGCGACCAAATAACCTGAGAGAAAGCTTGTTGTTCATGTGGAAGTTGTTTTGTATAGACTTACTTAGTCCTCTCTTTTTAATTATATTCGTTGGTATATCTTAAAAGGAAAGTATAAGTGAAATTATTTAATGCATTTCTAAGACCATCTCAGAGAGTTCTGTCTCACCTTTTTACTCAGTCATACTGTATAGCAGTCTAGTCCAGGAATGTTGATGATGCCGCCTTTTTAAAGGAGTGCCTCACTATTCTTCCTTATAGTTTTCCCCATACTATTGCAAGTTTTAGTACACGTTCTTGGCAAGAGAAGTAAGGGGTCTGAGATTTTTATCCTACTTGTAAGCTAGTAAGTTAACTTGCTACCATGTTTCTGAGGATTCTGGCAGAAGAACCAAGACTCCTGAATCAGAGACCAGACGTTATTCCTCAAAGCAAAAGCAGTAACAGGCTATCAGCTTATTTGCACTGATTGCCTGAGCCTCAGTTCCCAGCCTGACATCTGTACACTTAGTGTGCTGCATTGCTGAAGAGGAACCAGGGCCAAGGTCCCAGCACTTGTGAACAAGCAGCAGACCATAGTCTCCTATGCCAGTATTCTCAAGATGGGGTCTCCTTGTCTTGCTTGTTACCTATGTGACTGACTACAGAAACTGCTCAGTTTGAGGAGATAGTTAAGCTTGCACACCCTGTGAGAACATACAGGGATGCTCCAGGCTTGTGGGAAACTGCCTCTCCCACGAGTGATCAGGCAGGGACAGATGTGTCCTACTGCTGACTAGCTTACGGTACTAGTAAGACACTACAGGTTTCAAAGATGTTAAAATATTTTTAAAAGAAAATTCTTAGAATGGGTGACATGCTGTAAATAAATATTAATAATGGAAATGAGGGCCAAATTGGAAATATTGGAGATATTTTTTAAATCATGGAAAATCCAGTGAACAACTTTAGAGTATAAATTTGAAAACTCATTAACTGGAACTCTATATTTTATAGATTTGTTTCTGAATCAATTTTAATAGTAAAATCTAATAAATTCTTTTTGCTTATTAGAAAATAATGTAACATTTTATGTGTGTGTGGGACTGAATTGAGTGGTTTCAAAGTTCTGAAGATATAGTCAAACTGACCGTTGGTAATTGGGATAATTCTAAAAGTAAAACAAAATGGAGGAGTGTGCTGAGTGCGTTTCATTCTCTTCATTTTATTAATTGTGTGTATTACTGAGGGACAGCGGGTAGGCCAGTGGACTTAGAGTAAAAACTATTTTCGTGTAACATATGATGTGTATGTTGTGGAAAGAAGGGGTGGATGCGGAGGAACGGCAATTGAGAAGTGGAGGCGCGGTCATTCAACAAGTGATGTTAGGAGAGTCGGGTGTGCATAGGCAGAAAGAAGGTCCAGATGAATCACACACTAAGTGTAAGAGCAACATGGTGAACTCTTGGGTGAAACTGCAGGAGAGTGTATTTGTGACTTCAACGTACTGAAGGATTACTGAGAAGAAAACCCATAAAGCAAGATGGATAGAGATGACTACATTGGGGAAAAAAAAACTTGTTATGCAAAGGACATTACGAACCATTAAAGGACAGCCACAAAAGTATTTATATTCAGAGTATATGAAGAATTCATTCAAAAACAAAAATAAGACCACAAATCCAGTAGAAAACTGGGCAGAGTATGTGAAAGGACAACACAAAGAACAGGAAAGTAGAATAAACAACACATGGAAAGATGTTTTACTTTATTAATACTCAGAGGAATGCACATTTTAACGAGAGTGATATACCATTTGATACCCACTGAGTTGTCAAAAATAAAAATACTACCTGGGTCTGGGATGTGGAGAAACATAAACTCCCATGTAGTGAGGTGTGGGGAGTGTCTATTGGTACTGCCACCTTGGATAGCAATTTGGCAGTGTCTGTTAATAGTAGGTGTTTATTTTTAAGACTTTGTCTGTGGAAATTCCACTATTAGTTCCTTAAGAAAATCCTGCACATGTATTCTGGAAGGTGGATATGAGGGTGTTTACTGCAGCATTTTTTATAATAATAAAAAATTGGAAACAGCATACATGGCCGTTAATGGGGAGATGGAAATACTGGTCTCTTCATGTAATAGAATATTACATGGTAATGAAAAGGATCAAATACACTTGATTTGACATATACTCAGTCTTGAAATTGTAATGTTTAAGAAAAGGGCAGAGTTTAAAATTTTTATTCTAGGTACTTTTCTGTTTAGTGTTTGAAGTATATATTGATGTGTTCTTTATGCATTGAACCATTTGGAAAGGGAACCATATCACATGGTCATATGATAACATGTTATTCCATATGTGAGATGGAATTGCAAGAGAGTTTATGTCTCATTTATTTAACTATTAAGAGACCCTTTAACTGTTGAATACTTGACATTTTTTTGCGGGCAGGGGCGGAGAGGTAATTAGCTACTGTTTTTATTTAAGATACAAAATTAGTCTAGCAATTGATGGTTAATAAGTGACCAAAGCTTCTCACTTTTCTTTTTAATCTCTCTCAAATCTGTCACCTCATTGCAACATAATCTGTGCATTTATGTAGGAAATTATTTTCAAAGACTATCTTCTCATGATTAAATACCAGCAAACTAAATTCAGTCATGTTCAGGGATGTTAAGGTAAAAATGAGATTAGTATCTCTCTGTGGGTTATTAATGTCTTGAGTGCAGGCTCTTTGTAGAAAGTTAAAAATATGTATGCATACACACAGTACACATACAGTCTACTCTTTCTGTTGCTTGACGGTCTTTTTTGGGTAAAGTGGAGAATTTCTAAAAATTCATCTTAAATTACTCGTTCTATTTAGTTAAAAGGGGGAGGAGGTTGTGGCCTTTTCAGTATGCCTTTAATGCCTTGATGACTTACTTCGAGAAGTCTTTTCATTTTCCCTGTCTTAACTCCTTTCTATCATGTTTATTGAGTAAAGATTAATCCAACATGTTTAGTAAAGAAATTATTTTTTCACACCAAAAATAATACTTTTTTTTCTTATCAGTGTGGGTTACCGAACACAAGTTCGTGTGCCTGTTGCACATGGAGGCCAGATAAACTGAAACGTCAGAGTTTGGAGCAGAGAAAGGTTTATTGCAGGGCCAAGCAAGGAGAACGGGTGGGTTATGCTCAAAAACCCCGAACTCCCTGATGGTTTTGGGGGAGAGGTTTTATAGGCAAACTTCGGAGTTGTGTGACTTTCTTCTGGTTGGTTGGTGGTGAGGTAACAGGGCAGGGCTCCAGCAGTCTTGTGCGCAGCCTGGAGTTGGCATCCCCCACCTGGATGGGGGCCTTAGTTCCTTAAGAGGACCTCAAAGATATTGTTCTGTATACTCCTGAGGGAGGAATCAGGACGCTGCCCCAGGGCTGCACTGTTGTTCCTTGACGGCTCCTCCCTTGTCTCTGCATCACCTCTGCTCCCTGATTAACACCTGTTTGAACCTGCCATTTGGAACACTTGGAAGGTCAAGGAGGCTGATGGAAGCTAGAAACAGGGGACGTGGAAAGGCTTTTGTGCCCAGGAGGGACCCTTCAGGGTCCTGCTAAGTTTCAGGTTTGGTCCAGATTCTGGAATAGACTTCAATTTTTTCAGCTTAAAAATACTCCTTAAACATATTTTGACTGCTTTGAAACACATGTTGACAAATGGTTAGCCTCTTTACATTCATGCCATAATTATGGCTTTGGTCGCTTAATGGGGTACTTTAAATTTTATTGTATAATTTTTATGAAGGTGAAACTTTAATGATAAGAGTATAAGTTAGGGGTTAACCAGAGAAGCAGCAGGACACACACACACACACACACACACACACATACACACACAAGGATTTATTATGAGGAGTTGGCACATACGCTTGTGTTGGTTCCTAGTCGAGGGTCCAGAGCAGGCAGGAAGGACGATCTGTGGGGAAGGGAGAGCAATTGTAGACCCATTTGGTGTTAGGAGTAGCTTTGAGCTTAGAAAAGGCCTAATCCCCAAGAGTTTCCAACTGAATAACGTAGGCCCACCCAGGATAATCTCCCTTTTGAATAAAGTCAACTGGCTAGTGACTTAAATTACATGTACAAAACTCTTTCACAGCAGCACAGATCAATGCTTGGTTGAATAGCTGAGAGAAGGTGTATATATTCTACAAAATGGCCATTGCCTCACTTTTGTCCTCCATGCTCTTGGGAAGGAATACACTTTATTGCTCACCCTTACTGGAAACACACTAGGATGGAATTCTGGCAACTGTAGTTGACACATCCAGATAACTATTCTTAAATAGTAGCTTTCTTTATTTAGTTATTGATATTAAAGATTAGTTTCATAAGTGAGCAAGGGATGTAAATTTAGATGTTATTAGAAGATATGTAGAAGATACACAGCTATTTCTAGGTAGCTAATATCAATCAGGAGTCACCTGGTCCATTTTGGCCTGTATTTAGATTATACTTAATAGATGGGTTTACCGGCCCCTGCTAACTTTTTTCCTCCCTGGCACTGATTTTATATGTTCAGTGTACAGGCTCCTTTTAATATTTAATGTGAAGGAAAGTGGTAATTCAGAAGGTTTTTATCTAAGCAAGACTTCAGTTTATTAGAATTCAAGTAATCTAGAAAGATGTCTGATTCTCACCTTAAATTGAAATAGAACTATAGAAGCTGACTAGGAAAATCCCATTTCCAGGAAAACAGGTCACATCAACTGAAAATTAATTCATTTCTTGATTCCTTTATTTAACAGACTTAATAATTTTGTGTGTGTGTTTGTGGTAGGCTGTATGCTAAGTGCCGAAGATACACAAGATACAGTGCCTGTCCTTTTATAGGCAGGATGGACAGGTATAGCTTTTAATTAGAAGGGGCTCAGAGAAGCATGGTTGGAAAATAATATGTTTTACATAGAAATAATTTTCCATTGGTTGTACTATTTTAGTTTTATTCCAGTAGTGGGCATAACTGAGGGGAGCTACAGACTTACGAAGTCCTGGGGTTTCCTGGGTATATTTTTCAAAATGGTTTCAAACTACTTGAATATGTTAAGGAAGAGAGTATTTTGTACTTTATTGGGAGGAAGGCCTTTGTTATTGTTGTTGACATTAAAGCATATGAGCAAGGGATATAAATTTAGGTTGTTAACTGTTAACATTAAGGTTAAATTTGTACATGTAGATAAATTGTTTGCAATTTATGAGCTGCAGACTTTGAAGGTTAGGGTTCCATTTGTTGTGTAATAGTTTCTGTTATCTGCTGAAAATAAAATCAGTTGTTCTTGTAACATGGAACAATTAGGAAAAAACACTCTGTTTTTCAAGGAAAATCGAGTTAAATCGATTTGTAAATTCATTTTGTTTTCATAGAATGTTAATTTTGTACTTTGGCAAGAAGACGCAACGAGGTAAGCCTGGGGAGGCCACAACAATTCAGCCATTTCCAACTCTCCAAAATACAATAGGTGTTTACAGAGGCTTGCATTTTTAATGGCTGTGTAGATTTATTTATTTATTTAGTATTTAGTCTTTTTTTTTTTTTTTTTTTTTTTTTGCGGTACGTGGGCCTCTCACTGTTGTGGCCTCTCCTGCTGTGGAGCACAGGCTCCGGATGCGCAGGCTCAGCAGCCATGGCTCACGGGCCTAGCCACTCCATGGCACGTGGGATCCTCCTGGACCGGGGCACGAACCCGTGTCCCCTGCATCGGCAGGCGGACTCTCAACCACTGCACCACCAGGGAAGCCCCTAGTCTTTCTTTTTAGAGTAGCATGAAAGTAGTCATCGGATTGTCTGTTCAGTGTGAAGATCTATTGGTACATGTTCTGCTCTGTAGATAAACTTAGCTGAACCAGCATTGTTATGTAGAGTTGGCGTTTACTGAACTTCGTATTTTCTCTCCCATTTCCCACCAGATTCATTTTTATTTCACTAACTAAACATTTGAGTGTGAAGAATATTCTTAAGACGTGTCAGGCAGGAATCCTAATCCTAAGTAGAATCCTCACCCATAGTAGAAATAAAAAGATGAGATACATAGAGATATGGAGTTGCCTTATCAAAATGTGTCAGTAATAAGAATCAGATGACTAGGACAGCTAGAGGACTGCTAGAGAAGTTCAGATGAAAGAGCTCTTGAGACAGCTTGACAAAAAAGGGGGCCTTGGAGATAATGTCACATTTCATGTGGACCTAAGAAGAGAATGGGTTCAGTGATGATGCTTCCAGTATGGCACAGTGGAGAAGGGGACATGAGAGAGTCAGATTTGCATTCAGTTTTGGGTCTTTTACTTACTTCTGTGGTCATTTTCAAAAAGATGTTTTCTCTGGTTGTAATGATTACTATTAGCATTATTTAAGTTGAACTTTGTTCTCAAACTTAACCATAGTAATTGTAAATGGTAAGTTTAATTCATAAGCTTTACAGTGATTCATATGGTTGTTACAAAGTTTGTCTTAGACCTGAGCAAGTGTTTTCCATTGCATTCATATTTCACTTAGATGGTGAATAACATTTGTTACATCTGTTCCTTAATTAAGAGGAACTGGAGCCAAGTTTATTCTGAAAGATAGTGGACGTGGGTATCCTGTGCAGGCACATCTTATTGTCTTTAATCACTAGTGGACAAGTAATGTACTCTTCCTTGGTCACTGATGAAACACACACACACACACATATATATTCTTTTTAATTGAAGTATAGTTGATTTACAATGTTGTGTTAGTTTCAGGTATACAGCAAAGTGACTCATTTATAATTATTCTTTTTCACATTCTTTTACATTATAGGTTATTACAAGATATTGAATATAGTTCCCTGTGCTGCACAGTCAGTTCTTGTTGTTTATTTTATATATAGTAATGTGTATCTGTTTATCCCTCCCCACCCCTTTCCCCTTTGGTAACCATAAGTTTGCTTTCTATGTCTGTGAGTCTGTTTCTGTTTTGTAAACAAGTTCATTTGTATCTTTTTTTAGATTTCACAAGTGATATCGTACTATATTTATCTTTCTCTGACTTAACTTTCATTTAGTATGATAATCTCTGTGTCCATCCATGTTGCTTCAAATGGCAGTATATCATTCTTTTTTATGGCTGAGTAATATTCCATTGTGTGTGTGTGTCCCATATCATCTTTATCCATTCATCTGTCGATGGACCCTTAGGTTGCTTCCATGTCTTGGGTATTGTAAATAGTGCTGCTGTGAACATTGGGGTGCATGTATCTTTTCAAATTAGAGTTTTCATGTTTTCCAGATATATGCCCAGGAGTGGGGTTGCTCGATACATATTGATAGTAACTCTATTTTTAGTTTTTAAGGAACCTCCATACTGTCCTCCATAGTGGCTGCTCCAATTTACATTCCCACCAGCAGTATAGGAGGGTTCCCTTTTCTCCACACCCTCTCTAGTATTTATTATATGTATTCTTTTTGATAATGGCCATTCTGACCGGTGTGAGGTGATACCTCCTTGTGGTTTTTGATTTGCGTTTCTCTAATAATTAGTAATGTTGAATATCTTTTCATGTGCCTGTTGGCCATCTGGGTGTCTTTTTAGGAGAAGTGTCTATTTTGATCTTCTGCCCGTCTTTTGATTGGGTTTTTTTTTTTTTTTTTTTGAGCTATATGAGCTGTTTGTATATTTTGGAAATTAAGCTCTTGTTGGTTGCATCATTTGCAAATATTTTCTCTCATTCCGTAGGTTATCTTTTCATTTTGTTTATGGTTTCCTTTGCTGAGCAAAAGCTTATAGATTTGGTTAGGTGCCATTTGTTTATTTTTGCTTTTATTCCAGTGGAACATTTTAAAGCTGTTATTAAGACTTTGAAGCAAATAGTATCTGATTGTACACTTATATGGATGTTAGTTGATAACAGGGAGAGGAATTTAAGAATTTCACTTTAGTTCCGCATCTCTGAAACTTGAGCATGCTTGAAATGATTTCTAATAAAGAAAACAAAACTTGAGCATGCTTGAAATGATTTCTAATAAGAAAACAAAACATCTGAAGTTTTATTTTTTATTCTGCTGAGAGATTATTCCTTTCTTGGCTGATATAGTTGAATTTTCAGGTAATTAGCTCAAATTGTAAAAATAGCAATAAAATCGTTAACCTTTAACTTGAGCATTAATTATTATAACATTGGATAATGTATAAAATATATAAAAAGTGACAATTTGTAACAATAAAAAGTGTTAAGTGTAACAGGCCAGGTTTTAGTTGGCAAAAGTTCAGGATTTTTTTAAAAACAAGTTTTAGGGAAATTATAAATGTTGGATGCATAACTGTAATTCATGAAGGAAAGCATTCATATAGTTATTTTTGCCTGTTAAAACCCCTGTAGAGTGGGGGAAAAAAGGTAAGAGACAATTCTAAAAACTACCCTCTTTTAGCTTGACTACCAGCTATTAGATGCAAGTGTTTGAAATGGTACTCTTGGTTGTGTTCATACTTACTTGTATTTAGACTCTGTTGAAACCCATTCAAGTCATGCTAACAACATCACTGAAGAGTAATCTTGATGTTTTCAATTTATTAACATCTTTGACATGTCAGAGTCTTACTCTGGATTGGTTATATTTCAGAAGTACCCACAGGAAGTGAAAGTATTTGGTATCTTTAAAAGGAAGATTGCATTACATAACATACTGTTCTGCATTAATTAACCATATGACTTTTATGCTTATGTCTCGCTAATAGAATTATACTGAAGGGGTATAAGAAAGATATCACTTCTTATATCTTGGTAGCCAAATTTTAGTAAAAGAAGAAAAGTCTTGGATTTTTATAGGTTTTGGATGATAGGCAGTATGATATAGGAAAAACATGAAACCCTGGATTCACCTAGTTCTTCCAATTAAGTAAAGTTATCATTGCTTTTTATCCACTGAGAAGTATGGATATGTGAAATATGTATTAACACTTCCGAATATTAGGAGAAGAAAGAACTCTGCTCATAATACATTAACCATTTGGATAATTCAGAATTGAATTTTTGATCACCGTCAGACATTGTATCATCCAAATTACTATCCAAGAAGTGTAGAGGTATGCTATTCACAGTAATTATACCTACTACTGTCTGGCGGTGTATTAGAACTCTTTGTAGAGCTTTTTAAAATGTGGATGTTTCCGACACATCCCTCCTATAATTTCTGGGGTGTGTGGTGGGTCCCCATCTACATTTATTTTAGTTGAAATAGGATAATCTTAAGATATTTAAATATGCCAGATAATTTTAAATGTTACAGATATTTTAGATAAACACACAAAGACTGTTAACCATGGGTTTTATTTACTTTTATCATTCTAATCTTAATTCTAAAACTTCTCAAGGTTGATGGTCACTACCAAGAAAAGAATTATGACATTCCAGGTATTTGGGAGTGGGTACCTGTATTTTTTAATCCAGAGGAATTGTTGATTAATTCCTAATTTATTTTATTTTATTATTATTATAATTTTTTCTTTTCTTACCATGGCTTTAATTTTAAGGCTTTGTAATTGAGGAACTGTGACTTTCCTGATGGTTATTTATGTTAACATAATATCAGGAAGGAAGTCCCGCAGTGGATTTAAGGGAAATCCCTGTTAGCTGGAAAGCCATCTTTTAAGAAGACTTAGGAAAGGAGTAGGGGTAGTAGGGGTTACACAGCTTACACAGCAGAAGTACTAGGTACTGTGAAATAGTCACTGTCTTAAACACCCTTTCATTCATTTAATCCTTGCAACCCTGTAGCCTTTACAAATGAGGACATAGAGTTTCATGAGATATCGTACTAAGCCTTATCAGTCAGGCTTAGTATGCTGTTTTATAGCACAGTGAACTTTGATGTCTGTCACTCATCTCAAGTGTCAGTAGTTACTCTGTTATTACTTATTTTATGTTTGTCTTCCTCCCTAGTCTCTAAGCTCTTCAAGGGCTTTCATGTTTGTCCAGTTACCTGTCATAAACCTTGTTCACTAGGAAAGTATCTTCTGTATAGTAGAAAAAGTTAATAAATATTTATTGAAAAAATCAATGAATATATGAATGAGTTACTCAAGGTTATTACTGAGATAACTGAAATATGGTACTGAAATAAGGCTGGCATTCAAGTTTGTGTTCTTTCTTCACTATATTATGTACCTTGTTCACTTTTGGGGGGTGGGGAATATTTAATTCCAGATATTTCTGTGATGCTTACTATATACAAAACGTTTTGCCAGATAAGCTAGGGAAATGGTTTCTGACATATAAGGATTGTAGTTTAGCATGTGTTGAGTAAAGAAAATGCATAATGACGTTAAAAAAGCCTACTGTGGGGACTTCCCTGGTGGCACAGTGGTTAAGAATCCGCCTGCCAGTGCAGGGGACACAGGTTCGAGCCCTGGTCCGGGAAGATCCCACCGGAGCAGCTAAGCCCGTGCACCACAAGTACTGAGCCTGCGCTCTAGAGCCCGTGAGCCACAACTGCTGAGCCCGAGTGTCACAAATACTGAAGCCCGCACTGCTGGTGCCCGTGCTCCGCAACAAGAGAAGCCACCGCAATGAGAAGCGCGCACACTGCAGCGAAGAGCAGCCCCTGCTCGCCGCAACTAGAGAAAGCCCGCGCACAGCAGGGAAGACCCAACACAGCCAAAAAACAAACAAATAAATAAATAATTTTATTAAAAATAAAAAGCCTACTATGAATTTAACAATGCATTTTAAATGACTTTGTACTGTGTTTATTATGGTAGCATGCATATATGTTGAGAAACTAGTAGTATGTTTGTATATGACAGCATTTAGTTTATAGAATATATACATATAAAATAAGACAAATACACAGATAAATATTTGAGGGAAACTGATAAAAATATCATAAAAGAAGTGCAAGTCCGGATCTGCGTAGGGTGGAAGAACAGAAGAATATTAAGCTACTGGTTAGGTACCAAACTCTTACTTAGGCATTTTTAAATGCATTGTGAGTAATTCAAAAAAGAAAAAGAACCGTCTTGCTGTCTTTGAGGCTTATTATTCTATATCGGATGCAGAAGCCTATATTATAGTATTAAGTATATTATAAAGCCATAAAATTCTGTGGAAGGAAGCAAAGTGGGGGAGAGATGAATTCTCATAGAGGGGGTGACTTGGGAAAATATTACGGAAGAAGTAATATTTGAACTTTTCAATTTCATTAAATTTTTATAAATTCTTTTTACTACCCTTAGTCTGTTTTGTGTAGAGCTCGTGGAATAATTATGGTTTATTCCTCTTTCTGGGAAGCTGTGGTCATCCTCCTTTACATGTTGTTTCAATTCCAAACCCTATACAGAAGGCAGTCCGGTGCTTTGATCAGCTGAGTTCTTCAGTCTGAAACTTCAGAGATTACAGGTGGATCTTTATTAAGCTTCTGTATCCTAAAAATTATATTTTGAAATAATTTTAATACGTTTAATATATTTTTATTGACTAAGTTAATTTAAAAAATAGATTTCTTAAGCTAGTACTCTTTATCCCCAAAGTACTTGTACAATTTTTTTCTAAATTACAACTTCTAGTCATGTTATTTCATTTGCTATTGTTCAGTCTTCCTTTCCCCATATTCCTACTTATGTCATTTCCTGTAATCTTCTATTACTGTTTGATTTTAAATAGCAGCCTGTTCAAACCATGCTGACATCAATTATGAGATGGAAGCTACTCTTCTATGTGCTATACAAACATAACACATTTAAAACTTACCTCTGTTTTACAGATGAGGAGACCAAGGTTCAGATACTTTGCCCGAGATTAAACAGCTAGTAAGTGGCTAGTAAGTGCAATATCATAAATTCCTTAGAATATCATCAAATGGATGTTACAAATCATATTTAAAAATGGTATTCTAGGGCCTCCCTGGTGGCGCAGTGGTTAAGAATCCGCCTGCCAATGCAAGGGACGTGGGTTTGAGCCCTGGTCCAGGAAGATCCCACATACCACGGAGCAACTAAGCCTGTGTGCCACAACTACTGAGCCTGTGCTCTAGAGCCCGTGAGCCACAACTACTGAGCCTGTGTTCTAGATCCCGCAAGCCACAACTACTGAGCCTGTGCTCTAGATCCCACGAGCCACAACTACTGAAGCCCGTGCACCTAGAGCCTGCGCTCTGCAACAAGAGAAGCCACCGCAATGAGAAGCCTGTGCAATGGAACCAAGAGCAGCCCCCGCTCACTGCAACTAGAGAAAGCCCATGTGCAGCAACCAAGACCCAACAGCCAAAAATAAATAACATAAATAAATTTTTTTAAAAAAAGTATTCTAAAACAAATGATTGTTTTCTTTTGTTTTGGATATCTATAGATTTTACTTTCTGAATAAATTCCCTTAGGAAAAGGTTTGTGACAGTGAACTGCGTGCTGCCATTCACTTACTGTCTCCTTAAAGTTATCATGCCTAGACCTGGTAAGGACTTTTGCTCGAGGCAGCAAGTTGCCCTGTAGGTAGATCTGTCAAAATGTTCATCTTGTTTCTTGTTACAGTTTTGAGTGAAATAATTGTAATCTTTTTGGGGTTTTTGTTTTTAAAATATTTAACCTTTCTTGTCTTCTTAACATACTGTTAGTTGTAAAGTCTTTAAGACAGAAGTGTATAATCTGAAGTCAGTATAGCTGAGTGACATTGAGTAAGTCAGGTTTCTGCCCATTAGTTTGTCATTTTCAAATGAGAAATAGGTATTATAATAATATCTACCTCTAAGGTTTAAAAAGGATTAACTTTATGGATGTAAAATGCTGAGTACAAAGCCCTATATATGTTATTTTTTGTTAATAATAATATTAGCTGTGACTTCATTTTTGTATCTCATGCTGTGCTCTATCTAGTAAATATTGAATAGTTATGGGGCACTTATTGTGGTCAGTGCGAAGAGAGGGGATTTGAGTGATTCCAGACTTCTTGGAGCTTTTTAGATAGTAATATACATAAGGCTTAAGTCAAAAGAACAAATGATAGAATGGGAATCTAGGAAACATCCTGTCTGAGAGAACCTGGAGAAATTTTCATTAGGTGATTTCTGAAATTGGATTTTTGATGATTTGGGAAAGAAAACGGGCACGAGTAGAAATGGTAGTCCTTTTTATTTTTAATCTTCTTTCCTTAGTGTGCCGTCAACAAGTAAATATTTCCATTTAATATTTTAAAACATCACATTTTAAAACAAATGGTTGTTTTTCTATGCCTTTAATAATCTTTATGTCTGCTAGATGGGGGAATGAATAAGATCCAGTACAAGGTTTCATGTATGAATAGTGAAATGATTCTATTAATGCTATGTGGAAGCATTTCATGCTTCCATGGACAGTAACTACTTTTATATGAGTGATTGTTAGCAACAGAAACGCAGCCCAAAGTTGCCAGAAGGATTTCATTCCAGTTCTTCTTACTCTCTCTCTTTTTCTTTTTAAGCACTAGGCAGCCATTGATATTTAAACTTGCTGGGAAATGCAATTAGAAATCACTTGATCATTTTTGTCCTTTTATGGGAAACTGTTTGCATATATTTAGTTCAGTCTTTTCAGCCTTAACTTATCAAGATCATATTTAGCTTCCCAAATGGTCATGGGTACTATAAGTGGCTCTGCTCTAGTGAAAGTTTACTAATTTTGGTCATGATTGGGACAGACCAATATTATTTGGCCATAGTTTGGCCATAGCTGGTGATATATAAGTTTAGTTTCAAAATACAGTAATTACAATTAAATTAGTGGAATTAATATATGAAAATTGGAATGAGGGCCTAACATGATAGTTTTTCAATATTTGTAGGAGTTAGGTGTTTCTTATGAAGGAAGAATATTGAGAATAGTCCTTTTATTAACTTGGAAAATATTTGACATAAAACATTAAAAGGTCTTTGAATTTAGCAAATATTTCATTGTGCTAATAAGCATTTGTTGAATGCTTGCTGCCTATAAAGACATTCCTAGATGATGATTTCCACAAACTGAATGTAAAATTATTCTAATTTTTATATATTATTAGAAAATAACTTGCTCTGAAAACATGATGGTTGATGGACTCAAGTTCAAGTTGAAATTTTTTTTGAAGTCAACTTTATAACTAGAGTCAGTCAGTGAGCAATTTAATTATGTATAATCTCCTTTAAGAAATGGTCCTCCATGTATGTTTTTTAAACTAATTTAAGATTGTATGTACAACTGGGGATAATTATATGTTAGGCTTTATCACTTGGCTTAAGATGTATATATTCATAAGTATATTATTGGAACCTTGGTTTGCTTAAATATGTAACACTTTAGAATTCCTTTCTAGGCGGTTTTGGAGTATGAACTTTCACATTAAGAGCACAGTAGGGGAAGAAGTCTTGTGCTCATTTGCCTGACTACAAATGTATAATTAAAAGAGTCTGTCAGCAGGGGTTGGGGCAATCAGTGTGTTCTGATGCTTCATGTTATAATTACTTTGTTGTTCAAACAGATATTGTAATTAGAGCATAATTTTAAATTTCAGAGGTCAGTGACTCATCGAGGTTTTTTTGTTGTTGTTTTGGTTTTAATCAAAAACAAAGGTAGTTTCTCAAATTTTGAGAATTTTTTTACTTAATATTTGTATATCACTGTATACAGCAAATGAAATGGATGATTTTTTTAAGGTTTATTATTATTATTTTTTTGGCTGCATTGGGTTTTCGTTGCTGCACACGGGCTTTCTCTAGTTGGGGCGAGCGGGGGCTACTCTTCGTTGCGGTGCACGGGCTTCTCCTTGCGGTGGCTTCTTGTTGCAGAGCATGGGGCTCTAGGCGCGTGGGCTTCAGTAGTTGTGGTGCACGGGCTTAGTTGTTCCGCGACATGTGGGATCTTCCCAGACCAGGGCTCGAACCTGCGTCCCCTGCATTGGCAGGCTGATTCTTAACCACTGCGCCACCAGCGAAGTCCCCTGAAATGGATGATGTTTTATTGAAAAGTAATGGTTAGAACTTATTTCAGGACAGTGATTTTAATTAGCCCTAATTTAGGAATGTGTTCGATATATGTATGCATTGTGTATTAAGACATGATTTTCATTTTCCCCTATTGAAAATTTTAGTGAGTGGAGGAATTGTGTGTTAAGTGGCCACAGGTTTATTATTTTTGTATATTTGTGTCATTGAAATTTGATAGGCATTTCTCTCATCTAGGAAAAAAGTGTATTTGTAGGTGTGAGAAATCTGTTTTACCAGGTACTTCTCTGCCAGTTGTCGATACTGTTCTTCATGTGACTTAATCAGGAATTCATTGACAGAGAAAGAGAACATGATGTGGAATTAGGGGAAAAAAACACTAAATAAATTTACCAGATAATCTGTTTCTTTATCTGCATCCAAATTCCCTACCAGCTCTAAAATTCTGTGAGAACAAGATGTGCTTAAAATTCCACTTAAAAAAATGTTCAAAGGTAAAATGGTAAAGTAGAAAAAATTCTAGAGAGTCAAGACTTCAGTGTTCTGTTTCTGGCTCTTTCACTAATTTATGATGCTATTTTAAGGCAATTTACTTAATTTTAGGGCTCTCATGTAGGTGATGTCATGTTTTAGGAATTGGTTGTTGAGAGTTGCAGGCTCTAATGTTCTCCCTGGTAGAACACTTCCTGTCTGCATGACTTGGGCAAACCTTATGGGCCTTAACCTCCTCATTAACATGTTAGTGAGAATAATAGGACGTCAGTCTTATGGCTGTTAGGATGACTGAGTGAGGTGATGTGTTTATATTGCTTAGTGTGGTACTCGACAAACAGTATTTAATGAAAGCTTGGGTAGTATCAGCATCGTTTTCATTTCTGAATTTCTTTATCATCACGTGAGAGACTAAGAGCTACTTGACATTTATTTCTCTATAGTACATTTGCCAAGAATATAGACCATAATAAAGTATTATTGGTAAATGTGTCTATCTGTTTCATAATCAGTTATGAATGGTATTATAGAGCTGTTTTATATGCTACTAAACTTTAATTTATTATATAAATAAAGATACATTCCATTTCCTTGAATGCTGTCTTGTCATTTCAGACTCTCTTAAATAAAAAAAAACCCAAATCATCAGTTTTGAGCTTTGAACTTTTTTTAAACACAGGAATTGTTTATGAATAACTTGTCTTTGCTCTCATTTTGCTTTGTTATATTAAGATACAGCTTTAGTCTTGCAGTTTTAAAAAGACTGACCCTTATTTACTCCGTTCTTCTGATATATTGAAACAAGGTAATATTGAGCTGATAGAATAAAGGAACAGCACTGTCTTTTGTGGGCTATGAAAATCAGCGCTCGTGAGCATTATGCTGGAGAATCTGAGTGAGTTGACTAGAAGAGAAGTAAGAGAACAAGAGTAAAAGATAAGGGGTAAAGATTTTCAAATGTAACTGGCAACTTAAAAAGGAGGTCAAAAAGAAGCAGGCCCAGAAACAAAGATAAATGATCAAGGGAGACTGTCTGGAGGCTTATATAGGCAGACACAGTAATAATGAATGCAGGAGAGCATTGTGGGGAAGCAGTGTGGTGTTTGGTTTCAGTGATGCTCCCCGGTAATAAAAGCGCAGTCGTTCAACTCAGTAAATCTAATAGCTAAAGACAGTGCACAGATAGCTATCAGCTATAGTATGACACACTTAGAGCAAAGGATAAATAAAAGTAAATATTAAAGAAAGCTTTCTGGACGTAAGTGATAAATTGCATAAAGTTGTGGGTATCAGGATCCATGTTTGTGAATAGGCCAATTTATTGACAGTGTGGAGTGAATGTAAGCGAGAAATGGCACCTGAAGTTAGTGTGGATTGAAATGAATGGGTGAATGTACAGCAGCCTCTCTGTCAAGGCAAAAGAAAGCTGATAACTGCATTTCAGACTTTCTTCAAAACCAATTGGTCTTTGTCCTCAAGTATTAAAAATTCACACTGACTCAGAAAATTCATTCAGGGGCAATAATAGCTGAGACATAATTGGGGACTAGTTTGCAGAAGGGAGGTAATGAGCTGAACATGGTGAGTTGAGAGTGCTTTAGAGACAGTGACACACACATGTCAAGTTGGCAGTTGAATTTGGAGGTCTAGAAATAAGGACTGTGCTGGAAATGTAAATTTGCAAATAAGTGGATACAAAAAACCCATATTATTATATATTGCTGAAGATTTGGTGGCACATTATATGAAATGCTTTTGGTGACTGTAAAACAGAAATTAAAATAATTTGTAATGAGCTGTTTTTCCCACGTCGGTTTCTCAGCTGTTTATTCCTGAAATACTGTTTGAAATGTGACAGTAAAAAGAAATTAATGCCTCAACCACAGTTTCTAGGAGATAGACCATATTTGGTGTATCTCCATTTTGCCCTCAGTCCTCTCTGCTTCATTTCATCCTTTCCTTTGTCCCAAATTATTTATTAAAGTGAGAAATTTGGGGAGTAGATTCTTACTGCAGGTATTCTGGGATATAGAAGTAGACACCCTGTAATCTTACTCTACCTCTTGTTTGTTTATAGCTGAAAGAGAACCTTTATGGATATGTTTTATTGACTTCTGTAGTGTTTGCCAATTCCAGATTGCCTTTATTATCTGTTTAAGAAACAGAAAGAAAATACAGGGAGAACTTACATTTGTAGTGAATAATTACTAGGCTCAAACTCGCTGTTAAAGGCGTTAACTCTTCCTGAGTTAGAATGCACCACAGTTGTATGAAAGTGGCTTCTGAGTGGAATGATCTTAAAACCTTTTTTAAAATGAAGTTTAATATGCTCATAGATTAAAAATATGTACTTCTGCAGAGCCTGATGTAGAAAACATCCTCTTCTCTGCTAACAGCCAGCACCACCCACAGTCACTTCTTACTCTTGAAGACATTCTTTAGGTATTTATTCTCTATTGCTGCATTTTGTGCTTACCTTGCTACTAGTTGACTTTTTTAGTTTTCATCTCACTCTTTCATTGTGTGAGAACTCATTGGGCCCTTTCCACTTGGAAGCTCTTATCATTCAGTTTTGTTTTAAAGTATGTAATACGTTGATGATTTTTCTCCCGTCTGCTTCCTTTTTCTTGGTGAGACATCAGTAATTCAGTTTTTGGACCTCTTGGACTAGTTCTCTAATTTTTATACTCTTTCTCCGCCGTTTTCCGTCTCTGTCTTTGCTGCTACTTGGAGGGAGAATTCAGTTTTTATCTTCAAACCCCTCTATCACGTTTTTTGTTTTTACTGTCATATTTAAGTTTCAAGAGTTCCTTTTTATGTTTTGAATTCTTTTCATAGCATTTTTTACTTGTTTCAGAGATGCAGTATCTTCTCTTAACTGAGTCTTTTTGAGTTTTTCTTCTCACTGCCCAGTGATTGCTTTCTTCAGGTGGTTTCCTGTTGTTGGGTTGGCCAGACTTTCCAGAGAAAGGTCTTCCAGTTTCTTGCCCCCGGTGTGTGGGCTGGCTGTCCTCATTCTGGGTGTGGAGTGGGGGAAAAGACTGGATACCTCAGCCTTCACTGCATAAATGATCCTGTCAGCTGCCCATCAAAACCCAGTTCTAGAAAGTGGAACTCTTTAGGAATACATTTCTAGTCTTTTGCTAGAAATTAGGGGGTGCTAGATAGCCAGCTATTTAAGGATAGGGGATGCGGAGATTGAGCTGTTCCTTCAGTTTTCCAGTCTTAGCCCCACCCTTACCCCCGACTGTTACTGCTGCCAATTCCCTAAGCCTTCATGGAGGCTCTGAGTATAAGTTGGTTTCTTCTTGCCTGGGTTAGCTAAGTCCCCGACTACTTAGCCATCTGCTTTCTAGTTTCCAAATTGTTTCCTTTCCCATTTTCTTCTTCCTTATGATTTTGTGCATTTTAAACTGTACAGTGTTTTAGAAGAATTTTAGGAAGGAGTGAAAGTACATGACTACATTAGTTTCACCTTTTTTGTCTATAAGTGTTTTCGAAACCATAAGCAAAACTATTTGTTTTGAAGCAAACATTAGGGTAGGTATAATTTTTTTTTATTTTTGTATTTTTAACAGGCACCTAAGTTGATGAATTTATTAAGAGTATCATTTACCAAGGTGTTGTACAACTCAAAAATTTATTCCTCCGATAAAGCACAATTCAAATTATACTGCAGCTTTATTCTTTGTTCCTGTCATGCAAATAATATCCGTTCCTTTTTAAATCCTCTGACTTTTGTCTTCCCCATGTATAAAAATTTCTGTGGCAAGTCACGTAGGATTTTAATTTTCATTCTTAGGCCTTTCTAAAATATTTTGGATTATAAATGTTCCTCAGTTGTCCTTGTATTAGTATCTGTATGCATTAATAATGTCACAAACACATGCTTTTTAGTGTCTTTGTCTACTAATTATAACATCTGTGTCAGTTCTAGGTTGGTTTCGATTGATTTTTCTTATGTTTCATTTTTCTTCTCCTTTGCCTGTTAATTTTTTTTTAAGATTTTTTTTTTTGATGACCATTTTTAAAGTCTTATTGAATGATTTCAGTATTGCTTCTGTTTTATGTTTTGGTTTATTGGCCCCGAGGCATGTGGGATCTTAGCTCCCCAACCAGGGATTGAACCTGCACCCCCGGCATTGGAAGGCAGAGTCTTAACCACTGAACCGCCAGGGAAGTCCCTGCCTGTTAATTTCTGATTAGATGCCAGATAGTGTGAATTTTACCTTGTTGGGGGGACATATTCCTGTAGTTATTCTTGGGCTTTGTTCTGGGACACAGTTAAATTGGAAACAGTTTGATCCTTTTAGATCTTGCTTTTAAGATTTATTTAGGCAGTATTTGGAACAGTGTTCAGACTACTGCCTAATTATTTTTCCACTACTGAGGCAAGACCTCTGTGCACTTTACCCAGTGTCTGTATATCATGAAGTCTTTCCCGTCTGGCTCTGTGTGAGAACCGCACTTTTACCTTGAATCCTTTGGCTAGTTCTTTCTCTGGCCTCTGGTATTTCTTCCCACATATGCGCTGATCAGTGTTCAGTTGAATACTTGAGTCAACTTTGTGCAGATCTCCAGAGTTCTCTTTCTGTGCAGCTCTTTCCAGTATTCTTTCTGGTGAGCTCTAGCTGCTTTGGTCTCCCAAGACGCTAAGCTTAGTCGTCTCAACTCAGAGAGGCAGCCTGGCACCGTTCCCAGGGCTGCAGCCTAGAGATTCCCAAGCCAGGGAGCTGGGACAGTAATGGGTCTTACTTCATTGATTTCCCATCTCTCAGCCTCACTGTCCTACTGCCTGAGGTCCAGAGGCTTGAGGACTGATGTTTCTTTTGTTTTGCCTGGTTTTTTTTTTGGTTGTTTCAGGCAAGAGAGTCTTGTTCGTGTTACTTTATCTTGGCCTGAAGCAGACGTCCCTTATTTGTACAGATGTAGAGACACTTATAGGTTCATTAAAATATAAACACACACACACACGGAACTTTATTAAATTTATCTATGAAAAATTGATAAAATACAAATTTTAGTGAGAAAATATCGTCAACAGTTTTCAACATAAAAATTAAACTCTGGATTTTAAAATTGGTTTTTATTGCCACAGTAGAGGGTATATCTACACATTTTATATTTGGCACACAGGTAACCCTGACTGACGTTCCCAGTTTCTCGACTTTTCGACTCCTCGGGTCTGTCAGTTTTTCATGGTGTCCCCTAGGTGAAAATAAATACTTCATAGTTTTTCTTCTTATTATTAAATAGTTACTTCCAAACAACTTAGTTTATCAAAACAACTTAAACTGAAAAAATTTTTATTTTATTTATAAATAGCCACATTATTTATTAATGGGATTTGTTTTTCTCTTGGGCACTGTTCACATTCTCAAACCTGAGAATCAGATTGGACACTACCACCCTGTTTTCCTGTTCCACATTGAGTTTTGCATGGACTTGCCTTTATATTACAGCAACCACTGAAAACCTAGCATCGCAAAGATAAGACATCATCACAAGGAATATAGCGTGATCTAATATTGATAAAGTCCAGTATTTTGAGCTAGAAGTTTGCATGGTATCTGACAGACATCAACTATTGCTGTTTCCCTTGAAATTTCAAGTACCCCGTGGTACCCCTGTGAGCATACTGTGGTATCTCTGAGTTTACTCCTCGGGAACACATAGATGGCCTACCATAGGTTGGTGTGCTTTGTTTTGTTTCTCATTTCCCCTCACAACATTTGTGTGCATTTTCATACTAATGATATTAACAGAAAATAGAGGCAGAAGCATATACTTTAAGTACTTATTTCTATCCCTATTGGCTGAGTTCCATAGATTTTTTCCTAGCATGGCCTCTGCAAACATATGAGTTGTAGTAGAAAGCTGTTTTTTTATACCAGTTTTATTTTCTTTGATTGGAATCTCACAGTTCAGTAAATAGTAATCTTTAAAGATGAAAGTTCAACAACAGGTATTGTTTATAGTTTATGTATGGTACCGGCACTGAGCCATATGCATTTATTTATACCATTCTTATATTTATTTATAAATTTATATTGTTTTTAATTTTTAAAGAATTCATATTTATGAAATATTTATAAATATATTTGTATATTCTCTCTAAAGCTTAAAGCAAGACATGGTTCTGAAATTATTATATCTTAGGTGAAAGGGAAGTATGGCCAACTCTACTTCTAAACCTCCCTATAGCGTGGCAGTGTTTTCAGCCTGGGGCTCACTAAGTCATTTGAAGATACCAAGGAAATGAAACGTAGATGTTCTCTACTAAAACTAGTATTTAAGATGGTATGGTTAAAGAGTAACTGTACAGTTCACTGTTTTCAAAGTAAGGTCTGATAGAAATACAGTTAAGACTATTCTCACATTTATTCCTTGTGATTATTTTTATAGTGAAATGATTCTATAATTACTACTTGAAATGCTTAAAACAAATGGCATTTGTCTTATACAGTAGTGTCTGTTGGCAAAATACTTTTCCTAATCTTGAATTCAGCCAATGTTATTAAAAGTAGTTGTAATGATATGGAAAAATCGGTGAATTTTAGAATGAAAATATTGGTTCAGTTCCTAAATTGGCAAGGTGTTCATCAGTTGACCTTGGCAAGTGACTTGCTTAAATTAACCTCGATGACCTTGTATTTACTCATAAGTAAAATATAAGAATGATAACACGCTTTTCATGATAACCTGGGGATGACACTATACATAAGTTTCTTAGTACATAAGAGCACTGCAGGGGTTGTGATTGCCTTGTTCACTCTTATACTCTTAGTATCTGGCTCCATGCTTTTGGTACATAGTAGGTGCTCAACAAATATTTGTTGAATTAGCTATCAATACCCAGTAGTCGCACACTCAGGCTTTTTGCCAAGAGAAGAATTTAAAAGGTTTATAATGTCATAGCAAAACAATGTAAGCATAGCTTAATAATTGCAACAGGTTATTATGAAAGATGTGCTGTCTCTTTGAAAAGAAAAATTTGTAATAGTATGCTTTGTAAATTTTTTAGGAGGAGCAAAATCGAGGCAAGCCTAATTGGGAGCATCTCAATGAAGATTTACATGTACTGATCACTGTGGAAGATGCTCAAAACAGAGCAGAGATCAAACTGAAGAGAGCCGTTGAGGAGGTGAAGAAATTACTGGTACCTGCAGTAAGTAATAATTTCCAAATCATTTACTATAGAATAATAGACAAACATAGACGTTGCTCCAATCCTTAAATGGGAAAATCTGTTCCCTGTTTATTTTTTGTGAAGGGAATGTTGTGAGGGGAGCAAACTCAATTAGTGGCCTGTTTTTTCAAAAGTATTATTACCTTTGCATCACTCTATTATAGGGTAAGAATGTAGTTGCATCCTCAGTAAGTAGGGTGATGAAAGCTTTCTCTCTTTTTTTGGATCAGCTTCTCATTGCAAGCAAGTAATGGGTGTACAGAAGTCTGTACAAATTAATACTTATGTTGGGTGAGCTGTGTTAGTGGGAGCACATTATTTGAGTTGTCTGTGGGTTCCACGTACTCTCCTGGCGTATATCCTTGTTTACCACAGAAAGGTTAATGTTTCATAGTGAAATTTTCCCATAATATGGTAAGATTTTCTTTTAGAAAAATAAGAGCTAACTTTTACTAATGTACCAAGCACCATTCTGAGCACTTTTCACACTTTTAACTCACTTAGTATTTCTAAGATAATAAAAACTATTGAAGTTCATTCTTAGGGATTGTAGATAAGACACCAAAAGGAATTTTGGAGGGTGACCTAAGAAAAGACCCCAAGGAGAGGAGTCACTGAGGCTGGAGAAAAACCAGGAGTGTGGAGTCCTGGAAGCCAAGAGAAGTTTGTTGCTGAAGATTGTTAAGATAAGAATGGGGAGTTAACCATTGGATTTAGCAAGTAGTAGTCATTGGTAACCTTGCCAAACAGATTTTTGGATGGTGGATTTAAAAGCCTGATTAGCTCAAGTTTAAGAAAGAATGGGACAACAGAAAAAGGAGTTGAAATTTTTTCCCCTAAGATTTCATTATTTATGTAAATGATCCTTTCAGTACTCTTGGCCTCTCAGTTCTTTTATTGCTTCATCTTCAGTGATCTTATCCTCCACTCCATATAAAGTGCATTTTAAATTTTAGTACTTTACTCATATTAAAATTTCTAAGTTGCCTTCCAGAAAATTTGTACCAATTTGTAGTCCTGCCAGTGTTATCTGAAAATACCTGTTTCTCAACACAGTCCCAAACCCTGGGTGTTACTAAAGTTTTTAATCTTTAATCACAAAAATGTGAATATAATAATTCTCATGGTTCTTAAAAATATTTATATTAGATGAGTTTTTACATTAGATTTTTGTAACAAAAATTCTAAATATCACATTTTGAACAGGTACACAATCCCTAGTTTCATATTGTTTCTGTGGGGAATATGATTCAGTTTACATATCATTTACAGAATGAATTTATAGCTAAAGTATGGGATTACCTTTGTATTATTTCAGTATAAATGTTTCTTACCTACCCATGTAGAATAAGTTCTTTTTTGGAAAAAGGTAGAAAGAGAGTTGTGTGTAGTTTAATGTTTTTGTGCCTATTATGTTTAATGGTATATAGCGAAAGATCTAATCCTGGCTTAAGGGACCTGGGGGTATGGAGGGGAGAGTTGGTAGACTTTGTGCTTGATTTAAAATTTTATAATTAAATGTAATAAATATTCCATCTTGTGTTTCACATCTGGAGATAAGGCTAATAAATCTCGGTAAAGGTGGTACCTGTGCTCCTTGTGACATAATTCTAATTTTTCTAATAATTTTGATGATTTGAATGTGTCTCCATCAGTTTACATAACACCACACATAACTTAATGTTTAGAGTTCAAACTTTTTAAATTCAAATTGGGGTTTCAAAACAACCTTACAAAGTAAGTTCTTTTCCCCCCATTTTTCCAGCAAGCACAAGAACTCAGAGAAACCTTAGCATTTTCTAATTTCACTGCAAAAGTAATAGGGATTTTGAGATGATCACACTTCATTCATTTGTAGAGTTATAATGTTTTACCTAACGAACTTGTTTACCCCGGATAATACCATTTTTATTTCAGATGTTTCTTTGATTTCAGTAATCATTTATTTTAATCTCTTTTGTTTCTTAAATCACAGAATAAACCATGCATAACTAGAGAATAGTCATTTCTTTAGTTACATATAGTATAACTAGTCTGGCAAGTCTAAATCTGTTACCATCAAGTATCTACTAAAAATATCCTTTTCATTGTAGGTACAGTTAATCAGTAGTTTAATCTCATTTCCATAAATCTGAACCATACCTCCTCACATTCTTGAGATCTTCAATATACTCTCATAAGTACAGGGAAACATTTTGTGAAAATCAAATCGTACTCACTGATAGAAAAGGACTATTGAGCAATGCCCTGATTTTGCTCATCTTTGGGGACTTAGATCATCCTTGGCAGAAACCAACTGCTGAGGTATTGATAAGTCTATCTCCAGAAGTATTTCTTGAAGACATACATTCTTGCCAACCCAGTTAAAATAACCTGTCTTTTCACTTTTAGTCTTAACCCATTCAGTTCATTCTCTCATAAGTTAGTACGAGTGATTTTTTTTTCTTTAAATAAATCATATAAAGATTATCAGTGACTTGCCACTTCACTCCTCTGGAAGTGGGGTAACAAGTGAGTTATCTGCTCTGAAATTCCTTATTGTATACTGAAGAAATGGCTCTTAATTGTAAACAAAGTATGAGTAGTTGTAAAAATTTTAAAGTCAGAGAAGGAAAACGTTTACAAAATAATTAATTTTAGGACTTTTGTTGGCTTCATATAAGTATAAAGTAAAATCTCACATGTATTATATGTATTGGTTCTCTCCAAGTTAGCTTATAAATGGGAGAAAGACTTTGGAAGTACTAGGATGCAGTATAAGGAAACGAGTGAAAAAACATTATTCCTCCTAAAAAGATTATGGGGAAATCCTCAAACTGGTAGAATTTTATTGAGTATATAGGTAGAACATTAAGCAAATGTTATATAGGAAGAAACAATCATGTCAAGATTTGATACAGTAATAGGCTTCTTATTTTAAATGAACCCTATAAGGAAATTGGTGTTACTTGGAATTATTAGGGATTTGTGATTCTGCATTTGTGATTTCTGGTTTTATGTAACTGCTTTGTTCTAAAAGTTAATTGGGTGGAAAAACTATAGCTTTTATGATTTTTATGGAGTTTTACAATATAGACTATTTCCTAATTTTAGCTAAATATTTAAGACAGAATATGTTGATCATTTTTGTTTGTTATTAGGCCGAATTCCAATATGCTGCTATATGCTTTTCTATAAATTTTTGTTTCTTTAATTAAACTTTTATGATGCAGTTACAATTTAATATAACTATGATAAATTATTTTGTAATTAGACAAATGGTATTTTTTAGTAGATTATTTAATTACTAATTTTATATATCTAAAGCTTAGGCTTTTAGACATGTGTGTTGAACTGGTTTATTATAATTAGAAAACTTTCTTCAGATGACATTTTAATGCTTGTCCTTATTCACATCATAATTCTCACACTTTTCCTGTGAGCCTTTCAAAATGAACTGGGCTGTTAAGTTTCTTGGCTGACCTTCTTACAATCTTTGCTTAGCATTTACCTAATGTGCTTACAAATATACAGAATTTGGGGAAATTATGACTTCTTACCTTTGTATATTCAAATCACTTTAACATAGATTTGATCCGTACAGAGAGCTTGTATATTAAATTAATTTACTCATTTGCCAATTCTGTCATCAGATGTTTTTGTGTCCTTTATTCTTGCTACACTGATACTGTAATATGCTATAAATTCCCATTTCTTTTGCCTTTTGTAACAGAGTATCTAAACCTGCTTTTAATTAATTTGGTCTTAATATCCTCATGTACTTATTAGGACAATTGATTAGTTATTGTGCAGGCCCTTGCTAACCATTTTAAGGACTTCAGCTTTTAGTCTAGAATGGGTGAAACCATTGGAGTGCTTAAGGAGAGGGGAATGAATGACATGATCTAATTAATATTCTATAAGGATTGCCGGCCTGCTCTGTTTAAAACAGAATAAAGAACACAAGGTGAAAGAAAGGAAGCTCTTGTAGGAGTCTGCAAATTATGGCCCATGGGCCAAATCCAGCCTCCCACCTGTGTTTGAATAGCCCATGAGCTAAGAATGGTTTTTACATATTTTAACGGCTGGGGAAAAAAATCAGAAGAATAATATTTGGAGAAGAAGAATACATCATGAAATGTGAATATTATATGAAATTCAAATTGCATTGTCTGACAAGTTTTATTGAAACACAGCCATGCTTATGCTTATTCATTTACGTGTTGTCTGTGGCTGCTTCTGTGCTCCAGTGGTGAGTTGAGTAACTGCCACAGAGACCATATGCCCAGAAAAGCCATTTACTGTCTGGCTCATTACACAAAAAGTTTGCCAATTCCTGGACCATTGCATTAATTCAGACAAGAGGTTATGATGGGTTGGGCCAGTGTAGCCATAGCGGTGAGTCATGGTCTGATTGTGAGCATTTTTAAAGTGAAACTGGCAGGTTTTGCTAATGGATTGTCTGTGGGATGTTAGAAAGCAGGGCATCAAGGATGACACCAGGATTTGTAGCTTAAACAACTGGAAGGATATAATGGCTGTTACCTTGACGAAGGATATGTTAGGAACAGATTTTGAAGAGATTACTTGGAACTCAGTTTTGGATCTAGTAAATTTGAGATGCCTGTTGGCTATCCAAGTGTAGCTATTCTAGTATTCTGTTCAGATTAACAAGTACTTATTCCAGGTTGGCTGTAGTTTAGAACACTAGGGGTACAGAAAATTATTTAAGGCAAGATCTTTAATATTTAGGCAATGACATTTCCCTCACTGTATTTCATGAGATACTTTTCATAGGTATTTGGGGTAAAGGAAGCCTTTAATATGCTAGTTAAGTACTGTGAACCTCTGGTAGAAACCATTTCCAAATTTAGTTAACCATCAAAAATTTTTTTCTGGGTGTGTATTCACATCTAGCGTTATAGAGATACCTGTTTGAGAAGTAATCTGGAAACTCATGATTTAAATACATATGAGCTGTCTTTTTCCTGATTTTTTTTTTTTTTTTTTTTTTTTGCGCGGTACGCGGGCCTCTCACTGTTGTGGCCTCTCCCGCTGTGGAGCGCAGGCTCCGGACGCGCAGGCTCAGCAGCCATGGCTCACGGGCCCAGCTCCTCCGCGGCATGTGGGATCTTCCTGGACCGGGGCACGAACCCGTGTCCCCTGCGTCGGCAGGCGGACTCTCAACCACTGCACCACCAGGGAAGCCCTGAGCTGTCTTTTTAATACTGAAGAATAGTCATTTGAAGACATGAAGGAAGAAGAGGTGCTTCTTGAGGAATTTTTTCCTTTTTTTTTTAGACATAAAATAAAAACTCATTAATTTGAAATGTACAGTTTGGCCCTTGACAACTGTATACACTTACAGCCACTTCCACAGTCAAGATTTTTATCATGCCAAAAAGTTTTCTCTTACCCCTTTGCTATCAATTAACTACCCCCCCCACACACCCCCAGGCAACTCCTGGGATTAGTTTTGCCTTTTTTTTCTATTATGATCTAAAAACTTTATTTTTCCCCCCAGCTTTATTGTTATAAGATTGACAAAAATTGTTTATATTTAGGATGTACAAGTGCTTTTTTTTAAGGTGTACAATGTGATGATTTGATATACATCTATATATTGTGAAATGATTATCACAATCAAGTTAATTAACACATTCATCATCCCACATAGTTACTGTTTTTTATTTGTATGATCTACTCCCTTAGTAAATTTCAAGTGTACAGTGTTATTAACTGTAACCACCATGCTGTACCTTTGACCCCCAGAACTTACTCATCTCATAACTGAGAGTTTGTACCCTTTTATGGACATCACCCCATTTCCCCTACCACCCCTCCCTTCCCCCAGCACCTGGCAACCACCATTCTACTCTCTGGTTTTATGCATTTACCTATTTTAGATCAGTTTGCCTTTTCTAGATTTCATTTTTTGTGCCTGTCTTTCACGTGGCGTGGCTTTCTTGAGGTTCCTCCATGCTGTGACATGTGTCAGTGGGTTGTTCCTTTTTATTGATAATTAGTATTCCATTTGAATACATAAGCCACAGTTTGTTTATCCTTTCACCTGTTGAAGTTTTAATTTTTATTTCTCTGAATACAAATGGTGTGGAGCATCTTTTCATGTGCTGCTTGAGAAATCATATATCTTCTTTGATGAAGTATCTTTAAATCTTTCTATCATTCTTTATTGGCTTTTCTTTTTTTTTTTTTTTACTATTAAAACAGTTCTTTATATATATTGGGAATAAATCCTTTGTTGGACAAATATTCTAAACCGTGGCTTGCCTTTGTCTCGTGGTTTTGTGCGAAGGCTTTTAATTACAAATCCCATTTAATTCATAAATATAGAACTTAGATTTTTTTTCTTTCTTTTTTTGTATTTTTCAAGGAATTTGTCTTTGTCATCTAAGTTAAACTTTTTATCATGAAGTTGATCATAATATTCCCTTTTTATCTTTTTAAGGTATATAGGATCTGTAGGAGTATCCTTGCTTTCATTCATTATGTTAGTAATTTGTGACTTCCTTTTTTTTTTGATCAATCCAGCTCTAGAGCTTTATTAATTTTAATCATCTTTTACTGCTACATACCAGTTTTTGGTTTTGTTGATTTTTCTCTATTTGTTCCTTTTCTGTTTCATTGATTTCTGCTTTTATATGTTCTTTCTACTTTATTAGGGTTTAACCTTATTTTCGCAGCTTCTTAAAGGTGGAAGATTAGTGACTTAAGACCTTTCTTTGATACTTCTGAGACCTTTTGTTTACACTAAAAATTTTCTCTCTGAATAATGCTTTACCTGCATCTCAAATATAATATTATACTGTATTTTTATTACCGTTCACTTCACATTATTTTCTAATTTTTTTCATGATTTCTTCTTTGACCTATGGGTTATTTCCAAATATTTGGGACTTTTAAATTTATCTTATTGTGACTGATTTCTAACTTAATTCTGTTCTTCTCAGAAAATGTTTTCTATAAGATTTCATTCTCTTCTCATCTAATTAGGACTTTTTTATATTGCATCATATTGTCTGTTTTGGTGAATATCCCTTTTACACTTAAAATCACATGTATTCTACAGTAGTTGGGTATGTGTTTTGTAAATGTCATTTAGATGAAGGTGGTTGAAAATGTTCAGGTCCTCTATCCTTATCCATTTTCCCCCTATTTTTCTTAATTACTAAAAGAGATGTGTAAAGATCTCCATTCATTCATTATAATAATATTTATGCATACTAGCGTGTTCTCCTTGAAGGCACTGAAATGGCAGACTAATTTGATGTGTGCACATGTGTACATATGTGTATGTATAGCTTACACAACCTATATGAACAGTTTGGCATCATTAAAAGATTTCACTCTTCATTTTATGTAATGGCAACTTTCCCCTTGTTTTAATTTTTAAGTCTTTGTCTCCCCCTCCCCCCCCCAAATGCCAATTATTTAATGCAACACATTTTCTAGAGCGATAGTAACAAGCAGTATGTAGGTGGCAATCAGTATTAAAGAAGATGTTATAGAGGTTTACAGGAAGATGTCACAGTGGACTGGGGAATTTAGGGGAGAAGATTTCACATAGGTGGGTTAGACTTAAGCTGGAACTTCAAGATACAAAGTTCCTAGAGACAGAGGGGATTAGTGTATATGCATTTTAGAGGTGGAGAGTTGTGCATTTCAAGTCATTAGAGTGGTAACAAATGCAGTAGGATTGCAAATCATGCATGGTCAGAGACTGTCACTTAAACTCAGAGCTTTTATTTCCTTATATGTAAAATTGGGTTATTGTTGCTTACTTGCCTTAGAAGGACTTTGTAAAGGTAAAAGTTATTATTTTAGTTATGTGAAAGTGCAAGACACATGTTCCCTCATTTCTCCTCTTTTTCTTTATGTTATATGGATTGATTACCTCAGCTACATCATTGGCCATGCCAGTTATAAGCTCATTCCTGGTCACAGGAGGCACCATGCCAAAAGAAAGTGATTCCGTCCCTAACTGCAAAAGGCGCCCTAATTGCTAGTCCATGATCTCACCAATATACCTTTTTGCTTACAGCGGCATAATAAATAAGAAAATTGTAAACCACTTAATGTTACTTAAAAAAGTAACGTGTATACAAGTCTCTCCGTCCCCCCACCCCCCTCACTCACTCACTGTGGGAGTCCATCTACCGTCTCCAGTATCAGGTGCCATCCCTCTTTCAATTATTTCTCATTCTGTTTTGTTGGAAAAGAATACTGTTTCATCATTAGCTAAGACATATGGATGTATATCCTATGATCTTTTCTAATCTTCTCTGAAGGGACATAAAAAACACTAGAACAGGGGCTTACCTGGTGGCGCAGTGGTTGAGAGTCCGCCTGCCGATGCAGGGGACACGGGTTCGTGCCCCGGTCCGGGAAGATCCCACATGCCGCGGAGCGGCTGGGCCCGTGAGCCATGGCCGCTGAGCCTGCGCATCCGGAGCCTGTGCTCCGCAGCGGGAGAGGCCACAGCAGTGAGAGGCCCGCGTACCGCAAAAAAAAAAAAACCCACTAGAACAGTGGAAGTCGGGCAATATTACTGATATGAAGGCTGGGAAAGTAGAAGTGAGGGATATATGCTCAAATGTCTTCTTTCTCACTATAATTTTTCCTTTCTTTCAATAAGAATGGGGGTAAAAGATTTCTGTTGGGGAGATGGAATACTAAACTGAAAAGATGAAATGAGTCACCATAGCCTGTATTAGAGAAATTAAGTGATTTCAGGCAGTTGAAGTTTACACTGTCTCATAATTTAAGACCAGCTTTGGTACACAAGATGACACTAGTCCCAGACAATTCATAAAGTGTTTGTTTCACTTTCTTACTTTATGGAGGGTATAAGCGTGTCTTTTTTTTTTTTTTTTTAGCCTCTTTAAGTTTGTTTATAGGTATTTGAGGAGTTGAACATGAGTTGGTTTTGAATATATAGCTGATCTCTTTATGAAAGCATTTATAAACATAGAGCTCAGTAATATTAACCTAAGTAATTGATCTAGTAGATTCTGAGGAATTTCCAGCTGAGGATTTTGAAATTTAAAGTTGTTGCCAGTTATTTCAGGAATATTATGAAATTTGAAAAAGATTATTAAAAAAAAGTAACTTAAATTCACTTTTTAAAAAAAACTATAGTTGTCAATGCCATCATTATTTGGGAGATTAGTGAAAAGTGAAGGGTCCTTCACAAAAAAATTTTTATTAAGTTATTAAGTTTGCTTTTCATGTTTCCCAGAGATTTGTTTCTTCTAGTGCTATCACCATTTGACTCATAGTTAACTGTGTATTAATTATCACCAGAAAATAAATGAAAAGAATTAAAGAGTAAGATAGGAAGAGAGGTAATGGCTCTGGAGATAGTGTAGTCTCATCTTGGAGTTCAAGTTTTAAACTGGATTGTTAATGAACTGATGGCCCTGCATTTAGTTCTTGACCAAGGGATCAGTAATTGAAATCTGTGGTATGATTTCCCTCCTTTTCATGTTATTGGGAAAGAAGGTAAGGTATTAAAAGATACATTAAAAGACGTCTAGCTGTAATGCACTTGCCCCTTGAAAGAGCTGTAATGTGAGAGAGCATCTCTCTCATGTAAAGAGGGTGTTGCCACCGTTTTCTGCCTTGCACAACTATTTTAATCTGAATCGGAGAACTGTCTAGGGACCCAGAGTACAGTAATTAGCAGTCTCTTCAGAGTGTCAGAGCAGAATTACCATTGTAATGGTTTAGCTGCAGGATAAAAGGATTGAATTTGGGTCTTCCTGTCTGCCAAACTAAATGAGTTGCCATGGGAATTTTTAAATGTGAGAGGCGTTTACGTAAAGCAATTTGGCGGGTTTGAATAAACTCATAAATTACAGGTTTGAAAGCAGCCAGTCCTTGCTTCCTCTCATATAGGCAGGACTGTATAGAAGGCTGATAGCTTCTTAAATTCTTCATGTGAATAAGCTGATCCATGCTTCCACGCAGATGATCCGATTACTATGGCTTGTCTTTTCACTAAATATAGTACAGTAAGCACATTTAAGAGAAGATATATTCTTCCAGGTCTCTGGAGGAAAAAAAGTGACAACTCTAGACATAAATTTGCCTTCCTAAATTAAGTGTATCTTCAAATAATGCTATTAAAGTGATTGTTCTGTTTTAATAAACATTAACCTAAGATTAACTTTAATTTTGCTTAGTGCACATAACAAATATATATCTTACACTTGTCATATTTGTCTCACAGAGGTGAACATTTAAAGCTTTTTGGAAAACAAGTAAGGTACTTATACTCGTAAACTGGATTATTCAGGTTGCATGTGAATACTTGGCAGAGAGAGCTTCGGCTTCCCCGTCTCTCAGAAGAACTGGGTTTTAGTGGAATGACTTATTAGTGAGAAAATGCTGCCGTAAATGCCTCCGGTGATGAACATCACTTATGCTTCCTCAAGATATCAGTAATAATAATAGTTCTTGCACTGGCGGTTTATATCCACCCTCCAGAAAAAACACTTAGTGAAATTTAAGTACTTAAAATTTTGAGACTGTAAAATAGTCTCACGCAATGAATAAGTTCTTTGGGGGGAAGTCTGTTAACATTTTCAAGTCACTAGATTAAAGTTTTGTAAGGAAAGTGAAAAATTGGTTGTTGCTAACCTTAGTAGCCTGTAAATGTAGATGAATCTTTCAAAAATGTTTCACAAGGAGGTGCAGGTATGTGGAATGATTGTTCAATTCCAATGAGAAAGTATAAAATAAATATTTTTAAAGTACAATAAATAAGTTTTTATGTATTAATCTTTACTACTTAAGGTATAATTATCAAAGTAGTAGTCTGATTCAAATTCTGTATTTCTAAGATTATTGTTGAACCTTAATAAATCAATAAAACTAGACCCAGTGACAGGGAAGACTTTGTAAAAATCACGTTTAAATTTAGAATACAAAGACCATCATAGAAGTCCAGAGCTCCTGGAATCAGAATGGCGTTAACATGTTATATGCTAAATGTAAGGTACTCTGATGGGAGTGGGTGTGTACTGCTTGATAAACATGATGAGAGAGAAAAGTATTTGCAGAAATTGAAATGTGCTGATTAATTTTTTCTTCCAGAGTGGGACTTTTTTTTTTTTTTTTTGCGGTATGCGGGCCTCTCACTGTTGTGGACTCTCCCATCGCGGAGCACAGGCTCCGGACGCGCAAGCTCAGTGGCCATGGCTCAGGGGCCCAGCCGCTTCGCGGCATGTGGGATCTTCCCGGACCGGGGCACGAACCCGTGTCCCATTCATCGGCAGGCGCCACCAGGGAAGCCCCAGAGTGGGACAATTTAATTCGATTTTACATCAGTTTCTTTGTATACCTCACCAGAATTGTAGCTGTGTCATTTATTCTGCATTAGGCCAGTCACAGGGGCATTGTTCCAACTAGAATTTTCACAAATAATTAAAAGCGCTGTATCTTTGGATAGATGGCAATCTATACAGACAGATTAAATTAAGAAAGTGTGACAAGTGTAGATTTTAAGACTTCAATCACTATCAAACCAAAATTTTGTGAATCACTGAGCAGCTCTATGAGCTCTCTTTACTACTTTTCAGCCATAATGTTGTCTGGAGGTGGGTCAGGCTTTTTAAAACGCTCAGAGAGGCTTTTCCCCACACTTGAAGCTTCAGTTTAATGAAGTTTCTTGGTGATAATAATAAAATATGTCTTATCTACAAGTTCGCATAAATAAAGGCTTTGAGAAACATCTTCCTTTTTGTTCGTATAAGGATTCATTGAGGGGTAGCTTTTCTAAATACAATATTTTGTGGGGGTCGGCAGTGTAGATGGCTTACAACTCGGAATGTGAGGTGTTGCAAACATAAAACAGGGGATCTGGGCTTAGAATAATAGGGCAACGTATATTTATTCCTGAAGAAATGTTTGCAGTTTATGTAGGAAGTCCTTCCATTTTAATCTTGTATTCCATGCATCCCTCAGAATCTGCATGTTGAATTTGTTATATAACATTTTATACTTGCTTGTACCTGTTTATTCTTAAATATTAGTGTTTCTATTCCATGATTAAATATACTGCTCACTGGCTGGGATAATGCAGTTTATTTTTTTCTCTATTTCCCTATTAAGTGTATGGTATTCTACACAGATCTCTAAAATTAATTGAAAATATAAATATTTTTATAAAGAATTCAAGTTATTTAATAGAAAAATAGGTGGGTGATTTCTCAGTGTGTGTCTTCTTCAGTTCAATTATTTTCATGCATCCCTTTAATTTGTTTGCATGCCCTTCTGATGGTTGGTAAGTAGCATCATGTTCCTTCTATATAGGTGAAACATTTGTAATCCATTCACTTTGTATTAATGTACTTTGAAATTGGATTGACAAAAAAGTTAAGAAAACCAAATGCCCCATATTTTATTTAACATGCTCTTATTTTTTGACCCTTATACTCAATTTTTCTTGACATTTCAAATGTTTTAGTGTTACATTTATAAGTAGAATTCAGATTAACTACAACTATGAGATTTTAGTAGTATATTAATGATTCAGATGAGCATTTTAGTATTAAGACTGTCTCAGGTAAACTTATTTGGTAGCTCATCTCATGGCTTGAATTTTCTTCTGTAGTTTTGATAGCTGAATTTTGAAAATTTAATTTCAAAAGTGATACTTATTAATAACAAGACTTCTCCTTTATGGGAAATACTCTGAAGCCTATATTGCAGGATTATATAAGTAGATGTGTTTTGTTTTTTATTCTCTTAACCTTTAATGCCTTTGTGGAGAAAAAATAATCTTTAATGTATAAATTAAATATAAATTGATTTGTTTTTAAAGTTATGCCATTAAACTGTCATGGCATCAGTATTTTTGCTAAACTTCTTTGTAGAATATAATATCTCCGAGCAAGTTAGCAGATTCATGAATTCGCTTACTTTGTGGTATTATTTTATGAATTCTGTGTATGATGGCAATATGCTCTGTTTAAATAAAATACCTTGATTACTGAGTTTAGCACCTGTGGAATTATAACATACTTGCAGAAATTAAAAGATGCACTTAGTGACTGTCAGAAGCAGTTCAGTTCACAAACTTCTACTGAGAAACTGCTATTTACCAGGCTAGAAACCAAGACTTCAATACACAGAAAGATTTAGATTTAGAAATATGAATGAGAGTAGGACAAAACTAATGAGTTTCCCAATTACTTATTTGATCACTTGATACTTGTTCTTCAGAAATGTCATGCTCTCACTAAAGGTGGATACTTCCCAGAGTGATCTCTCTAATTTGTTCTTCTTGGGCAGTCTCATCAGTAAAACATACCTCCAAGGACCACTGCCATAGTGATCATTTTTTATTATGCTCTTCATCTTGAACTCCAGATCACCAGTCTTTTCACCACCTCGCCATGGATGACATATAGGCATCTCAAACATAACATTTCCAAAAGTAAAATCACATCCTTCCCTGTCTTCCTCATACAGTGATTGCTACGTTGTGTTCTCTCTGTGGATGACATGAGTGGCCTGGAAGTCATATGTCCTTCATTCCACCTCTGCTGTCCCCCAGGCCCCACTCCTTTCCACATCCTTTCTCATCAAGTTCGGCTTCTGCCTCTTAATAGCACGTGACTCTTATCTTTTCTGTTTTCACTATTGGGCTAGATCCACTGGTGCTCCCTCCTGGTTGCAGCTAGAGCTCACTCTCTTTTTTTCTCCTGTCCTTTTCTTCTTTTTTCGGTTTTGTTGAGATATAATTGACCTACAGCACTGTAAGATGTACACATAATGATTTGACTTCATCATGAAATGATTATCACAGTAAGTTTAGTGAACACCCATTGTCTCATACGGATACAGAATTAAATAGGAAAATATATTTCCTTGTGATGAAGAACTCTTAGGATCTTTTAACAATTTTCATATATAACATACAGCAGTATTTATATTTTTCATGTTGTACATTACATCCCTAGTACTTATTTATCTTATAGCAGGAAGTTTGTACCTTTTGATTGCCTTCATCTAATTCCCCCTTCCCCTACACCCCGCCTCTGATAACCACAAATCTGATCTCTTTCCCGAGTTTGTTTTTTGAAGTATAATTGACCTACCATCTTATATTAGTTCCTGTTACACAACATAATGATTTGATATTTCTATACATTTCGAAATGTTCACCACGATAAGTCTAGTTACCATCTGTCACCACACAAAGACATTACACAGTTATTGACTGTACTCCCCATGCTGTACATTTCATACCTGGGACTCATTTATTTTGCAGCTCAAAGTTTGTCCCTCTTAATCGCCCTCACCTATTTCTTTCTGCCACTGCATCACCTGTTTGTTCTCAGTATCTGTAACTCTCTTTCTGTTTTGTTATCTTTGTTCATTTGTTTTGTTTTTTAGATTTCCACAGAGCTCTCTTTTTAATATATAGAAGCACCATCACACTCCCTGTTACACGTTTGCAGTGGCTTTCTGTCACTGCATGGTAAAAATGAAAACTGTTTAGCATGGCATTCATAGCTCATCTCCAGCTGGTGTGTACCTAACTTTGTTGCATGTGGTTTCTCCTTTACCCACTTATAGTCCCCCCTATATTAAATAACTTAAAGGTCCCGGAACACTCTTTGTTTATTTGGTGTATTATAGTGACCTCTGGATTGGAAGTGGAGGAAGGGAAGTGGATAGTAGGTTTCATAGTAGAAACTAAGCTGGGAAAAGGCTCAGGAAAAACCACGAGAAAGTTTTCTCTTAAATACTCCAGGGCTTTGAACAATTTAAAACTTCCAGTGAAAGACCAGCAAATAGGAAACTTTTTCCCTAAAAACACTACACAGTACTTGTCAGGTTTTTTAAACAAGTACATATTAACATGCAATAGTAGTACTGTTTCGCTTTGTTATTCATAACCTCTTAAAGAAAAAGTTCTATTCTTTTTTAATCTCTAACACATTACTGTTTTGACAGGTGTGTGAAGCATCTGCTTACGTTCATGGAACAAATATTTATTAGTATTATAGGTACTAGGAACCTAATAATATAGTTGTTTTCTGAAATTAAGGTATGCAGTCTCGTCTGTTCTGCAACAAATGAAGAGGTGTGCTCCAAATAATAAACAGTCAAAACTTTGGTTATAAAAAAACTTTTGATTTATAAAAGGTTTGTCATGGGAAATTAGGAGAATTTCAAATTTGCAATAACAGGGTTATTTTTTCCTGTGAGAATTTCAGTAATCAAAAGATTTTTGAAAAAGCTATAAATCTGGTACTGTAGACCCAAATTATAACAGGACAGACCCAGAGTTGATTTACTTCTGACTCTGGAACCAGAGCCATTGCCTTTTTACAACTAGCAAATTATTCCTTAAGTATTTGTACCAAATATTTAAAGCATCGACCATCCCAACATAAGGCTCCTCGCCTGTGGAACGTCAGTCAGATTTTACCAACAGCGGCTTTGCCTGTTTGTATGTTCTTCTCTAATTCATTGCTTTCTATTTTAATTTCTTATCATGAAAACTCATGTTAGAAAAAATACCATTTTCTGTCTGTATATTAATACCAGTGGTAAGAATTGTGCCATCCCTCAAAATAATCATACAAAACTGAAGCACTAGAGCTTGTTGAGAAGAAGAAATACTTCTTCTGTAGTTTAAAAACCAAGTAAAGCAGTGATTCTTAGATTTGCTCATGACTGTAGTTACAAGCCAATTAAAGTGTATTTGAACCACTCAGTCCTTTGTGGGTATTCCTAAATTAAAGAAATGCATTACAGCAAATTCTTTATAAAGCATGCATCTTTTACATGAACCCAGTTTTAGGTACTGATTTTTTTAAATTAGAAGTATTTGAAATATAAAATCTGCTAATGGAATCTAACATATTTAAGAGTATACTAGTTTTATATATGTCTGGTATTTTCCATACTAAAAAAAAACAACTAAAAGTACAAGTAACTTTTAAGAACTATATATTGTACATACATGTGATACATACATATATATTTTACATGCACATGCGCACACACACACACATATATACACACACAAAAGCAGTAAGGAAGTACTAAAAGCAGTAAGCAATCAAAACAAGCAATATTTGTACTCCCTAATCTTTCTTTGTTGTTACTGGGCTAGCTTGTCAGGTGAATGCTGCCAGGCACAGAAAAAGTGATCATCAAGTTTACCATATACATAACCTTTTTAGGGAACTACAATATTTTAGTAACAATCTTAGCAGATGGTCAGTTTTCATGGGGAAAAAAGTGGGGAAATCACAGCTCTCTAATGCCTGAGAAAAAGCCCAATTTGAAGGAACTGTTCAAGGAACTCAGTGGCATTATTCCCATTTGGTTAGCAACTGTTTTGTTTAGATTTTCTAAAAAATAAAACCAGGTTATTGAAGGTTCCATAACATGAATACCCATACCTTTGTGTAACCATGTACATTAGAAAAGCTTTTTTAAGACATAGTTTAACGTTGTGTGCATCTTCTGGAATGAAGAGGGGATTAAATACGTGCAATTCATCTTCATGGTATTTATTCAAAAGAAGTAGTCCCCAATCAGGAGAGCAATTTATAACAGTTTTCTTTTTTTCTTTTTGAATTTTATTTTTTTTATACAGCAGGTTCTTATTAGTTGTCTATTTTATTATAACAGAATTCTTTATAAAACAAAAGGTTAATGTTGAGCGCTAGGGAACCATTAAACACCACCTGACACACATACAGTTGGTTTTACCCTCTAACTATCTCTCACTTCTATTCTTATCCCTCCATCCCCACTGGAATTACCTCAGTTCGGATATCATTATGTGTTGCCTGGATTAGGAACCTATAATTGCCTCTTAATCTTGATGATCTTGCTGTATTTTTCCAAATACTCTCCTTATTGAAGCTAGGGTGATGCTTCTAAAATAGAAATCTAATCATGATCCTCCTTAGGTTAAAACACTTGGATGACTTCTAATTACTCCAAGAAGTACGTCCAGTTGCTTGAGCATGACTTGCAAACTCTTATTACCTTACCAGATTCATTATTTATTTCATAACTCTTGATTCTGAATTTTTGAACATGTTCTTTTTTTCAGAACCAACTTCATTCTTTCTCCCCTCTTTAACTCTCACTCATTCTTTAGGTCTCAAATTGTTATGTTATTATGTAATGATACACCAAAGCCTTCCCTCCCAGTTCATCACCAGCCCAAACTTCATTCAGCACCGTTGCAGTGTGTTTCTGGAAGGTCCTTATTGTCAGTTTGTTCTCACTGCTTAATATTCTGCTTCCAGCTCCTTTTCCCAGTCCCCCTGCCCCCGCACCCACCACCAGTTTCCAAGAGGGAAAACTATTCGTTAGTTAAAACCTGTCCAAGAGATAGCGTTTCAGTAAACATTTATATAATGAATATAATGTTTTAGAATTTCAGGGACTATAATATAAAAAATGTTGGTAGAATATTTCATAAAAATAGTAAGATATAAAATTGAATAACAAATATTAAAGGAAAAAATCCATTCATAATAAAACTTACATGGGAATAAAAATGCTGTTTTCCTAGAGCAGTAGATTATGGGTAATTTTAAAATACAATTTTAAAACAACATAGAAGCACCTAGATTTGAAAAGACAATACCTAAGTCAATTTGTTTGTAAGCCCCAGTGACTTTAGTGTTTTCTGCTTTCAGTTCCTGGGTATATCCTACTAAACAGACTAATGATCCTGTCCTTGGTAGCTTAAGATGGTACTGTTTTCTCCCTCCTTGGTGGTATATCATTGGTACCTTTTACAAAATAGATCAGTTTAGTGTATTTGGAAAGAAATCTATTGAGGCAGGTGCCTCCCTTCCCTGTTTCTTTTTTTTTTTTTTCTCTCTTTTCTTTTCTTTTCTTTTTTTTTTTTTTGGCCACGCCGCACCACATATAGGATCTTAATTCCCTGACCAGGGATGGAACCCATGCCCCCTGCATTGGAAGCACAGAGTCTTAACCACTGAACTGCCAGGGAAGTCAGTGCCTCCCTTCCTTGATGAACTCATCAGGTGTTACAGGGAATTCCTTGGCAGCCTGAACATACCTGTTCCGTTCCCAGCACATCTGTTGACATTATGTACATTTAAACATTCAGCCGAGACTTGCGGTCACAGCACACAACTGTCATCTATACCTGACAGTAAGTTCCATCTGCTCTTGGAAGAAAGAAGAACTCTTGGGTTTCTTAAAATGCTTTCCAGCATTTATATTTTTTTCACCACTTTTGTTTCTATTGATAATTTTACGTTACTAAACGTTTATGGGTTCATTATTGGATACGGTGTGATTTTTACTGTTCATAAAACGGCTCAAAATACAGGGTAAACATAGCAGCCACAGAGAATACTGGAAGAGCCCAAACCCAAAATGACCATGCGTAATCAGCTTGCTTAAGGAGAGTGGTTTTATTGGTTTACTGTAAACGTTAATAAGGTTCAAATCTCTTAAGTGGAGGAACCTCCTAGATTGCTTTCCTCTAAGGTATGGTGTACTCTAGCACAACAGCTGTTCTCACAATTGGTCCTGCTATAGAAGAAAAGTTTTCTAAGGCAAGTTCAGTCAACTGCTGTACTTAACTTTCCCTGATTTATTTTATGCCTACTTTAAAATGAGGTTTTTACATTGCTATATAGATAGCTTCCCACTTAAGAAATAGGAGAGTATTTGCAATTTACTTCAGAGGTAAAATATTTTTCATCCCCAAAGGAATGTGTTGTTTACATTCCAAATTCTATTTATTATTATTTGGTTCTTCAAGTGTGACTAAAGCGAACATGGCTTTCTCACTCTCCCGGGATGGCTGAGTATAAGAAGTATTCAAGTGCTTTATTCACATGGTGGCCAAATTCCTAACTTTTGTTTAATTTTACCCTAAAGTGCAGCCAGTGGAAGAGATAATACTTGTGTGTTATATACCTTACAGAGTTATCAAGAGGATTAAATGAGATAAGAAAGGTTAAATTCTTTATAAACAGATAAAATAGAAACTGTTATTCAAATCCCAGGGGGGGAAAAGTCTTTAAAAAACGAAATACTTAATTAGCTTAATTATTTTTTTCCGACCAAGGAAAACTGATAAATGTCTCAACAATCTGCAACAAAAATTATAGTGCAAAAGACAATCTGGTCTGCCTTCACTGCCTTTGCTGCTCTTGTGCGTCAGAGAGGTCAGACGCTGCCAGCTGGCATTTGAAGAAATTACCAACCTTTCTGCCTTCCCTGCTTTGTTTTCCCTTGGCCTTAATTTAGTTCAAAGTTTTAGTCAACTATTTATAATGAAGGTATACCTTTAGATAGCTTATGAAGCCACAAAGAAAAAAAATTAAGGTGGGAGTCAACCAAAATTAAGGGCCTCAGGTGTGTCACCATAATGATTATATCCAAAAATAGTTTGAATATAAGGAAAACTGGCAGTGGTGACTTCAGATTGCTCTAATCTAAGGACCAAGTAGCTTTCTGCCTGTGCTCTCCTTTGAGGTCATTAGAGTGTGCTTGATGGCTCGGAAATATAATGAATATCTCCTAGTGAAAAATGGGTTACTTTAAAGAATCCCTGTAGAAGATTGACATTATACTGGAAGTCTTTCAAGACCATTTGGGGTGAATTAGTAGTTTTATCACAGATACTCATAGGTGAGCTTAGTTCTCATGGTTAACCCCCTACAATTGTGCATCACATTTTGTCTGTATACCATTGTATGTATTCTAGACAGTCCATGGTTGTCATCAGATCCTTAAAGTGATTTGTGATTCTTTCCCCATACTTTTTCATCTGGTCTTCCACTACACCCTGTGTCAGCTTCTGTCATAGTATATTTTTGCCTACTCCTCTTGTATACCTCTCACAGCAAATAGATTTTTAGACCCTGTCTTCAGGGTCTCACTCTTCATCTTCTGCTATAGAATAAGGCTCTCTTAAGCTCACAATTTGTAGTTATCCTTTCTTTTATTGCCCCAGCCATATAGTTTGATAAGTCCACCTACAATACAATCAACTTTAGAGGTCTTTTTTTTTCCTATAAAATAATGATGTGGCTCTACTATCATTATTTATGTTTGTTTATTTTTATATCGGCTATCATTATTTATATCTACTATCATTATTTATTTATTACTAATACTAGTATGTAACCTGAGTTGTGGATCATAGAAATCTTTCAGAAGTTTGTCACTTCTATGAAGCTTACTATAAAAAATAATATTTCAAATTGTATCATACTATATTTCACATAGAAAGGAATAAATGCTTTCTAGTAGACATGGCTTTTCTTTTCCGAGATCATCACTGCTTTGAGATGAATCTGTTTATAGCTTGTCAAAAAAAGACAGAAGGTATTACCCTAAGGTAAAAGTGTTTGTTAGTTTTATAAAATGTAGTTTATGTAGTGTATGGAGCTTTGTATATATGTGTTTGTCAGTGAGTGTGTGTGTTTGAGTGTTTTAAGCTTTTCTGATTAAATAAAATGCCTCATGCTTTTTCTCTGCCTTACCTTGTTTTATCTGTGTTAAGTTGTTGCTGCTGAACCAGGTATTGTGATTAAATCGGAGTATATTGCATAGTGTAATTAATGGGAAATAGAAAAATACATGACAAGATTTCTTTCCCCATACTGTGTCTCTAACATTTTGACCCACGGATTTTTCAGTGAAATGGCCTTTTTTTGCATACTATTTGAACTAAGGGCTTACTTTGTAAAAGATAAGCAGGCTCTATTGCCCAAGTGAAGTAATGATGCTAATTTGACTTTGCCTCTCCACCTAAGTATAGCAGTTCCAATACATCTTTTCGATATTGAATTTCTGTAACGATTCTGGGAATTTCTCTAATGTACTTCGATCTGTGAATATCATTTTTTTGGTGTGTTGGACTCATTAGCAGAGTATCTACATCATAGTAGGTGCTCATTAGCCTCTGTTAACTGAACATTGAAGACTGGGAAAAGGAAAGAACATGGAATCAAGGAACCTTTAAATAATCTAAAGAAATAACAGATCATCGTAGAGTGTACTTAGATTTTTGACACAGAATGAAGTTGGTGACGTAAAAGGAGAGGAAGCTGATGTGGCCATAAATGCCAGGCGGGGAAATTCAGATTCTGACGAAGTAGTGCTGGGGAGCCAATTCTTTATCAGGAAAACAGAAACCACACAAGGTGTTTCAACAGAGAGAATTAATAAAGTTATTGGTTAAGTGGGTGTTGAGAACTAAAAAAGGAGAAAGGAGATAAGAGTGTAATACAGATTTAGAAACTCTGGGAAGCAGCTATTATCCCAGGGCTGGGAGATAAGAGAGAAAATGGTACTGTTATTAGATCTTAAGACATTTTGAGAAAGTTCTGTGCAGAGGGAGAACCTCTGACAAAGTGGTGCCACTTGGCTGGTGATAGAATCTCAGTAGCTCAGAGAGTGGCTACACTGGTTGTGGCTGAGGGCTGGGGGTGCTCTGCGAAGCCGGTTCTAGAAGCACTGGGAGAGGAGTGTGGGGCCTGCAAACAGCCGCCCCTGGCGAGGTAGGTGCAGAGCTGAGAACAGCTGGCGCGGGAGGGAGCGGCGTTCCTTCTCCCCTCAGCCAGCTCTTCAGTCTCGCTTCAATGCCCCTCACTTGTTAGAGCCTAACAGACCAGCTGGCCTAGAAGGTACAGAACTATATAGAGTTCTAGACCCAGCATTTGAAAGCATGTAGCAGGTCAACTTGAAATTTAATAATTGCTGTATCATCTTGGAGAAAGATATTCTGAAAATGGTGTGGGAGATAATTTTTCTACTCGCTTTTTTTTATAGGCTAAGTTGAGAAGTAGACCTCAGATTCTTATTCAGCTGTCTCCCTGACATCTCCACTGGGGTGTTTAAAATAAGCATTTCAAGCTTAATATTTTCAAACAGAACTTTTGGAAGTTCACTCAGCCTTTGTCTTCTCATTAAATGGAGTCACTATCTCCTTTATTGCTTGATCCAAAAACCTCAGCATCATTCTTTAATGTCTCCTTTTCCCTTGCCCCCTATATCTAGTCAGTCATCAGGTCCTGTCAAGCTAACTTACTTTTTCCGTCTGTGTTACTTCCACCCCAGTCCAGTTCTTCTGTCACCTGGACTGGATTAAAGCCTGTGACTGGGTCTCTTTAATCATCCTGGAGCCCCCAACAGTCCATTCACAAAATACCAGAATAAGCCTTTAAAGACATGCTGTTACGTCACTGCCTTGTATAAAACCCTGTATTTAAGTGTAAGTCCTTAAGTTCTTTGTCAGACTTTTCTTTAGTTGACAGGGCAGATGCAGGTGATGATTGGTATTAAAGCTGTTTATAAACTGTGGTCACTCTTTGTTTTCTCTTTACTATTTGCTCAGCCCTGTTCTCCAAGTGAATTAAGTCATGTACTTCAATGCTTGGAAAACCTTTTCTACTCATTACTTCAAATTTATAGAAAAGTAAGAATCCATTTTTTTTTAATGTATTGAGCAAGTTCATGTTTGTAAGGTATTGGAGGCAAAAAGAAGACTGGTTTATTGGTTATTAGTTGATTCATGCCTACAGGTCACGTAAGAAATTTCCTAAAAACAACATGAAAAAATAGAAAAGAAGAGATAACACATGGCTCTATATGATTGATTTCCCCAAAAGGAGCAGCATAAATTTAGGAAAGTGATACCATTATCTGTGGGAATGATCAGCAAAGGCTGTGTACTCTGGAGAGGCCAGTGATCTATCTCTGGGCTCTCAAAAGAGGCATACACAGCATGCTTCTAGAAAAGATCTTGTCTAACTTAGAGGCAGAAAAGCACAAAGTATATATTCTAGGGGACAATGGACAGATGATTTTGACTAGTGCAGACCATTTGCAAATAGGGCTGGCTGCTCATAGAAGTTGTTCAGCACCTTGAACGCTAAGCTGGAAAGTTTGGGCTTTTATTACAGGCAGTGGTTCAAATTATTGTTAGTTGACATTTTAATTATTTGGAAATAAACATTTGTTTTAGCTCTGTTGTAATTAATTACACTGTTGTAGTTTTTTTAAATGTGTACTTTATAGATTTAAAAATACCAAATAAACATGATTTTCTTCATTTCTTATGTGAATTCTGTGATGAATTCAAAAAGTGCTTCCACTTTAAGTCACCGTGCATGACACTGGAGAAGGTATAATGAGGGCTTTGGATCAGGTACTCTGGTTTGAAAGCTGGTTTTGCATTGTGACCTTGTGTAACCTTGGGTAAGCTACCTAATCTTTTTGAGCCTCCGAGATAATAAAGTACCAATGCCATAGATCTGTTGTGCAGCATAAATGCTTAGATGATGAAGATCTAATATCTATTTCTAATAAGGTAGTAGAACAGTATATAAATTGTTCTACTTTAAAACATTAAAACCATGTTACTCTGATCTAATATTAACCATGATCTATTTCTATCACTTTTAACATAGCTGTTAAATATAGCTGATAACATAGCTGTATATTAAGTAATACATGCAAAAATTATATATATATATATACAGATCCATAATTTGTCATCCATAATTGCAAACCCCAAAAAGTTCAGAAAAGTGTGTTTATAGTCTTTTTAATCCCACTTAGTTTAAGTATTTTTATGTTTGTTATAGTTTGGATTACTGAAGTATTCCACCAGACCCATTGGGGATGTTATGTAATCATTGGTATATTATTTTTCTACAAATCTGAAAAGTTCTCAAAACACTTCTGATGTCACAGGTTTTAGATGCAGGGCAGTGGACCTGTAGAGAAGTTATCAATGTTTGTTATATTTTTAAACTTATGTTTCAAAGATAAATGCGTTACAATGTTTTGATAATCTTCACGTAATGTTTTCCATGCAAAATACATTTACCTCATGACCCAGCAGTTCCACCGCTAAGTAATTATCCAAGAGAAATAAAAACTTATGTTCACAAAAAAAGCCTGTAGGAGAATTTTCATTGCAGCGTTATTCACAATATCCCAAAACTAGAGCCGCCCAAATGTCCATAGTTGTCTCTTGAGACACATAACGTCATGCCCTGTGAGTGCAGAGTGGGTAGGAGTGGTGAGGATGGAAGAGAGAAGCTTGTTCTGGAGTGAGACCACCAGGTTCAGATTCCAGCTTTGCCGACTAAATTCCGTGTTCTGCTGGGAGATTCTAGCACAGCCTGCCGTACTGTGACAGGATTCAGGGTACACACCGTACGGCGTGACTCGGAAGGCTCGGTGGCCTCCAGCAACTGTGTCATTGTGACACACTGCACTGACACCACCTAGTGAACGCTGTGCTGCTCTGGTTTGTATTCTCCTCTGTTGATGTCACTAGATCAGGTTTTCATTTCCTGTACCCTGCAAGAGGCACACACATGCATGCACAGGCCCTGCACATGCACACATGTATTTCTTCCATCATCTTCTTTGCCTTCCTCCCAAGTTTTACACTGCATCCCCAGCTAATGAGCGTGGTTATTTTGTTACCCGGAAGAAGCTGTTCAGTGAAAACGTGTTCTAGCTCCTCTTCTTTGTACAGCACTGACTGTGTATGAGGCATTGTGTTACCTCACTTCCTCTTTCATCTTTCTTTCTTCTTCCTACTCTTCTGACGTTTTCAAATGTGTACCGCTTTCCACTTTCTTGTGGAAGGTGACTGAAGGTATGCCTATTGCTTTTCTTTCTGTTTATATAGAGTATGGTTTATATACTTACTTTGGTATTCTGTTATACATAGATTTGGGTTTGAAACGATGTGGCAAATTTTAATTTTTAGTATTACTAGTTTTCAGTGGACAAGTTTAAGCAGTTTTATCGTAATAGATTTCTTTTTATAAATTTATTTTATTTATTTTTGGCTGCGTTGGGTCTTTGTTGCTGCATGCAGGCTTTCTCTAGTTGCAGCAAGCGGGGGCCACTCTTGGTTGCGGTGCATGGGCTTCTCATTGCGGTGGCTTCTCTTGTTGCAGAGCACGGGCTCTAGGCACATGGGCTTCAGTAGTTGCAGCATGTAGGCTCAGTAGTTGTGGCTCACGGGCTCAGTTGCTCCACGGCATGTGGGATCTTCCCGGACCAGGGCTCGAACCTGTGTCCCCTGCATTGGCAGGTGGATTCTTAACCACTGCACCACCAGGGAAGCCCCATAATAGATTTCTAATTCTTCTCTTCCAGTGACATTGCTTACTTATTTTTACCTTTAGCAAGTGATGTGTCTTTCAAATAAATAATCTTTTTTTTTTTCATTCATCTGTACATGTTCATAGGGATCAAGGAATAGTAATTCCACAAAGTGCAAGTATCTTCTCCATTTTCTACTACTGCAGAGTAGCTTACTGAAAAGTCGGCAGTGGAACATGCCGACAGTGGCACATCAGTCTTCATGATGTTTTCACTTAGCTTAAAAAAAATTCTTTGTGGTTTGTTAGAAGTCCACTTCGCAGCTCTCTTTATTACACACTGTAGTACCCCATGTGCTGTTATAGTGCCAGGGACAGAGTTTTGTGCGATAGGAAAGGACTGAGAAGTTTGTCACCTGCTCCTTTCTTGAATCAAGAAGGACCAATGTTACATCAGAAAAATGTATCATTGGGTTACTTTCCTTTGAAATATTAAGTCCCGAGGCTTAGATAATGCATAAAATATGTGAGCAGCACATAGTTCCATTTCTGCCACCATCTTCAGGGATGAACCTCATCTTTCTGTTCCTGAAGTTTATCCTGCAGGATTTAGACCTTTGAGATTTGTAAATACAGTTAAAGATTTCTCATACCAGTCATTTAAAGACTAAATCCTAGCAAATGACTTGGGGAGATGGGATGAGTGGGAAGATAGGCAGTGATAAATAGGAAATAGCCTCTGTTCTCTAGGAGCTTGTTCTTTGCTCGGTAGTTGTGATATACAACAAACTAATTCAGGGCAGAAAAATACGATCTAGGGATAGCCCTTTGAGAAGGTAGCACTTAGGTTGAAGTCTGCAGGGATGAAGTCGGATTTGGAAAGAAGGATGAAGGGTAGAGTGGAGCACAGAGAAGCATTCAGGATGGAGGAAGTAGGAATATGCACAGAGATATGAATAACGGAGTGATTGGGCTTGACTTACAACCTGAGGTATGTGTAAAGAACATAGATTGATTTGACTTGAGAAGATAGTTTGGGGCCAGACCATAGGTAGTTTAAATGTTTTTTTTTTTTTTGGATGGCAAGAGACCATGAAGGGTTTTAAGACATGAGAATGTTAAGAAACATTAAGATGAAAGTTGTGTTTTGGGCAGTTAATCTGGCCATTGTGCATAGATTGCTTGGAGAACAGATACTATTAACACATTGTAGTAGTTTTGGTAATATACCGATAATGACAAGAGCAAGGGTGAGAACAGTAAATGGAGAGGGTGTGGGGCAAGTCCAAGGTAAATGAAATGGCCGAACATTTTGATGATCAGAGGCATCCCTGGGTTTTGCCTGTTGCGTAATTACTAATAGTGCCCCATTTCACTATTAAGTTTTTCTTGGCTTGGACAGTGTATCAGATGACCCTAAAGATGGATTTGATTTAGAATTGATAGCATTTGCTAATTGAGGGAAGAGCGGGATGTTGGCATAAGAAACGAGAATATATACACAAATTTTAGAAATTCTTATGATTATGATTTTATTAAATTTTCCTTTTTGGGAGAATTAAACAAAAATTTCCTTACCTGAATACCACAGTCAAATCTTACATGTTTAAAATCCCAGTTTGTTTTTTGTCTTTTAATTAATACATTTGAGTTTTAGACTCTTCAGCAAAGTGATAGGTGCTGTAAAGACTATACTATATTTAATTTACCTAACATTTCCATTGATTCCATTTAAAAGTAAAGCTTTTTAGAAGAACATCAGTGTAGCTTATGTTAGGAATGTAGCTGGTGGCAGTTGGGAGTATCCTGTGTATCAACATCCCATTACTGAGACTGGGCTTCAGCCTGTAGAACCTTTTGGTTCCTGATCTTTTTTCCCTGATTGAAACAGATGGCTATAGTCACATGATACCTATTTTAAGGTTTGTGCGTAGATATGGCTGTGATGTGTATGGACCATTTCAAGTGCTTAGTGCTCTTGTATTTTCCATGTATAGGCGGAGGGAGAAGACAGCCTGAAGAAGATGCAGCTGATGGAGCTTGCAATTCTCAATGGCACCTACAGAGATGCCAACATTAAATCACGTAAGAATGAGACTGAGGCTCAGAGCTACAGCTGTTTCAGCTGTTTTGTCCCCAGACCTCTCCCCTTTTGGCAGCACAATACATGAACAGTTAAACAAAGTGAAGAGTTGAAATAACTGTCACTTGATATGGGACTAACTGTCCCATTTTTACTGCTTTCAAGAATTGAGGGCACTCTCTTGATTTTATTTTATGCCAGCATGCCTAAATTTTGAGTTTACAAACTTTTCTTTTATTCTTTTGATGAAATTTCAACTTCTGAATTCAAGAGTTGCAGGAAATTTTCTGGTAACTACAGATTTAAGACTTCTAGTTTGTTACATTTATGCAAAGGACAAAATTAAAAAAAAATAAAAGCTAATTTGGAATATATCTGAATGCAGTGATTCTTCTGTTGAATTCTATTCTTTTCCCTTGCTTGCACATTTTTCCTCCAGTATTTTTTTCTCTGTTGATTTTATATGTGAGTTCACAGAGAGCAGTAGATGATACTATTTTTAATCCTATTTTCCCCTTTACATGTATTGTGCATGCTTTCATAAACTGTAAGAGGATTGCTTTTTTATATTTAAAAATGAAATAATGTGAAATTTATATTTTGAGACAATCTGAGTTTTACACATCATTCATATGAACATGATGTCATTTAAATTACTGATTTTTTTTAAAGAAATAGAATTTTAAAGACATAGCCAACTTTCCCAAATATAGGCACCCTAGTGTGTTTAGAGTGGTTACTGTTACAAATGGTTGGCTTTAATTTACTCATGAAACTGAGTATATCATTAATAGTCATGTGTTTAGGAATGTAACATTTTTTTGTATTGTTTTTTCTATAAACAAGTTAATTCCTACAGATGCAGGAAATTAATAACTGTTGGTTATTTGACTTAATACAATGAAAATTATTCTTTCCTTCATTTGTAATTGAAGCTACTCTTTAGAAATATACCAAAACTGTATTTCTGTGGACTCCAATTACCAAGTATTTTTTAACATCTTTTAATGCAAGTGTTTTTTTGTGCTTCTGCATGCACCATTAGTCTCATGAAATCTTAAAAACATAGATATATCAGATATGTGAAGTAAATATAACCTGTTTTAATGGTCTCATTCTTTTTTTCCCCAGTGGCTTTTTAATGTTTGCACATTTATTCTCAATCACGTTGGGGAAGGGGAAGCTGTTTTGCATTTGGTTGGTGTGCTTTGGCATTTCTGTGTGACCAGCGCATGTACTAACGATTTCCTTTTATTTTTCTTCTTCTCTGCTCTCTCCTTCCCTTCCCTGCCCTCTCGTTTCCCACGTCTCACCCTTGGCTGTCCCTGTGCCTCCTTCTCAATCTCTTCGCTTTCACTGTAGCAGCCCTTGCCTTTTCTCTTGCAGCCACAGCCCAGGCCGCTCCAAGGGTTATCACGGGGCCTGCGCCCGTTCTCCCGCCAGCTGCCCTGCGCACCCCTACGCCAGCTGGCCCTACCATAATGCCTTTGATCAGACAGATACAGACCGCTGTCATGCCAAACGGAACTCCTCACCCAGCTGCTGCGATAGTCCCTCCAGGGCCTGAAGCTGGTTTAATCTACACGCCCTATGAATACCCCTACACGTTGGCGCCAGCTACATCGATCCTTGAGTATCCTATTGAACCTAGTGGTGTATTAGGTAAGTTGTTCTCCCTGTATGGTTAATGACATTTTTCTTCATAACTTCTGCTGCCCCAGACTTTGAAATGATATATCCGTTTTAGAGAGGCAAGACAAGTTTCCATTAGAAAGACTGAAAACTAAATTTTGTTCTATTTCAGCCTCTTATAAGGGTCCCCCCTGTAAATAATTGTACCTTAAATTTATTCAGATTCACTTTGGTGACTGAAATTCACTTTGGTTGGGTAAATTTGAGATGAACATTTTAAACAGAAAATACTTTTCACATTTTTGACATCATTGCGGTCATTCTGAGTTTTAGGCCCCACCTGTTGGCCTATCCTCTTCATCAGCTCCACCACCCAGTTTTTAGATTCCTTTTGTGTCGGATATTTATTTGTCAGCTAAATTTTAAACTTACATGTGAAAGTCTTTTGAGATATTTTTAAAACTGATGTGTTTTCTAATATTTGTGATCACTTAAAATATGAAAGGGACCAATAGTTGCATTCTTCAGTTTTCTTCAGCTTTTCTCTTTTGAAGTCCTAGTTAATATTAAACATAAGAGAGACTCTTAATTTCAGTAGTACAGTATGGAATGAAGTAAATACCAAGTCACTGAATTAGAATCACATTTGAGACAAAAATTAAGATCATGCTGTAAACGCTCGGTTTTACATGAACAAAAAGTGGTGTGCTTGAAAAAGACATTACTGATGCCTTTTTTTTATAGAGTGGATTGAAATGCCAGTCATGCCTGATATTTCAGCCCATTGACTTGCTGGATGAAGGACTAGAGTACGGCAGCTGTTCTAACACGACCAGTCAATGTGGGACAAACTGTTTCCGGGCTGCCCCTTGTTTTACCAGACAGAATTTGAATTCTTTTTTCTTGAATTGTATATGACCTTGGTGCTGCGTGCATGCTGTTGACTTTTAGGACTTTGATCTTTTAAGTTCTTTTTTTCCCAGCATTAATATTGATGTCTAAAAATATGAAAGTCTTTAATGAACCCGGACACTAAGATTTAAACTTGAAAATTCATTGTTCAATTAAAAAAAGCCACGATGCTCTGTATGTTATCTGTGTGTGTGCATGCACTCAAGTGCCTTTTGTTTCATGAGCAGATACATTTTATTGTACATGTTTTCCGTTTATCTCTAAATCATTGTAAAAAGTACTATAGGTCAGAATTATACAATAGAACTGTTTATGAGAGGCCTGTTTCTGTTGCATATTCCTCAAAGCATTTTTAAAATAACATGTAACCTATAACCCCTTTACGTTTTCCTTTCTGTTAACGCTCTGTGCTGTGGCCCCATGCCTGCTCCTTTCCCCCAGAGCTCCTCTCTGCTGCACGCACAGCGTCTGTTCGAGGAGTTTGACTGTTGCTTCCTGCAGGGCTGGCACTCTTAGCCACCAGCTGCTGTTCCAGCAGTCTCAGTGCAAGATCTCGCTGATTTTGCCTTGTGGAATTATACTTACATAAGATTAGTTTTTCTAAAATGGAAAAAGGGGTGATGGACCAGTTTACTGCTTAGAAACAGCAAGAGGCACTGCAGTAAGATTTCTCATTTTAAAGCAATGTGCTTTTGTTGTGTTGGAAAAATCTTCATTTATAATACTTAATTATTAGACTGACAAAATTGAAAGCAAAATATACAGATACCTATTGACATTCATAAGATGAATAATAATGAGTACTAAATGACAAGATTCCATTATCAATTTTATTTCTCGCTTTGCCACCTAAGCAGTAAAACATAATATTGACCACTTGGAGAACTGAGAAAATATTTCAAATTGCTATGTTATAATAAATTTGCACACAGATAACATGCATGCTATATATCAAGTCTCATCATATTATTTTAAAATGAGCAGTGCCCTTCAAAACGGATGCAGACATGTGTGTTGGTGGTAGTGAGGAGATTGGTATTAGCATCAAATCTTCATTGATGACTAATTTTTAATTCCCTTCCTTTTATCTTTAGGTATGGCTTTCCCAACGAAAGGCTAAGAATTCAAGAACGGTCTTAACTGAACCCTCATCAGATCTGAATTTAACAAATGCTTAGTCTCAGCAGCCTCCAGGGGGTGGGAGGGACGCTTAGCCTAGCAGTCAGTGACTGACTTGCACTTTTGCACACTGATAGAAAGGAAAAGTATGTTATTAATTGGTTTAGGCTGTAATCTTACAAAGTAACGGTAATTTATAAAGGAGTGTATAGTAGTATACTGACTGCTAAGTGTACTATACTGTTTGCTTTACTAATCACCTAATTCATTGCAGTTCATACTTATTGACTCAAAGTTTAGAACCACAGTCTGTAGGCTTTAAGAATTGCTTTTAAACCTTCTTAAGTGATAGACTCTGGAAGTGGTCTTAAGGTTAGCAAATAATTGTCAGTATTAAACATGGCATTATTTAAGTAGTCCTGCTGCAAGAAAGGCACTTCAGTGAATATGTGACTAGTAAAGCCTAACTATGTTTGGATCTAATAGAGTTCATGAAATCTGTAACTTGGGAATGTAAATGAATGGATAAAATAGGTTAAGGCCAAGATTATTGAAATGAATGCAATATTAATAGATGCATATATACGCAACATACTATGGTTAATTTTAAGACTACTGTGCCTTAACATGTTTCCTAAAAGAAAACTCTTTTGTAGTAAACGAACATTTGAAATCCATTTTGATAAACCTGCTGTTAATGTTTGTTATCTTTTCCCTTGTGAATGTTCTCTAACTTTGTCTTGGTAATTGCAATTTAACTAGGTGCGGTGGCTACTAAAGTTCGAAGGCACGATATGCGTGTCCATCCTTACCAAAGGATTGTGACCGCAGACCGAGGTTAGTTTAGTTCTGCAGTTCTTGTTTATGAGAAATGCGTTGGGTGTCCATAAGATTTGTAACACCACACCTGATGGAAGAGATATCACTGCTTGCCTGCACATCGTTTCTTTTCTTTTTCTAAGTTAATTTGTAATAATTGACAGGTTTAAGGGTTGGGTTTTTTGGGGTGTTTTTTTTTCCTCCCTTCATATTTTAACTTATTAAATTCTATATTAGTATGTACAATGATTTATTTCTACTAAAACGTAAATTAGTCCCTTTGGGGAGCTATTAAATTTTCATGTTGCCTTAGTTATTTTTCAGGAATAATTTTTGCTAAAATTTACCTTTTAATTGTTCTGAAATTTTGGGTTGGTTTTGCAAAATGAACTAAGCGGATGGTGCTTTAACGAGAGAAGTAAAGGACTATATGCCTCCTGTGTCCTTTTGGAGAAAACTGAAGATTTAGTTTCCATTTTCCTTTTTAATAAGATACTTGAACCACTGTATACACAAGGGTATACATGTCAAGTACTTAGCTGAAATCAACAAAGTAAGGACTGTGAAGATAACTTTGATGAAGTTGGATTTTTTTTTTTATAAATCAGAAAATCAGTTCCCTTTTATTCTTACATTCTCTTACCAAAATGGATCCTTTGATTTTTGTCATTTGCTGCTAAAATATATTATCTGAAGGTAAACTATCTCTTGAAGCTCTGTGGTGACATGAATCCAGCTGTTTGCAAATCCTTTTTGACTAACCTGTGACTGGGAAATAAGTCTTCATTTTTCTCCTTTTCAACATTTGTAATTTGTGTCCTATATATGCCCTTGGACCCTTTTATAAAATTATTTATGTTTATTGAGGAGTGACGGTTTCGGTTTATTGACATTGTTTTCTAAGTTTGTCATTACAAGGTGGGAATCCAAAGCAAGATAAAAAAGGATTTTTTACAAGCTTCTATTATGGCACATCTATTACCTACTAATTAATTTGATCAAAGTCTCCAATATTAGTGGTGGAAAGTGATGTTTTAATACCCCAATCCTACATTTTCTATGAACTTAAGACCTACCTGTTCGACATGGTTATCTTGAATACTGATGATAAATATTGGATACAGCTGTTGTCCACATGAGACTAAAATCTTCCCAGAGATACTGATGATAGCATCATACATAATTAGTTTGAAGACTTTTAACTAATACATATATTTCTTGTAGAGATTATTCAATAAATAGACCCCCAAGCTCAATGATTATTTATGAAGATAATGTTAAGTGTCGGTGTGTCATGCACACGTCAACCACCCCGTGTGCATCAGAAAAAGTCTCCTAGTGATGGAGGAAATTTTTTTTTTAATGGTTTTTTTAAGTAACTTTCTATTTAATGAAACCAAATAATTCCGTGAATAATCGGAGCTTTTTTCCCCCACATGGTTCATGTCTAAAACAGTTCTAAAGAGTATTTTAAAGTAGTTTTTTTTCTGTTAACCTTTTCCTGCATGCCCCTTTTAGGAGATTTCTCATAATTTTGTTTTAACACAATAATTACTGGTCTACTTAATACTCCAGTGCCTTGAGATAGTTGAAAATATTAGGAAGATTTTACTGTATTTGGAAATGACGGCACATTCCACGTGAGGCTCTTTTGTAGTTATATGTGTTTGGATTAGTCCTGTCACCGTTTTTATTAAAAATGCAATGTCAGCAAACCGAAATGCTACTTTTTTTTTTTTTTTTAATAACAAATACTCATATACTGCTGTTACTATCACTGTATGCACTCATTGGGTCTAAGGGAGAGATCTGAAATCCTTAAATTATTTTATGATACTACTGTTTTCTCTATTTTTGAGGTTTTTTTTAATTATTATTTTTTAATCTTTTGAAGGGAAGATTAGTGTAAGTGTTCATTTAATGCAAGGAAACTCAGCCCTTAAGACGTATAACCATGTAATTCTATATGAGCATTTAGAGTACTACATGGTTGAGAAATACCTAGTTCTTTACTAAAAGTAAACCCACCTCTACACATATTTGAAAACTGAATTTGAAGCCTATAAAAGACCAACTGACTTTTTAGTTGTGATGAACCGTAAGTGCTTTTGCACAGTTGATACACCTGTGTGTACTGTAGGCGGCCAGGACTTGGCAGAGGATATAGTCTAGGTTTACTGGTATATATGTAAATGGTAGTTTGCTTTGTTTATGTATTCCACACTCAAAAAAACATAATCAGAATTTTTCTAAATAATTTTACAAAAACCATCATTTACATAATTTGTTATAAGAAACTTAATACAATTTTAATCAAAATTTTAAGTGATTTCAAAAATGCTTTAAGATTCTATATTTCTGGAGTACCTATGAAGTGGTATGATACATCATGTTAAATATTTATTTTCTTCTTTGATTTTGGAATAGCAGTTTTTAAATAAAATTCCACTTATTTTTAAGAAATTCAGGGAAGATTTGGTCACACTGAAGATACAGTATTTTTGTAGTATTTATAAGGTATCCTAAATGATAGACTATAGAAAGCATTTTTGCTATATGAAGGTAAACCAGTCCATTATATAGATCATTTAAACTCTGTGAAATTACACCTACTGGGTTTTGATTTATGAAGTGGCACAGAATCTGCCTTTGCACTGAATATCTTTTCATTTACATCTCCTCTGCCTTAGTCACAGTGGCAACAGTACAGAAAATTCTCTCAAACCTCAGAATATAGTAGAAATAATTAAGCTATTGAATGAGTCTTAAAAATCATACTACTGTTAAGTGGACCAAGTTTGGTGAAGCAGAATGTGACAGAGGTTGATTAAGGAAGGAGCAACTCAAGGACATTGGGAATGATAACTTTTCCACTTGAGAACTACTTTATGTTTTACTGTAATTTTTTTAATTTTTTTTGTTCTGTTTGTTACTTTGCAAAAGAAAATAGTATTTACAGGTGGCTTCTTTTAAAATATAAAATATAAAGCAGGAATGTATATGAAATGTCAGATTTTATTGTTATTTGCAGAGTATTAGCTTTGAAATTGAATAAAGAAAGCTGTTTGTAGTTTTAAAATGCCTTATGGGTATCAATTAGAAATTTCTTCTATTTTTTGATGTACTTAGAGCTTTTTGAGTATAGAATTTTAAATGGCAGGATTTTACAGTGTTTACATGCAAGTGCATTTTATAAGTGTTCTATATGTGTAAAATAGTATTTTCAACTGGAAAGTGTTGGCTAGTGCTGAAGGCCTGGCCTTTTTCTGGTTCCCATGTTTCCTACACTGCTAGACTACAGTTTAGTATTGCATTGTGTCATGAGGCCAAGAAATTCCATGTTGTTTGTAAATAGAATAATTGAAAAAGCAATAAACATTTATTGAACAAAAGAAACCTTGTTTGGCCCAGAGTTTATGTTGAACCAAATTATTCATAGAAATTTAAATTTCTTTAGATTCATTTCTGTTGATCATCAGTTATTAATAATCACATCCATCATTAATAGTTGCTTTAATGCTTGCATCTGAGAGAATACTAATGCTTAATAGCAGTCAGATACTGATAACTGCACTGACTGTTTCAGAATTCTGTATACCAAACCTATTCATTGTTGTTGTTTTCCAGTTTTCTTCATTGACTGCTACTAACTATTAGTTGTTAGTTGTATTTTATTTCTATTTTTTCCTGTTAACAGTTTTTGGGGTTTTTTTATTTTGTTTTTTTGTGGGAGTGGGCTCTCCTTCATTTGTTCAAATCATGATATGAAATTGTCATGATTTTTATTGTATTCTGTAGATGGTGTCAATCAGTTTGTCAGAATTAAACATGCTTTTTTTTATTAGTTGTGATTAGTTTTTCATGTTGTCATTAAGCCGTCACTAGCTGAAACTAATCTCTTCTCTATCTTTTCTTTTCTTTTTTTTTTTTTTTTTTTTGTTTTTTGTTTTTTGTTTCTAACCACCCAGCCGCCACCGGCAACTAACCTATGACCTTCTGACCTCTGAACTCTTCACCCAATGATGACCTGACCATGCCTGCCTGCTGATCAGTTAACTGGTAATCGCCTTTGCTTGCCTGTCGTCAGTGCAGCGAGCTGAGGCACTTGTCCGTTCGTCTTACCATCTAACCAAACAAAAGACAAAGAAATTGTCCTCCAACTCAGCTTTTGGTTTTTTTTGTTTGTTTGTTTTTGTTTGTTTTTTCTTTTTTCTGTTTGGGTGAAAGTGGTTCTAGAACCTGCACTGAATAGTAGTAAAGCAATAAGGCCCAATTCATCCCACAGCACTGATCATCTTTTAATGTCCCACCCTAAGCGAACGGTAAGAAGGCCTCACTTCAGAAGGGGAGACAGATGGCCCTTAACTACTCAGTGACAGAGGCAGTTACTGTGAGAGACTTCTAGGAACCTTTTCTTCTCATAGCGAGTCACAGCTCTCTGAATGTACTGTGTCATGATGCATCATGCATGAACCTTTGGTCAGGGATGTCATTGGTGAAGTGATTTCAAAAAGTATTCAAAATTTGATATGCTGTTTAGTCACTACAGTGCCCTCAAAGGGCAGAAGTTGCAGCCTTTTTTATATTGCCTGCCAAAATTTGAAGTATTAGAAGTGTGCCATGAGAGAAAAACTTAAGGAATTTTGAAAAGTAATGCAAAGAACAAAACAGCAACACTATTTTTAAAAAGATAAATATCTGAGTTAAAATTACTGAACCTTTATTTTACACCTCCTTTAAAAAATATACGAGAACAAGGTACATGCATTATGTGTCACATTACTGGGCAAACTGTTCAAATATTTTTTTTAAACCTCCCTGTATAGAAAAAAATCATTAAGGATGTAAAAGCCATGCTTGCCTATTTGCTGTATACATGTAATGAAATTGTAGATAAAGTGTAGTGCATTGAAACAAATGAACAAAAAGTAGATACTTTTACTATACAAGGGTGCTGGTGCAGAAAAAATATATATATTTTTGGAAATGTAGCATTTTATACTTTCAAGTGTTATAAAAAAAAAGAACAAAGAAACCCTTTATTTCATGAGATGATTTTTTCTGGTGGTTGTCAAGAAACAAAAGACCAAAAGAGCCTTTTTGTCTTTTTTTTATTTTTTAAGTATTGGAATAAGTCTAAAGAAAAGAAAGTGCCTTATTTTCCTTCATGGTCATTTAGTCAACTGTCCTGTAAGGTCAGCTCTTCCCTCAGAATACAAGTTAATGCATGTTACTCAGTCGCCCAGTATGTGAAAGAAGATGTGAGGGGAGACAAATGAGTTGATGGTTTGAATTATATGATTTTTGCCACGTTACCTTGCTATAAATTTGCCAAATCTGATACTGTGAAAAAATTTGATAACTTTTCTAATGCCTAGCAAGTAAGTTTTAAAACATTCTTTTAAAATCATAATTGAGTGCTTTTTGGTTATTGCGATATTTAATGTTAGTCCAAAGGATTCTGAAATAAAAATTATGTGTGATCTGAACACCACTTTACAGACAAAATTAGAGCTCTCTTTTGTTGGGGGGGAGGGGTATTGGATTTTGTATTAATTGGAGGTAATAATAGTATATTAGCAACCTTTTTCACAAAAAGGAATCTTTGTGCTTTTCATTCTGGAAAACAAGGTTTTTAAATGAACCAAATTTAATCGGACTTGTTTCTACCGTACCAGATCACTTGGGTAGTCCATCTCTGCTGGTTTTAGTAACCTAAGCCAACAACGCCCCCTTTTTAACTTTAAAAGAATGTGAAAAACTAGCATCATTGTGCATATAATACTCAACTACATGTGAGTTTAAACTTCCAGTTTCTTATGAAGTTCAGTTTTGTAGTTGAAGCAATTTGTGCACAAAGCCTGCATCTAAACTCCTAAGTAATCATTAACTGCTCAGTACCAGACGTGGCAGATACCAGGTGGCGGTGGCTCCCCAGCTCGTCAGCTCCTTCCCTCTTCCACACCTTCACAGCTTCACAGTCAAAGGTCAGCAGTAAGCTCAGTAAGCACCTTTGTGGTGACCTCCTCCATCATCTTGTCTCACTCGGAAACCGTTTTCAGTTTATTTACTATGCAATAGACATTCATTGTTCTGTATTCAGCTAGCTTTAGTTTAACATGCCACTGCTTTGTCTTTCTGTTACACATACAGTTGTTTTGATTTATTTACAATATATGCTGTGCCATTTTGATTTTTATTTTGTTTGGTTGGTTGAATAAATTTGCGACACTCAAACACTTGAGGTGATAGTTTAAAAACGATACCAGTATTTGATCTAGTTTCATCTCAACTATGTTATACCTGGACATTTTAGATGTTTATCAAAGGTCTTTTATGGGGAAGAAAGTAAACGTATGAAACAAACGTGTGACATTTATAAGTAATGTTGGCTCTGAACAAACGTTTGAAAACTTAGTTGACAAAATTTTGGATCAACCGAAAAAAAAGCATGACTTTTGAAATCTCTGAATGCCTTGGTTCTCAGTATTATCATTCTTTATTGAATTTATTTCTTATTAAAATATGTAGTTTTTAAGACTTTTTTTTCTGACAGTATTATGTAATTTTTTAGTGCGGGTAGATGGGAGTGTCGCTTGTATGTTACCGTACAGCTGACATGTATTTTTGTCTATTCTTTATTATCTCAGTAGTTTCATGCTATCTATGTATCATAACCAACCTATTGCCTATGAGAAACATGTAAGATAATGTATTTACAGCCATTGTTACAAGTTTATAATGTATTTTTCTATCTTGTTTTATATGTATGTTATATAACATTCAAAAAGAATTTTTTTCTTGATTGAGAAAAGGATACAAAATGCAAAATCCACAATTTTGATAACTGAAAATTGCCAATTGTTTTGCAGTACTTTATTATATTGGGTGTCTTGTCTTTCTTGGGCTTTTAGTTAGCTAATGAATGAATACATTAGACACTTTTGGGTTTTAGTTGGGATTTTACATAGCTTGCATTTTAATTCTTTGATTCTTTGCTGTTTCTATTAACCCATAGCATTATTTTAATAAATGTTATAATACCAACCTACTAACTCTGGACTATGTCTGTTTATTAACCTTTACGTGTTTAATTAAAATAAACAAATAAAGACAAAGGAATGTAAAGTCTTGAATTCCTGGACTAACCCTGAAGAACGTGACCACAGATAACATAGCGTGACTTGTTTTCATGTTGTTTGTCAGCTGACAATTCCGCACACTACTGTTAAAATGGCTTTGGTTATTCTGGGCTTTTACTTCGGGGTGGGGGGGTAGGTAGGTGCCAATAGAGATGGGAACAAAGTAGTGTTGGTTTGAGGCGTTCTTCTAGTCTTGCCACTTGCCTTTCAACCTCTGCATTACTAATTCCACAATTTCTTATTTTTCCTTCTCCAAAATAATCACTGTCTGCTCACAGCATAAAGAGTAAAGAGATTCGTCATAATGATATACCCGAGAAACCAGTTTGATTCTTTGTTGAACCATTTTTTGAAATCTCTATAAGTAGATAATTTTATGGTCACATAAAGCAAAGAATCTGATGTCTTACCTTATTCAGATTTGTGTTTTAATTGGACATTTTTCCTTTATAAAGAAGTTTTGAACTGTTTTAGCCAGCTGCTCCTGTTAGAGAGGCTAAAACACAGGTAAAGCCAAAGGTAGAGTGGCTCTGTGTCTCAGGACAGCCCAGAGTAAGCCGTTCACAACAGCCACAAACCCGCCTCTCCTCGTGGAACCCTCGGCAAGAGATCAGACAGTGTCACTCAGCTTTATGTCTCACCCTGTTAAAAAATACAGTCAGAATACATTAATATAAGAAGTTTAAGGGAGAAGAAATAGCATTTGAAAAGAAAAGTTATATATATTTTGCATGCAGGTCAATTTAAGAAGATCTGTTAAATATCTTCATGCTTTTCTTGGCTGCAACCTAGGTAAATTGACCTCTACTTATCAATTCTTTAACTCTTGAGGTGCATTTTTGTTTCACAGATACTGGTATTTCCTTTTCTGTGAAATAGTTCTCCTGGATAATAATTCTCAGGATGAATTTTTGCATTTGTAAATAATGCTTATTTTGTAAATTACATTTTATTTATTTTAAAGTTCTAAAATTTGGGGCTAAAATGAGTCACATGTTACAGAAGACGTAACAACACCAATATGCTATTAACCAATCAAAGTACTACCATAGTATATATACATACATGAAATACATAGAATAGTGAGAACATCTGATTTAATCATAATTGAGATGGTTCTCTGGATCAAACAAATATATTGTTTCTCCAGTGGGGGGTGGGCAATGCATTATTATTAGGTAGAGCTTTACTATGCTACTCTGTAAAAGTTCACATTGCCATACAGCTAATATATATTCTGTAAAACTCTGAAGATGTCATTCAAGCTGCTAATATACAAGTCATCATGGCACCATGTCACTGAAATTGATGCAGAATTTCTATACAATTTATTCCACATTTTCTGAAGCCTGTGAATGCAGTCTCATCTCATTTTCAGTTAAGAGTACTACTTTTATGTATAATTATGTCATATTGCCACCTTTTATGTTGTAAAAGTCCATTTTTAAAAGACAAAAATAACATTACAAAACCCACTTTTATACAGGCTGTAATAGTATAAAACATGGAATCGCCAAATTGTTAGAATGATAAAATGCCAGAGGCAGTTTATTGTTTTATGCTACTAGTCCTTGACAAAGCAGTTGAAAGTTCAGCGTTCAGTCGAGAAGTTGGTGAAATGGATGTACTAGGAGTAGTAGTCGAGCATTTGTTTCTTAGGCAAAGTGTCAGGAAGAATGTAGCATGAAAGTCAATATTCACATACACCTCCTCGGTAGGGTAGAGTCCACCTAGAAGGGCAGTTGAAGCACCCTGTCCATAAAGCCAAGACGTGCCTATGTTTACACAAGATAGGAGGTGGTTACGTTTCTAAAATACTGGATAAATAGGAAGGATCTAAATTTTCTAGTACACCAAAAGCAGACGGCAGGTTTAAACTGCTCATTACCAAATCAGTCTTTTTGGTTTTTTTTTACCAGCTAAGTCTAACACTTTTATAAATGACAGTCTAAGGCTTCTCCAGTTTGGGGGGAGGGGGAGGGGTTTGTGTGTTTGGAATAAGACGTCTGTCATTCCTTGATAACAATTAGCAATTGTAGTATTTCCAGCAAGTGATTTTTAGTAGAAAGAAATGTATTGCTAAATTACAATCCATTATTTAATAGCAAAAATCACCCAGAAAACTTTTTGGACTCAAACTTTCTAAGTACATAAGGTAATTTTTAAACATTGTCACAAGTTTCTTAATCCCTTTACTTAACATGGAAAAATAATTCATAAATATGACAGATTTTACTTTTAGAAATATTCATTTGGTACACACGTAATTTTATCCGTGGTTTCTTTTAACACAATATTATCTAAGTTGAACTGCCTTTGCTATGAAGAGATGTAACAAAATTATGGACGCCTGCCTGGTACTCAATGCTGAATCAAACTGGCTCACCTAAGCGTAGTACTCTCCTGTCTGTGTTTCTGCTGCACTAATTGCAGGGGGTGGGAGAGAAGAAGGAAGAATTCTCAGGAGAAGGAGTTGGTAGGTGCAGCAGGTACAGCAACACGACGTGGGTGTCTCCTGGCTAACAGTTTTGCTGTCCCTTCGTGGCAAAAGACACCACGTTGTGGGAAAAAGCACAGCTCCCATGGTACAAAAGTTACACCTTTTTTAAAAACGCTATTATCGAGAGATTTTGATTACCAAATACATCTTTTGTGGTTTATATTGTAGTGGTGTGTATAAAACACTTAGAATTTTATTTGTGGAAATTGTACATAGAGAAGTTGAAATAGGTCTTCCCCAAATCCTATGTGAATGGAGAACCACGTTAAGACTGTACATAACGTGCAATAAACCAACTGGAAAAAGTGCATGCGCTTCATCCTCTCAAGCCAGCTGCAGCTGAAAATGCTGCTTATGCCTACCCCCCCCCAAAAAAAATACCACACATATAAATATCAGAATAAAGAATGTACATTTCACTTTCAATTTCTATTGGTGCTTTTAACACTATTTAAAAGAAAGAACAATGTGACATCCTGGAGCTCTAATTCACTTCACTACAAGCTGATCATAACATTTTCCCTGATTTCCAGTGATTAGAAAAGGAAATCAGTAAACAGACTTACTACAATGTTTCTCAGTTGGATGTGCATCCCAAATACTTGTTTCTAATTAGGAAACTCAGGTACAATTCGTATATAGTTTTTAGATGTAAGAAAAAAGAAAGGAGTGCTGACCAAATTTTGATCCCATAGGCTATGTGAAAAGGATTAGTGTCATCAATTTTTTGAACAAAGAAGAATTGGTAAAAATAGCAGTGGTTTGAAACCTTTTCTCAAAGATTTTATCTTGACATCTAAGTTTTAGGACTCCTTTGCACCTGAAATTTCCCAGTCCTTACTTATTCATAAATCTATTCTCCAGGTTTCTTTTCCTCCTTTCTGATCACGCACTAGAACCTTTGTTTTCCTTAGCAGTATTCTCCCCACATGCTTCTAAAAGCCGATAGAAGCAGGGTCCAGAGCATGGGTACAAGCTAGCTGCCCACAGATGGCGTTCGGTTTGGCCTCTACAGTGTTGCTGTTGCTTTAATTACCTGCCAGCATTTAAAGTCTCAGTAGACTTTTTAAAATCTATTCATAGAGTCTACACTTCTTCAAAGAGCAAATTATCTAGAAAACTGCAGCCTGCATGTGCCTGAGGTAGCCGTCAGCTGAAACTGATGAATTCCACTATCCCTTTTAAACCAAGGGCTCCCAGTCACTGCCCCACTACTCCTTACTGCCCCAGTATCACACCTGGACTGTTGATTTCCATTCTTCTAACTTGGTTTAGTTTTTTCGTCCCCTCCCTGGTTCCTGTAGACATCTGTGCTTGCCTCTTCAGATTCAGAATGGTAATTTTGACTCTTCAGACACCAAACTAGCTTCTCAAAGGGTATCATGTAAAACAGGTTTTAATGTTTCTCCCGAAAAATCAGAGTATGGTTTCTGTATAAAAATTAGTCTGATAATTCATGCATTCCTTAATATTTAGGGAGGAATTTCTGTTGTGTGGAGGGATTAGATGACATTTGGGTTTCCTTCCAAACGTCATTTTTTATAATCATCTCCCTCTTTGTAGGAGCTCTTTGTGATCTTGTTAGAAAGCAGTTAAGCTAAATGAACATTTAAAAAATATCCCACATCTAAAACAATATATATTAGTGATGGTAAGTTGGGGATCATGTTTTTCCAGAAAATGTACATTAAAATTAGATTCTCCAGTTAAGTACTATTTTGTGAAGTATAGAGGGAGTGCTTATTTTTATGTGCTATACAGCAGTTCCAGTTTGAGAGAGCATCTCAAAATTAGGGTGAAAATTTAACTCCTGTGGTTCTGCTTTCTTAATGTATGCACTGGTTACTTAACTGAATACTAAGAAAAACTAGGAGGAAGTGGTTAAAAGTAAAATATTAGAAGAAAACATTTGCGAATTAATCCACAAGTATTTTTTCTTATGGAACTATTTGAGTTGATACTAAGAATTCCATAAGCACTCATTTCAAATTTTGTCAAGGTCAAGAATGAATAAAGTACCTTGCCTAAGCTTGAAACCTGAATTTTAAAACCCCTTGTCACAGTGTTTTAAGTGATTTAGCCTATAAAATTAGAATAGACTAATAGTGCAGGTGAGAAGCCATCTTGAACACATTTTAATTATTTATGTTAATGATGCTTTTGCCCATTGTTTTCTCACTGAGGTAAAATAGCACTGAAAAATTGTTCAGAGGTTAAACTTATTCTAGATTTCTAGATGGTGGGAAAATGGAAAACTTTAAGTTAGTGGGTGGAGCACTGTACATATGAAAACACCAAAGCTAAGAATCTGAGAAGCTAAGTAAGATCTAAACTGGTATGCCAGGGAAGAAAACTAGATCAACAAATCAAACGTACAAATGCCCCACCTTAAACTATTATTCAAGCATCAGTCTGTGGGGCTATTAGCAGGAAAATCGGTTTTGAAGTCAAAGGAAAAAATTAAGAAAACTGGATAAGATTGATATCACATCTGAGAGTAGTCAGTCTGTCATCACTAAGTATCAGTGTTGGTTTTAAAATGAATGAAGTCTCTCTCATTGTTCTTGGAGCTTATAATAAAAGCAACCTGGCATGGCGGGACACAAAAGAAAAAATGCCATGTAAGTTGTACTTCCATGTCTTCCAAAGGGCATTGCATTTTCACTGAATTCTACATGAGTCTATTTGACAAAGATTTTGTACTCTTCAAGGAAGACATCACAGATGTGAACTCAGTCAATTACCTGTACTAATAAATACCAAGAAAGCCTTGTAAATACCTTGACTCCTTCAAAGAGGTGTTAACCCAAATTTTTTTTTTTTAATAAATTTAATTAATTAATTTTTGGCTGCGTTGGGTCTTCGTTGCTGTGTGCGGGCTTTCTCTAGTTGCAGCCAGCAGGGGCTACTCTTCTTTGCGGTGCGCGGGCTTCTCATTGCGGTGGCTTCTCTTGTTGCGGAGCACAGGCTCTAGGCGCGCGGGCTTAGTTGCTCCGCGGCATGTGGGATCTTCCCAGACCAGGGCTTGAACCCGTGTCCCCTGCATTGGCAGGTGGATTCTTAACCACTGTGCCACCAGGGAAGCTCCCAAATTTTTCTAAATTGCTTGTTATCCTATCCTCTACTAAAGATTCTCCACCTCCACCCTTAAACTCCATCCTAGAGAATTTATAGCAAAGAAAAGTTATTGAATCAAAGTATAGATTGTATCTGAACTAAAACTCATGAGAAGTCATAGCCAGGAGGTATAACTTGTTTTAATTATTGAAGTACACGTGTAATATTTTTATGTACGGAACTCCACATTTGAGTAAATGTGCAACGAGTTGTGGCCAGAAAGAGTATTATTAAGGGCAGTATTGGGAAGTCATTCTTTCCTTACCACTGTGTCCCCTAAATTCAAAGAGAAAGTGCTGCTTTCTCCAAGACCCCATTGGACAGAGCTAATGGAAAGGAAAAATAGGAAAGAAAAATGTAAACGTAACTAAATAATACAAACTTGGAAAATGGAGTCGGTTACCACACCAACTCCCATTTCTTAAGTATTTTTTCATATGTGATCCTACTAGACCCAAAGGTGGTGATGAGAACAATGCACGCTGTGAAATCTGTATCCTTCTAGCAGGTTCCTAGCTGAGAATTTGGTAATAGTGTCAAAATGAGCCACCTGGCAGACAGTCTTCAGCAGGTGGTGAGGAACGCCTCAGGTTTTGATGCACAACAGGCTCTTCCGCCTCTCCTTTTCCATCTGAATTACCACCTACCCTCCCTATGAACATTTCTTAAGAGTAGGACCTCTTTGTAGAATTGCTGTAATGAAATTAAATTCAGAAATAGCGGGGTGGGGTAAGCTGTCGGGCTACGTGTTAGAACGGGGTTGTTGCAGTACCAAATCGTCTACCGATGGCTTTAAAAAGTAACTGTCAGATAAAAGACACTAGGAAGTATCCCATCAGGAATCAGCCATGTCTGTTTTGTACTTGGTGTTACTCATATTGATGAATTATGAGCACCACAGTCAACTTCTGAGCACTTAACTGGATTGGACGTATGGTGTTAAATCAGATGCAACAATCAGTACATGATTCAATAAACTAAGTAACAGACAATGAATAAAAATAACCATTTATCTGTATATCGAAATGCATTAAAACCAAACGGCTGTGTATCAAACTTATGTTGCCCAAATATGGTAAAGCCATGTAATAAGATAGATTAATGGTTTAAAGTCAAACCAAGAGGAACTCACCCACTTCGGTATCTATGTCCTTTCAAAAATGCTCCCTTGGTGACCAGTACGGGAGATTTTGCTCTTGGTATTCTTGTTACTCATAAGCCTCGAATATGTGGTCTGCGTAGACAACAAAGATAGGAAGTTTCAATAGAAGACATCATTTATTGCACAAGTAATTTTCAGCCTCTTTTTGAAACAAAAGTTATCAATTTTTTCTACCACCCTTACGTTATGCTCTTCAAGCAAAGCAGCTCTAAGAAATTTTTAAAATATTTGTGAAACCACAAATTAAAAACCAGAGTATACACTGATGTGTATAAAATGGATGACTAATAAGAAAATAAATATTTTTTAAAAAGAGACAAATGTATAATGTGTATATTGTGCATTTACCTGTTTGTTTTTCAGAGCAATATAAGCTTGCTTTCCACAGTTGCACTGTGGACTTATTTTGCTGAAAGCATCCAAATATCTAAAAACCTGGTGTACTGCAAAGCCAATTAGAAATGTGTAACATGATCCTCAGGAGTTTGTGTGCTTTGTCAAAAGGAATATAAAAACTTCATGTCCATTATCCAAATAAAGATTTCAATTCTACACGTACATTATAATACACCAAGTTAATTTGGAATATGTGTGCTTACAGAGATAATTAACTATCTTTATTGAGGCTGCTTGATCATAGTTATTTTTTCATGGTTTCTTCCATCACAGAAAATGTCACAAATAAATAGACGTCATTTTATTTTGTTATTTTAATGCCCCGGTGATTCTGGCAAAGGTTTTGTTTTTTAGAGCAGCTTTAGCTTCACAGCAAAATTGTGCAGACGGTTCAGAGGTTTCCCAAATCCCCCCTGCCCCTCACGTGCACAGCCTACCCCACTACCAACATCTTGCACCACAGGAAGCATTCGTTACAACCGTTGAACCTACAACGACACATCGTAATCACCCAAAGTCCATGGCTTACACTGCAGTTTATTCTTGACGCTGTACATTCTGCGAGTTTGGACAAATGTTTCAGGGCATGTATAAATCATTAAACTATCGCAGAGTAGTTTCACTGCCTTAAAAGTCTTCTGTGCTCCATCTATTCACCCCTCCCCCAACCTCTGGCAACCACTGATTTTTTACTGTCTCTATAGTTTTCCCTTATCCATATAGTTGGAATCATACAGTACGTAGCCTTTTCAGACTGGCTTCTTTCACTTAGTGATGTGCATTTAGTTCTTCCAGGTCTTTTCATGACTTGATAGCTCGTTTCTTTTCAGCGCCGAATAACATTCCATTGTCTGAATGGACCACAGTTTATTCATTAAGTTACTGAAGGACATCTCAGTTGCTTCCATGTTTTGGCAATTATGAATAAAACTGCTATCAGCATGTGTGTGCAGGGTTCTGTGTGGATATATTTTTCAATTCCGTTGGGTAAATACCAAACAGCACAATTACTGGGTCATACCGTAAGAGTATGTTTGGCTTTGTAATAAATTGCCAAACTGTCTTCCAAAGTAGCTGTATCATTTTGCATTCAGAATTTAACAGGAGGATGATGATTAAGGACGTAAATATATATATATATATATATATATATATATATATATATATATATATATATTTATGTATATATGTGAATTTCAAGACTGAACTGGTCAGTTACATTGTTTCAATAGACAAATCCAATTTGGAATTCATGCAGATTTATTAAAACTACAAATATAAGTGAAAGGAAAACTCCCCAAATTACTAAGCCATTTTATGCATACAAGAAACATTTGTGTGCTGAGGAAATTGTGCTGAATACTCTTCCTGCCCTCTGTGAGACAAGAGTGAAGAAACAGCTCTTGCTTTAAAACAGCTCACAGCCTAGGACTGGGGAAGACAAATTCACGTAGTATAAAAATAGTATGTTAATTATCCAGTCTACAGAACAACGGTATTCTAAGCCCCGATGCTTTGCAGAATATCTAGTAAATTCAAGATTCTCTTGTGAAGAGGGAAGCAAAGCATATGTTTATGATAAAGATGGTTAGATTTTAATAGAAAGTCTTGCTTCTGATGTAGCCATATCTGAAGTAACCCCATTTCCTAAAAGCCCATCTTACTGAATTATTATTCGACAAAAATATCTCTATAAAGCGACTCTGGTTTGGCCGTTCAGTCTTAAGGGAAATAACCCATTTGTCCTCCTCCTTCTCTGGTTCCCTGTAGGGAAAGGCGTTTCTTAGGCCCAGGCCCCCGGCAGCTCAGCTCCTAACTCTCCATGTCCTAGGGAACTAGGGGTCTCCTTTGGATGCAAAGCCAAGCCCTAGTGTGATGTAGCCACACCCCCCCAGGGTAGGAAGGCTTATGGCCCTCTTCCTACTGGCCGTGTTACTGACCTCAGAGATCTTTCTTACTCCCATGGGATACATTAATAATAGCATCAAAATTAAACAGCTCTCCCTGAATCCTTTTACTATGGTCCTTGTCTGAGAAGAGGAATTTTATCTAATGGCAGCATGGCATTTAATCTTAGTAGTCTATATACTTTCAGAATAAGATTCTTCCTTTTTAAGATTGTGAGTCCTTTTGCTAGCTCTGTTCTGTGAAAGCAGCCTCAGATCTGAGTGAAGATACATCTAGTGTGGCCTTAGGGATACGGGCCCCAAGTAGGGTGTACCTTCAGTTTCATCTCTCTTTGCATTGAACTGGGATTGGAACCTAAGTGCTTAATAAATATCTGCTGAGTGAATAAATGCCACCATATGCCCCATTTCCAAAGCTGTGCCCAGAGAACTGTAAATTCAAGGGATAGGCTTAGGCCTTGAAATTGGTGTGGAAACCAGTGGACCAGCTGGCTGGACCCACAGTGAGGGCCTTGAAGCAGGGAGGAGGAGGTGGGCGATCACTGGGTTCTAGAACAACCCGAGCCTGCGTGTGTGTTTGACGGTGCCAGTGCCGGGACCGTCCTGCCCTGTCTCTTCCATCTACAAAACAGACTCTGCTGCTCATTCATATTCCAAGGTTCAGGACTATCTTTGGTCATCACTTTAAGCACACACTTAAGTTACCGAGGGGTGGGAAGCATCCAGAAAGCAGTTTATCCAAGTTTCCATATCTCAGAGAGGGCCTAGCATCTTTTTTTTTTTTTTTTTTTTTTTTTTTTGCGGTACGCGGGCCTCTCACTGTTGTGGCCTCTCCCGTTGTGGAGCACAGGCTCCAGGCGCGCAGGCTCAGCAGCCATGGCTCACGGGCCCAGCCGCTCCGCGGTATGTGGGATCTTCCCGGACCGGGGCACGAACCCGTGTCCCCTGCATCGGCAGGCGGACTCTCAACCACTGCGCCACCAGGGAAGCCCTAGCATCTTTTTATAAGCATCATAAATAAGAAGAATTAGAGAACAAAAAAATCGATCGAAGCCCCTTAGAAGTCACAGTAACTTTGTGATCATGCAGACTCACACCCTACTGCTTACAGATGAGGAAGCAGATGCCCAGAGAGAGACCCAGAAACGCTCTTCCTAAATCATACACACGGGCGACAGAGCTGGGAATGGGTGGTTCAAACCTCTGCAATACGCTGCGAAGTGACACTTTCAGAGCAGAACCACCCAAATTTATAAGGCACAATTTTCTCACGGGGCTTCACTGACACAAAGATCTGTACTGTAAGTGAACCCCACGCTGCAGCCTATTTACCGTTCCAGGCGGCATTTGCTAAGAACAAAACTGAGAACCAAGAGAGTCACGTTTTCCAGATGTGTGTCTGATGGAATTGCATTGTGACAGGCGACCTACAGCGTGTGTCTCAGTGCTGAGGCGTGAAGGGGGGAGGAGTCACGTATCTGGGCAATTCCAGCCACTAGCTCTTTCCCATTTCCCCAGCGTGCTTGGCGTGCGAGGACCTTTGATAGTGGCATCTGAATGAGCAGTCCTGCGCCTCAGAACCCCCATCCCCTCGGCTTTGGAATCCTGAACTAGCGTCTTTCCCCGCATCCCTACCTCTCGCTTATCCCAGAGTGCACCCAACTTTATGCTTTCTGCCAAACGATTCCAAACTTTTCCTTCACTTTATGGCCCAACCTAGATACCATACCCACCTTTCTCCGCAAAGGTGAGAGAGAAGGAGAAAGTGGTATGTCAGGAGGCCTGGCTTTTGCCCCAGAACCCTGGGGTCAGGTTGGCTCCCCAGAACAGGGCTTCCCAAAGTTTTTCCAGTTGTGGTACATTTAGAAAATAATGGAATAGGTGACGGGGAACAACGGATGAAGCTACTAATAGCCTGAACCAGAGACCCTGGTTCAGGAGTTACTAGCTGAGCGGATAATATTTTGGATGGACTTAAAATCCATTCCCTTTATACCAGGGGTGGGGTAAAGCAGAACCTGTCACTCTGGGGAAATTCACAATGTGATATCAAATGTGATAGCTGCAAGTTGAAAGAAGTGCAGAGTTAAATACAACAAACAGAAAACTAGGATTGTTCACTTACCTATTATCTCCTATTTAGAACATGGCAGGTGTCACGTTTCACTATTTGAAATTTATCTTGACTTTCTATTACCCAAAATTGTTATAATCTGTTTACTCTTCCTACCAAAACATAAGGTATTATCTACAAGACATGACTTTTGGTCCTCCTGGGATCCAGTATGTAAGTTCTATTCATAAATGATTGGTCTCTTACTTCTGAGCCAGAGCAGAACATTTTACCAAGATTTGACCTCTGGGAAATTATTTTACACCACTGTACCTGTTGATGAAAGAGCTATAGGGTACTAAAGACTCAGAAAATTCTGAGTGTAACAAAAACTAGCTTTATTCTCACCTTGACCTGCAGTGATAATGTTTGCTTTATTAGAATCAACTAACTGTTTGATCTCTAGTTGCTACAGATCTCCTTCTGAAGAGATGTGAATTGTTAATGGAAGATTTCCACTTGGTTTCAATGATTCTGAATCAACTAAGTTTTTTTTTCCTCTTTTTTCCCCCGGAGTAACCTGATTCAGACTCACCGTTTAATTTTGTGGGATTTCAGTTTCCTTGAAGTTAGCATGATTTGATTCTTCTCCCACAGAATTTAGTTCTCTGTGGATCTTACGCTCTAACATCATGACAGCAGGGTGGTTCTTAACTAGAGTAAATGTGCAGTAGGCTGTAGCAGTTTATTTCTTAAGGAGATAGTCACACGAATGTTTTCATCAGAAAGCTGTCTGCTGGTAGGGCCTGTGCACTTATAAAGCTCTTACTTCTGAGGTGGGTTTTTCCAAACTGTACAGTTGGCCATTTAAGCAGAACTGAAATATCTACTATTAAAATACTACACATCTAAATTGAGCCCTAGTCTATAAACTCTTGTTTATTTAACCTAAAAGTCATTTTTACCAATAATTACCAGTGAGTACAAAGGCCTCATTCTCTATAACAAAAGCTTAAAAAACTCACCTACTGCTAATATTTGAAATGATACACAGAAGACTAAAAAGCACTCGCCAAACACGTGTCTGACAACTGTTGCCTTAAAATGTGAGTGTTTGGGCTTCTAAAGGGAGTTCTGCATCGTTTTCACAACAGAAATCAATTGGTCTTGACTTACTTTCATTAATAAATCCTTGGAAAGTACAGACTTAGATTAGGACTCAGGGAATGGAAATTACGTAATTTTAACCACTTTTCAGTAATCAAGGAGCACACAGCCTAGCTTGAAATGCACCGGCCCGCACGGGGCGTCCAATGAGAAGCAGCAGGGAGGATGCTCAGGGCGGCTCTGCTGTCCGGCCTGCGTGGCCGCACCATCGGGCACTCAGCAAACCCTGGGGAACAGCAACTAGGATTTTGGAGAAAAGCTCACTCTCATGCTTCCTCTTGGGAGGTGGGTAACAATTTGCAAACCTATTTCTCCACATGACGTTTGATTTCTCCTTTGGACCGAGGAGAGGGAAAAGCGCCCGAGTCTCTTCGAGTTCTCGATTCACAAGTTTCTTCGCCTGGGATTCTATCCTATGTGGTGGTGTGCTTTTTAGCAATTTGTATTTTCCCAAATATTAGCAGTAACGTGACTCGCCCCCCCTTTCAAGGAATGAGGCATTTGTTACCCTTGTCATTATTGCCATAAACAGATTTTAGGTTGAATAATAGTTTGCCATCTATGATGACGGCGCCAATATCCTGTGTGTGTCACAGACCTGCCCCAACAGCACCTGGGAAAAGACCTTGGAAACCACTGCCTTGCAGACCTGAGGTATCACCCCAGTGTTCTCCCCAGTTCTGTACACAGTCACAGTAACTCCAAATTGTGATATGAACCACAGTCCAGGTAGGGAAAGAAGCAGGGTTTTCTCCTGTGGCCCAGTAGCAGCCCGTTCTCCCATCCAGCAGAACAGGGTTGAGCTCTTACTCTCCCCAAAAAATCACATCTGGTTTTTTTTTTTTTTTTTTTTTTTTTGCGGTACGCGGGCCTCTCACTGTTGTGGCCTCTCCCGTTGCGGAGCACAGGCTCCAGATGCTCAGGCTCAGCGGCCATGGCTCACGGGCCCAGCCGCTCCGCGGCATGTGGGATCTTCCCGGACCAGGACACGAACCCACGTCCCCTGCATCGGCAGGTGGACTCTCAACCACTGCACCACCAGGGAAGCCCTGTTTTGTTTTTTTTTTTTAAAGAGTTAAAAGTACTTGTCCATCACTCAGAATTTCCAGTTAGAATCCTTCATCTCTAAGGTTTTATATTAATATCTTTCTCACAACACAGTATCTCCATTTATCAGGGTAACATAGGTTATCTGGGTTTATGGCGACTTTTTACATCTGGTGGTTCTGGACAGGTTATTTAAACCTCAAATCTCAGATTTCTCATCTAGAAAATGGGCAGACAGTGCCCACCTCCTAGGGCCCTTCAGAGGATTAAATGAGCTAATGAATGTAAGCTTCTTAGCACACTGACTGGGACTGGTGTATTTTCAGCGAGTGTTTGCCATTATTGTCTTGTGTTTTTCCTGGTGCTACATTTATTTAAATATAAATCAACATACATTTAAACTATTTGGAGTCAATGGTCAGGGGGCATTTCCTACCTTATTAAAGTCCTGAAAGGACGTAACACGCCTTCCTAAGAAATGCAGGTACCTAAAGTCGGGCACCCAGGCGCTCCTGGGAGTGTTAAGCAACATGTTTTGCACATTTTCTACATGATTAAAATAATTGACGCATTTTATAACAAACTGGTTTTCAAATAAAATCAAGCTAGACTCCTCCCCCAACTATAATAGGCATATACGATTGTGATTGCTGGATGTGTCACTCTTAAGCAATGCTATTTAAACCCTATATATCCTTAGAATAAATTCTACTTTGTACATTAAACTTCAGTTTATGTGACTTGAAAATTTCAAAGATCAACAACACCTGCACATACCCCCAACAATTAGATTAGGATGTTTATTCCCCACTGTGTTTCTATCGTATGAATATTCAGATGAGACACATGCGTGTAAACGATTTGGTTGGTGACCAAGAGAAGGCACACAGATGCCAGCCTACTGCTGACAGCCTCCAACCCTTCGCCGAGAAACCTTCTCAGAAATGACTTTTAAACTCTTGTCCTCTGCTCACTGATGTCAAGGCACCAGAGGCACGGCCTACAGTGACCAGACACCCTAATGTCCTTTTTCATGGACCACAGAACTTGCAGAAAGATTATTCTTTTAAACCCTAATGTTGAAGAAATACAACCAAAGAACTAACAAGCAAGTGAAGACGAAGGAGGCTCTGCTGGTCATTATTTTGTCTGTGTTCCTGCAAAGGAAGCCCCACTGTCCCTTTACCAGTTCCTCCAAGACACATCCGTGACTTTCTCAGGAAATGACTGGCTTTGCTGTCATTGTCATAGGAGTGAGCAGCGCAGAGAGAACCGTCTCCTGAGAACAACGTGGGTGACTGGAGCGAGGTCTGCCAGGCCCACTGCCCTTTGTCGTCAAGGGAAGGTATAGAATAAGCAACCCCATCTGTGCACGACCTACGTGCCTGCTGTTTCCTGACATGCTTCCTGTACTACAGATTTTGCTTCACTATTTCCACGGGGACCAGGCCAGGATGCAGACAGTAGAAGCCGGCTGCAGCCTTTGAAAGAGCCATCGACTTGGTTCCAAGGAGTGATCAGACACCAAGCACGATTACACCCTTGAATATCTTAGGCTCTTAGGCTGCCTGTGTGAGGACAGCTTTGCTTTGCAAGAAACCTAGCCCCTCTGAAAAGCGTGATCGAAAATGCAGTAATAACAAAATTACTCTGTGGAATGTGACACAGATCTGCTCCTAAAGAACTCAGCAAAAGCCAGAGTGAGGGGGAGGGGAGACTAGAACGGAGACTGGGCCCCTCAGGTGGTCAGAGGAGAATCCCGTGAGAACTGATGATGAGAATGGTCAAACCACCCTGCTAATTGGGCAGCTGGCGGAAAATGGTGGGGAAAGGAGGCGGGGAGATCGCCAGGGTCAGTGTTGCTGTTGTTTTCTAAACTTGTGAACTCTTACATTCTTGGGTTTTATCTACCACACTTCCACAGTAAAGCACATGCTAGAAATTTTGTTTTCTTGGAGCAGATTAGAATGCTTGTCAGAAAGCAAGAGGCTCAGAATTGGCATTAGAGCAGCTTTCCAAGCTCCGGACTGCAAACGAAAGTCAGGATGGGAGCTGAGTTGTAGAGTTGAGCAGAAAGGTTTGTATAAACACGGAACCACGGTAGCAGTTGTTCAAGTAAATGGATGTTTGAGGTTGGAAGCCCCGTTTTTAAAATAACAGAGGTGTGAAAATGATGCCACTGGTCAACTGACTAGAATAGTGAAATTGAGTTGGTAATAAAGCTGGGAAAAATATAGACGGTCAGCAAGGTCATCATGCTGGGAACCTCATTTTTCACTCAGAATCTTAAGGAAGTTTCATCTACATGCCATGTAGGTAGATAGCTAGTGGGAAGCAGCCGCATAGCACAGGGAGATCAGCTCGGTGCTTTGTGACCGCCTGGAGGGGTGGGATAGGGAGGGTGGGAGGGAGGGAGATGCAAGAGGGAAGGGATATGGGAACAGATGTATATGTATAACTGATTCACTTTGTTATAAAGCAGAAACTAACACACCATTGTGAAGCAATTATACTCCAATAAAGTTGTTAAAAAAAAAGAAAAGAACAGCATGCTACATGACAGCTTCCTCCATCTGGTCACGTAAGAAACCTCTGGGATGGGAATGAACTGAACTTAATGGGCATAAACTTAAATTGTGGACACTGTTTACAATCATACGGCATTTTAGCAAAGGCTATTTCCATTTTAAGTTCTTCCCCACTATTTAGAATCAAATTCAATACATTTTCCCCCCTTGTGGTGGAGGTACCTGCAAAGCTATAGAAAAGGATGCTTGAGACCCAACAAATCCAACATGGAACCCACCATCTTCCCTTTCAGAGATTTCTATCTCACCATCCACTTGTTGCCCATGAACCTGGAAGTCAGCCTTGACTCCTTTCTCTCAGGACCTCCCGCTTTCGGTGACCACCCTGTTAGTTTCATTCTCCATCATCTTCCTGTCCAGGCATGGCCATCACATTAATGTTGGACCACTGCAGTCACCCCATCACCCTTGGACAGCACCTCTGCTTCTGACTTATTGTCTCTAGCTAATCCTCCACCCGGCTCAGAAGCCCTTCCAAACTAGAGAACATGCCTGGGCTTTCCCACTCCCATCCCTCATTTTTTTCTGGAGTCTAGAGCCCTGAAAGATTCTGTTTTTTTGTATTATCCTCCTTCCTGCAAGCCCCTGACGTGCCAATTGCAATTTAACCTTGTGGACAAGCTATTGTTACTGAGGTTGTGTTATGCTCAAAGCAGCGATTCCTGCAGACATCTCCTTTGAGATATTTGTCGCTTTCACACAACATTCATATCCCTTTAGCATCTGCTTTAATCCCCTTCACCCCCACTCTATGCCTCCGTTTCTATTCCAGCCTCTCCAGTCACCAGAATCCAGCACCCCTTCCCCAAAAACCCACCTTTGTAAAACAGTCGTCTTCAAACCACCTCAGCACACCTGCCTTTCTCAGCAAAACAAAAGCCCTCTAGTGAGACGAACCATACCTGTTGTTGTTCCTGAAACATGCTCCTGGAGAGCTTCAAGTTAATCAAACACACAGCTGACCATCTTACTCAAGAATCCTGGCAACACTCTCACCTCCTTCATGCTCAGCTCCCACCAGCATCTCTCCCCACCCTCTCTGCCCCTCATGCTCTGAATGCTGGTCCTGTTTGAATGATTGTTATTCCAAAAGATGTGCTCTTTCACCTCTCCAAGCTTTAACCATGCCACTTGTTATTTCTTCTGAACACCATTATTTGCTTCCTACTTTTGCTGGCTAACTGATCCTTGTTTTTCAACACTGAGGTCAGAAAGTCTCTGCTGAACTGCCAAATGGTTAGTCAACCCTTCCAAGTATCTGAGACCTCCCATAAAGCACTCTGGAAATGTCTGTAGTACTTCTCACACTCCTCTGTGTCTATCACCATCTCACGATGACCTTGAGATGGGAACCTTGTGTTATGCATCTAGCACTTAGAATCGGTTCTAACACTTTAAAGATAACCAGTGAATGACTGTTCTAAACTGAATGATAGATTTCTGTGTCTGGTAATATGTCAGACTGAGTATTCAAATATGTGCTCCCACTGAAAACAGCAAAACATTGTATAAAATATATTATCAAAACCTTTTAAGCCAACAAAGTAGCAAGAAAGTCAGGAATCCTCTAGTCAAAATTTAGATGATGGCATGAACCTTATAGAAGTAACCAGAGCATGGAGACTGGCTCTTGCTAAGGGGATATTTGCTAGGCCAGGAAACCTGTGTCTCAATTTCATTATTTTGTGAGGCATGGAGTACAGAATGCAAGACTTGGTGCCAGCCCAAGGTGGGGAGTCCAATAGGAGCTGGGACTCCTTAGTACAAGGGTATATTAGAAAGGACTTGCCCACACAGACATACAAAGGACCATAAGGAGAAGTGCCCACTTACAGCTCTTAATCTGCCTGGTGGAGGAAGAGAAACGCAGGCTGTCCCTGAGAAGTTTAAGCACAAGGTGTCTTCACACCACCTTGCAGCCTGAATTCAAGCCTCCTTGATGGACTAAAAGCCATCTCAAGCCAAAGATCTGGTTTAAACCTTCCAGAAACAAAGCATACATCCTCTCTGGAAAAACATTCCTTTACCACAGGCCTCAGACTTTTCCAACAAATGCAATTCCAAGAAAACTGAATGAATAAGCAAACAAGGAAATACGGCACCAGCAGTGAAAACTCATATATATGCGTGTAAGGATGTAAATACAGATACAGATAGAGCAGAAATAGAGTCACAAAGACGTAAAGGTATGAGGCGTACCAGGAACAGACTACAAAATTTCTATGTCTAACACACTGAAGGAAATAAAAGACAGGCTTGGAGATATGTGTGAGAAATAAGAAACGTATTAGGACAACCAAGGACATATAAGAGACAAATAGAATGCCTATAAGTGAAAAATATAATAATTGAAAGTGAAATCCTAATGCATAGGTTTGAAAGCAGATTAGATACATCTGAAAAGAAAATTAAGAAAATAACCAGATGTAGCACAGACAATGTGAATGAGATACTGAAGAATATGAAAGACAGAGTGATTTCCAATACACATGTACTCAGGGTTCTAGAAGGAAAGGGAGATCACTAGGCAAGGCCAATAAGTGAAGAAACTACGAGAAGTTTCCAGATCTAATGAAAAACACCAAATCATAAATTCAATAAGATTAATGAGTAAAAAGAAATCCACATCTAGACTTTCTAAATTTCATACTTAGTGTAAATATTTCAAGAACAAGTGCAAAATATATTTTCAGATTAACCGAAAGTAAGAGTTTGCCAGACCTATGCTAAAGGGAATTCTAAAAGACATATTTTAGGCAGAAGAACAGTGATCCTTGATGAAATATCTGACATGCAAATAGAAGTAAAGATCACAAGTCATAAATATGTGCATGTCTAAATAAACTTTGTATAAAATAATATTTTGAGATTTATCAAAAACAAGATAAAATTAAATGTCCATCAGTAGTATATACATTAGAAAGGGGTAAATGGAGTTAAAATATTGGATCATTCAGGGCAGGTGCAAGATGCTAAGGTAGAAAGCCCCTGAGCTCAGCTCCTCTCACTAGCACACCAAAATCACAAATGTCTGCAGAATAACCATTGATGGAAAAGACTGGAACCTACCAGAAAAAACTCTTCTACAACTAAAGATATAAAGAAGGAACCATGGTGAGATGGGTAGGAGGGGTGGGGTCACAATACAGTCAAATCCCATATCCCCCAGGCCAGTGGGGCTTACTTTTGGGAGTCCCAGAGGGCTGGTGGAAATAGAGACTCTTCACTTAAAGGGCTCACACAAAATCTCACATGCTCTGAAACCCAGGGCAGATGCAGTAATTTGATAGGAGCTTGGGTTAGACATACCTGCTGATCCTGAAGAGTTTCCTGGAGAGGCAGGAGGCAACTTCAGCTCACCCCGGGGACTTAGACAACAGAAGCAACCATTTCTTGGAGCTCCTTCCACCACGTGGACACTGGTGGTGGCAAGTGCCATTTTGGAATCTTCCCTCTAGCTTATTAGTCCCAGGACCCAATGCTGCCCTTGCCCAAAAGCCTGCAGGCACCAGTGCTGAGACTCCTCATGCCAAGCAACTAACTGGGCATGGACACAGCCCCACCCACCAGCGGACAGGTTGCCTTAAGATCCCCTGAGCCCACAGCTACCTCTGGGCATGGTCCTACCTGCCAGAGGACCCAAGACTTCACCACACACACCATGCAGGCACCAGACCCAAGATACCCATGGCCCTCCAGCCAGAGAACCCAGGACCCAGTTTCACCCACCAGTGGGCAGGTACCAGGCTCAGAATCCCTGGGTGCTCTGACACCTGCTCTGGGATCCCTGGGTCCTAAACCCAGATCCAAGGACCTCTCTTTACCCACCAGTGGGCAGGAAACAGCTCAGGGGTCTCTTGGACCCTGACTCTACTCACCAGTAACCCAGCACTAGCTCCAGGGCCACCCAGGGTTCTGCAGTCAGCTGCCTCATGATCTAGTCCCCCCAACCAGCAGCCAACAGCCTCCACACTAGGCAGGACTTGGCAACCAAACAGACCAGAGGCCAATCAAGCCAACAAGACTGCCCACGTAGGCAGTCTGCAACAGAAAGACTCACACAGCCATCACAGGGGGAACCCCTAGAGCATAATAGCTGTGGTGATGAGAGGGGAGCACACTGCTGGTACACATAGGATGTCTCCTATAAAAGGCCACTTCTTCAAGTTTGGGAAACATAACCAACCTACCAGATACATAAAACAGCAAGTTAGGTAAAATGAGATGACAGAGGAATATGTTCTAAATAAAGGAACAAGATAAAACCCCAGAAGAAGAACTAAGTGAAGTGGAGAGAGGCAATCTACCCAAGAAAGAGTCCAGGGTAGTGACCATAAAGATGATCAAAGAACTCAGGAAAAGAAGGGATGCACAGAGTGAGAAGTTAGAATTTTCTAAATAAAGAGTTAAAAAATATAAAGGACAACCAAACAGAGATGAAGAATACAATAACTGAAATGAAAAATACACTAGAAGGGATCAACAGTAGACTAAATGATACAGAGGAATGGATCAGCAAGCTGGAAGACAGAGTAGAAGAAACCACTGATGCTGAACAGAAAAAAGAAAGAAAAAGAAATCAGGAAAGTTTAAGAGACCCCCTGAGACAAAATCAGACAAAATCAAGAGCACTAATATTCACAGTATAGGGATCCCAGAAAGAGGAGAGAGAGAAATGTGCTGAGAACATAATTAAAGACATAACAGCTGAAAACTTCCCTAACCTCGGAAAAGAAACAGACATTCAAGTAAGGATAGGAAATGATCCACACACAAAGCTAATAGGAAGGTTAAGACAAAAGTAGTAAAATCATCTATATCCAAAATAAGCAGTTAAGGATACATGATATCAAAAACAGTAATTGTGAGGGGAGGAGAGTACAAATGCAGGTTGTTAAAGTGCACTTGAAATTAAGAAATCAACAACTTAAAGCTATCAAGCATATATATAATTTGTTGTATATAAACCTCATAGTAATGACAAACCAAAAATCTATAGAAGATACACATACACAAAATAAAAAGGAATCCAAACAACACTAAAGATAGTCATCAAATCCCAAAAGAAGAGAACAACAGAAGGAGAAAAAAAGACCTACAAAATAACCCCCAAACAATTCACAAAATGGCAATAAGAACATACATATCAATAATTACTTTAAAGTAAATGGACTAAATGCTCCACCTAAAAGACACAGTAGCTGAATGGATACAAAAACAAGACCTATATATATGCTGACTACAAGAGACTCATTTAAGACACACACAGAATGAAAGTGAGAGCATGGAGAAAGGTATGCCATGCAAATGGAAATCAAAAGAAAGCCAGGGCAAAAATACTTATATCAGACAAAACAGACTAAAATAAAGATTGTAACAAGAGACAAAGAAGGACATTACATAGTGAAAAAGGAATCACTCCAAGAAGATATAACAACTGTAGATATATATGCACCCAACACAGGAGTACCTAAATACATAAAGCAAATATTAACAGACATAAAGGGAAAGAATTAACAGTAACACAATAACAGTAGGAGACTTTAATGCCCCACTTATATCAATGGACACATCATCCAGACAGAAAAAAAAAAATCAATAAAGAAACACTGGCTTTAAATGACAGATCAGATGGACTTAGTAGATATAATATATATAAATATAATATATTACATATAAATGTTACATGTATATATAAATATATTACACATAGGTATAACATATATACACACACACACACACACACACACACACACATATATATATATATATATATATATACATTATATATATATAATATATTCTGGTACCAGGTGGTGATCCCTGGGCATCCAGTGCCCTGCAGTGGCCTCATCTGGGTTGTGCTGGCCCCCAATGTGTAGGATGGGCATAAGGTGGCCAAGGATGTTGTGTCTGCATGGCTGCTGGAGGCACTGCATGAGTCTGGGGTCAGCCTCCCCCGGTCTGCTGGGGTTTGAGGCAGGAGGTACCATGGTTCAGCAGTGACCTAATCCTCTCCACAGGCAGCCTGAATGAGAAGGCAGAGCCTGTGTCAGTCCCTGGCCCAGCAGGTCTGGGTAGCTGCTATCTGACCCCAAGAAGGGGAGGAGCAATAATATTATTATTATATAATATAAATATATATTTATATTATGTTTATATTTATTATATTTACATTTATCATTTTTATATTTATATTTATATAAAGATAATATATAAATATATATAATGTAAATACATATATAAAACACTCCACCCAAAAGCAGCAGAATACACATTCAAGTTCACATTTCACATAGAACATTCTCCAGGATCACATGATAGGCCACAAAACAAGCCTCAGTAAATTTAGGAAAACTGAAATCATATCAAACATCTTTTCTGATCACAACACTATGAGAGTAGGTATCAACTACCAAAAAAACCTGCAAAAAACACAAACATGTGGAGGCTAAACATTGTGCTACTAAACAATCAATAGATCACTGAAGAACTCGAAGAGGATATCAAAAAATACCTGGACACAAATGAAAACAGAAACACAATGATCCAAAATCTATCGTGGGAACAGCAAAAGCAGTTCTAAGAGGGCAGTATATAGTGATACAAGCTTACCTCAGGAAACAAGAAAAATATCAAATAAACAACCTAACCTTATACCTAAAAGGAGTCAGAAAAAGAATAAACAAAACCCAAACTTATAACAGATATCAAAGATCAGAGCAGAAATAAATGATTAAAATAATAGAAAAGATCAATGAAACTCAGAGCTGGCTCTTTGAAGAGATCAACAAAATTGATAAACATTTAGCCAGACTCATCAGGAAAAAAGAGAGGGCCCAAATCAATAAAATCAGAAATGAAAAAAGGGAAGTTACCACTGACACCACAGAAATGCAAAGAATCATAAGAGACTACTATGAACAACTATATGCCAGCCAATAAAATAGACAACCTAGAAGAAGGGACAAATTCCTAGAAATGTATACTCTCCCAATTCTGAACAAGGAATAAATAGAAAATATGAACAGACCGATTACCAGTAATGAAATTGAATCAGTAATAAAACAAACTCAAAACAAAAGTCCAGGAAGAGATGGCTTCACACTGAATTCTACCTAACATTTAGAGAAGACATAACACCTGTCTTTCTCAAGCAATTTCATTTAACACATTGCAGGGAAAGGAACACTTCCCAACTCATTCTACAACACCACCATCACCCTGATGTTAAAACCAGACAAAGAAGAGCCACAAAAAAGAAAACTACAGGCCAATATCGCTGATGGACATAGATGCAAAGATCCTCAACAAAATACTAGCAAACAGAATCCAACAGTTTATCAAAAGGATCATACACCATGATCAAGTGGGTTTGTCCTAGGGATGCAAGGAGTTTTCAATATCTGCAAAAATCAATGTGATACACCACATTCACAAATTGAAGAATAAAAACCATATGAGCATCTCAATAGACGCAGAAGAAACTTTTTCACAAGATTCAACATCTATTTAAGATCAAATCTTCCCAGAATGTGGACACACAGGGAACATACATCAACATAATAAAGGTCATACATGACAAGCCCACAGCTATCATCATACTCAATGGTGAAAAGCTGAAAGCTTTTCCTCTAAGATCAGGAACAACAAAAGGATGCCCACTCTCACCACTTTTATTCCACATGGTATTGAGGTCCCAGCCACAGCAATCAGACAAGGAAAAGAAAAAGAATCCAAATTGGTAAGGAAGAGGTAAAACTGTCATGCAGATTAGATGATACTGTTCATAGAAAATTCTGAAGATGTCACCAAAAAATTACAAGAACTCAATGCATTTGGTAAAGTTGCAGTATACAAAATTAATATGCAGAAATCTGTTGCATTTCTCTACACTAACAAGCTATCAGAAAGATAAATTAAGGAAGCAATCCCATTTACAACTGCATCACAAAGATTAAAATACCTAGGAATAAACCTTCCTAAGGAGGTAAAATACCTATACTTGGAAAACTATAAGACACTGATGAAAGAAATTGAAGAAAACATAGAGAGATGGAAATATATATTGTGTTCATGGATTGGAAGAATTAATCCTGTTTAAATGACCATACTATCCAAGGTAATCTACAGATTCAAAGCAGTCCCTATCAAAATACCAAGGGTGTTTTTCATAGAACTAGAACAGATAATACTAAAATTTATATGGAACCACAGAAGATCCTGAACTGCCAAAACAATCCTGAGTAAAAAGAACAAAGCTGGAGGTATAACCCTCCCAGACTTCAGACTATACTACAAAGCTATAATAATTAAAACAGCATGGTATTGGCACAAAACCAGATACATAGATCAATGGAACAGAATGAGAGCCCAGAAATAAACTCATGCACTTATGGTCAATTAATCTATAACAAAGGAGGCAAGAATATACAATAGAGAAATGACAGTCTCTTCAATAAGTGGTGCTAGAAAAACTGGACAGCTACATGCAACAGAATTAAATTAGAATATTCTCTAATACCATATACAAAAGAAAATTCAAAAATGGATTAAAGACCTAAATGTAAGACTGGACACCATAAAACTAGAAGAAAACAGAGGCAGAACACTTTTTGACATAAATCATAGCAATTTTTCTTTCTCCTAAAGCACAGGAAATAAAAGCAAAAGTAAAGAAATGGGACCTATTTAAACTTAAAAGCTTTTGCCCAGCAAGGGAAACCATTGACAAAACAAAAAGACAGCCTACTGAATGGGAGGAAATACTTGCAAATCATATGACTGATAAGGGGCTAATATCCAAAGTATATATACAGCTTATTAAACTCAACAGTAAAAAAGCAAACAACCCAATTAAAAAATGGGCAGAAGACCTGAGTAGAAATTTTTCCAAAGCAGACATACAGGTGGCCAACAGGAATATGAAAAGATGCTCATCATTGTTAGAGAAATACAAATTAAAACCACAATGAGATGTCACCTCACACCTGTTGGAATGGCTATCATCAAAAAGACCACAAAAAACGAATGTTGGCAAGGGTGTGGAGAAAAGGAAACCCTCATACACTGTTGGTAGGAATGTAAATTGGTACAGCCACTATGGAAAACAGTACAGAGGTTTCTCAGAAACTTCTACCATATGACCCAGCAACTCCAATCCTGTGTATGTATACGAAAAAAACAAAAACACTAATTCAAAAAGATACATGCACCCCAACGTTGTGGCATTATTTACAATGACTGAGATATGGAAGCAGCCTAAGTGTTCATCAGCAGATGAATGCATAGAGAAGATATGGTATGTGTATGTATACATACACATACACACACACACACACACACACACACAGAGGAATACTATTCAGCCATAAAAAAGAATTAATTTTTTGCCATTTGTAACAACATAGATGGACTTGGAGGGTATTATGCTAAGTAAATTAAGTCAGATAAAAAAAGACAAATACTGTATGATATCCCTTATATGTGGAATCTAAAAAAATAAGACTAGTGAATATAACAAGAAAAGGGAAGGGGGAGGGGCAAGATAGAGATAGGGGATTAATAGGTACAGAATACCATGTTTAAAATAGATAAGCAACGGACTTCCGGGTAAGATGGCGGAAGAGTAAGACGCGGAGATCACCTTCCTCCCCACGGATACACCAGAAATACAGCTACACGTGGAACAACTCCTACAGAACACCTACTGAACGCTTGCATAAGACCCCAGACCTCCCAAAAGGCAAGAAACTCCCCACATACCTGGGTAGGGCAAAGCGGAGAGATCCCCACACGGAGGATCGGTGCCGAGTGGCACTTACCAGCCCGAGAGGCTTGTCTGCTCGCCCGCCGGGGCGCGCAGCGCTGGAAGCTGAGGCTCGGGCTTCGGTCAGAGCGCAGAGAGAGGACTGGGGCTGGCGGCGAGAACTCAGCGTGAAGGGGGCTGGTGTGCCACAGCTAGCCGGCAGGGAGTCCGGGGGAACTCTGGAGCTGCCGAAGAGGCAAGAGACTTTTTCTTCCCTCTTGGTTTCCTGGTGCGCGGGGATAGGGGATTGAGAGCGCTGCTTGGGGGGGCTCCACAGACAGGCGCGAGTCGCGACTGAGGGCGCGGAGTCCAGTGACGGGCGTGGGACGCTGGGGCTGCTGCTGCTGCCGCCAAGAGGCCTGTGTGCGAGCGCAGGTCACTGCCCACACCGCCCTTCCGGGAGCCTGTGCAGCCCGCCACTGCCGGGGTCCCGGGATCCAGGGGCGGCTTCCCTGGGAGAACGCACGGCGCGCCTTGGGCTGGTGCAACGTCACGCCGACCTCTGCCGCTGCAGGCTCGCCCCGCACTCCATGCCCCTCCCTCCCGCCCGGCCTGAGTGAGCAAGAGTCCCCGAAGCGGCTGCTCCTTTAACCCTGTCCTGTCTGAGCGAAGAACAGACGCCCTCTGGAGACCTACACGCAGAGGCGGGGCCAAATCCAAAGCTGAGACCCAGGAGCTGTGAGAACAAAGAAGAGAAAGGGAAACCTCTCCCAGCAGCCTCAGAAGCAGCGGATTAAAGCTCCACAATCAACTTGATGTACCCTGCATCTGTGGAATACATGAATAGACAACACATCATCCCAAATTGAGGAGCCCGGAGTCAGTGCTGTGCCTCTGAGGTGGGAGAGCCAACTTCAGGACACTGGTCCACAAGAGACCTCCCAGCCCCACATAATATCAAACGGCAAAAATCTTCCAGAGATCTCCATCTCAACACCAGCACCCAGCTTCACTCAACGACCAGCAAGCTACAGTGCTGGACACCCTATGCCAAACAACTAGCAAGACAGGAACACAACGCCACCCATTAGCAGAGAGGTGGCCTAAAATCATAAAAAGTCCGCAGACACCCCAAAACACACCACCAGACGTGGACCTGCCCACCAGAAAGACAAGATCCAGCCTCATCCACCAGAACACAGGCACTAGTCCCCTCCACCAGGAAGCCTACACAACCCACTAAACCAACCTTAGCCACTGGGGACAGACACCAAAAACAACGGGAACTACGAACCTGCAGCCTGCAAAAAGGAGACCCCAAACACAGTAACATAAGCAAAATGAGAAGACAGAAAAACACACAGCAGGAGAAGGAGCAAGATAAAAACCCACCAGATCTAACAAATGAAGAGGTAATAGGCAGTCTACCTGAAAAAGAATTCAGAATAATGATGGCAAAGATGATCCAAGATTCTATTTCCCAGATCCAAAATCTTGGAAATAGAATAGACAAAATGCAAGAAACAGTTAACAAGGACCTAGAAGAACTAAAGATGAATCAAGCATCGATTAAAAACACAATACATGAAATAAAAAATACTCTAGACAGGATCAATAGCAGAATAACTGAGGCAGAAGAACGGATAAGTGAGGTGGAAGATAAAATAGTGGAAATAACTGCTGCAGAGCAAAATAAAGAAAAAAGAATGAAAAGAACAGAGGACAGTCTCAGAGACCTCTGGGACAACATTAAACGCACCAACATTCGAATTATAGGGGTTCCAGAAGAAGAAGAGAAAAAGAAAGGGACTGAGAAAATATTTGAAGAGATTATAGTTGAAAACTTCCCTAATATGGGAAAGGAAATAGTTAATCAAGTCCAGGAGGCACAGAGAGTCCCATACAGAATAAATCCAAGGAGAAATACGCCAAGACGCATATTAATCAAACTGTCAAAAATTAAACACAAAGAAATCATATTAAAAGCAGCAAGGCAAAAACAACAAATAACACACAAGGGAATCCCCATCAGGATAACAGCTGATCTCTCAGCAGAAACTCTACAAGCCAGAAGGGAGTGGCAGGACATAATTAAAGTGATGAAGGAGAAAAACCTTCAACCAAGATTACTCTACCCAGCAAGGATCTCATTCAGATTTGATGGAGAAATTAAAACGTTTACAGACAAGCAAAAGCTGAGAGAATTCAGCACCACCAAACCAGCTTTACAACAAATGCTAAAGGAACTTCTCTAGGCAAGAAACACAACAGAAGTAAAAGACCCACAATAACGAACCCAAAACAATTAAGAAAATGGGAATAGGAACATACATATCGATAATTACCTTAAATGTAAATGGACTAAATGCTCCCACCAAAAGACACAGAGTGGCTGAATGGATACAAAAACAAGACCCATATATATGCTGTCTACAAGAGACCCACTTCAGACCTAGAGACACATACAGACTGAAAGTAAGGGGATGGAAAAAGATATTCCATGCAAATGGAAATCAAAAGAAAGCTGGAGTAGCAATTCTCATATCAGACAAAATAGACTTTAAAATAAAGACTACTAGAAGAGACAAAGAAGGACACTACCTAGTGATCAAGGGATCGATCCAATAAGAAGATATAACAATTGTAAATATTTATGCACCCAACATAGGAGCACCTCAATACATAAGGCAAATACTAACAGCCATAAAAGGAGAAATCGACAGTAACACAATCATAGTAGGGGACTTTAACACCCCACTTTCACCAATGGACAGATCATCCAAAATGAAAATAAATAAGGAAACACAAGCTTTAAATGATACATTAAACAAGATGGACTTACTTGATATTTATAGGACATTCCATCCAAAAACAACAGAATACACATTTTTCTCAAGTGCTCATGGAACATTCTCCAGGATAGATCATATCTTGGGTCACAAATCAAGCCTTGGTAAATTTAAGAAAATTGAAATTGTATCAAGTATCTTTTCCGACCACAGTGCTATGAGACTAGATATCAATTACAGGAAAAGAGCTGTAAAAAATACAAACACATGGAGGCTAAACAATACACTACTGAATAATGAAGTGATCACTGAAGAAATCAAAGAGGAAATTAAAAAATACCTAGAAACAAATGACAATGGAGACACGACGACCCAAAACCTATGGGATGCAGCAAAAGCAGTTCTAAGAGGGAAGTTTATAGCAATACAATCCCACCTTAAGAAACAGGAAACATCTCGAATAAACAACCTAACCTTGCACCTAAAGCAATTAGAGAAAGAAGAACAAAAACATCCCAAAGTTAGCAGAAGGAAAGAAATCATAAAAATCAGATCAGAAATAAATGAAAAAGAAATGAAGGAAACGATAGCAAAGATCAATAAAACTAAAAGCTGGTTCTTTGAGAAGATAAACAAAATTGATAAACCATTAGCCAGACTCATCAAGAAAAAAAGGGAGAAGACTCAAATCAATAGAATTAGAAATGAAAAAGGAGAAGTAACAACTGACACTGCAGAAATACAAAAGATCATGAGAGATTACTATAAGCAACTCTATGCCAATAAAATGGACAACCTGGAAGAAATGGACAAATTCTTAGAAAAGCACAACCTGCCGAGACTGAACCAGGAAGAAATAGAAAATATGAACAGACCAATCACAAGCACTGAAATTGAAACTGTGATAAAAAATCTTCCAACAAACAAAAGCCCAGGACCAGATGGCTTCACAGGCGAATTCTATCAAGCATTTAGAGAAGAGCTAACACCTATCCTTCTGAAACTCTTCCAAAATATAGCAGAGGGAGGAACACTCCCAAACTCATTCTACAAGGCCACCATCACCTTGATACCAAAACCAGACAAGGATGTCACAAAGAAAGAAAACTACAGGCCAATATCACTGATGAACATAGATGCAAAAATCCTCAACAAAATACTAGCAAACAGAATCCAACAGCACATTAAAAGGATCATACACCATGATCAAGTGGGGTTTATTCCAGGAATGCAAGGATTCTTCAATATACGCAAATCAATCAACGTGATACACCATATTAACAAATTGAAGGAGAAAAACCATATGATCATCTCAATAGATGCAGAGAAAGCTTTCGACAAAATTCAACACCCATTTATGATAAAAACCCTGCAGAAAGTAGGCATAGAGGGAACTTTCCTCAACATAATAAAGGCCATATATGACAAACCCACAGCCAACATCGTCCTCAATGGTGAAAAACTGAAACCATTTCCACTAAGATCAGGAAGAAGACAAGGTTTCCCACTCTCACCACTCTTATTCAACCTAGTTTTGGAAGTTTTAGCCACAGCAATCAGAGAAGAAAAGGAAATAAAAGGAATCCAAATTGGAAAAGAAGAAGTAAAGCTGTCACTGTTTGCAGATGACATGATACTATACATAGAGAATCCTAAAGATGCTACCAGAAAACTACTAGAGCTAATCAATGAATATGGTAAAGTTGCAGGATACAAAATTAATGCACAGAAATCTTTGGCATTCCTATATACTAATGATGAAAAATCTGAAAGTGAAATCAAGGAAACACTCCCATTTACCATTGCAACAAAAAGAATAAAATATCTAGGAATAAACCTACCTAAGGAGACAAAAGACCTGTATGCAGAAAATTATAAGACACTGATGAAAGAAATTAAAGATGATACAAATAGATGGAGAGATGTACCATGTTCTTGGATTGGAAGAATCAACATTGTGAAAATGACTCTACTACCCAAAGCAATCTACAGATTCAATGCAATCCCTATCAAACTACCACTGGCATTTTTCACAGAACTAGAACAAAAAATTTCACAATTTGTATGGAAACACAAAAGACCCCGAATAGCCAAAGCAATCTTGAGAACGAAAAATGGAGCTGGAGGAATCAGGCTCCCTGACTTCAGACTATACTACAAAGCTACAGTAATCAAGACAGTATGGTACTGGCACAAAAACAGAAAGATAGATCAATGGAACAGGATAGAAAGCCCAGAGATAAACCCACGGACATATGGTCACCTTATCTTTGATAAAGCAGGCAGGAATGTACAGTGGAGAAAGGACAGTCTCTTCAATAAATGGTGCTGGGAAAACTGGATAGGGACATGTAAAAGTATGAGATTAGATCACTCCCTAACACCATACACAAAAATAAGCTCAAAATGGATTAAAGACCTAAATGTAAGGCCAGACACTATCAAACTCTTAGAGGAAAACATAGGCAGAACACTCTATGACATAAATCACAGCAAGATCCTTTTTGACCCACCTCCTAGAGAAATGGAAATAAAGACAAAAATAAACACATGGGACCTAATGAAACTTAAAAGCTTTTGCACAGCAAAGGAAACCATAAACAAGACCAAAAGACAACCCTCAGAATGGGAGAAAATATTTGCAAATGAAGCAACTGACAAAGGATTAATCTCCAAAATTTATAAGCAGCTCATGCAGCTCAATAGCAAAAAAACAAACAACCCAATCCAAAAATGGGCAGAAGACCTAAATAGACATTTCTCCACAGAAGATATACAGACTGCCAACAAACACATGAAAGGATGCTCAACATCTTTACTCATTAGAGAAATGCAAATCAAAACTACAATGAGATATCATCTCACACCAGTCAGAATGGCCATCATCAAAAAATCTAGAAACAATAAATGCTGGAGAGGGTGTGGAGAAAAGGGAACACTCTTGCACTGCTGGTGGGAATGTGAATTGGTACAGCCGCTATGGAGAACGGTATGGAGGTTCCTTAAAAAACTACAAATAGAACTACCATATGACCCAGCAATCCCACTACTGGGCATATACCCTGAGAAAACCATAATTCAAAAAGAGACATGTACCAAAATGTTCATAGCAGCCCTATTTACAATAGCCCGGAGATGGAAACAACCTAAGTGTCCATCACTGAATGAATGGATAAAGAAGATGTGGCACATATATACAATGGAATATTACTCAGCCATAAAAAGAAATGAAATTGAGCTATTTGTAATGAGGTGGATAGACCTAGAGTCTGTCATACAGAGTGAAGTAAGTCAGAAAGAGAAAGACAAATACTGTATGCTAACACATATATATGGAATTTAAGAAAAAAAATGTCATGAAGAACATAGGGGTAAGACAGGAATAAAGACACAGACCTACTAGAGAATGGACTTGAGGATATGGGGAGGGGGAAGGGTAAGCTGTGACAAAGTGAAAGAGCGGCATGGACATATATACAGTACCAAACGTAAAACAGATAGCTAGTGGGAAGCAGCCGCATAGCACAGGGAGATCAGCTCGGTGCTTTGTGACCGCCTGGAGGGGTGGGATAGGGAGGGTGGGTGGGAGATGCAAAAGGGAAGGGATATGGAAACATATGTATATGTATAACTGATTAAATTTGTAAAAAAAAAAAGAAAAAAAAATAAAAAAAAATAGATAAGCAACAAGGATATATAGTACAACACAGGGAATACAGCAAATATTTTATAATAACTATAAATGGAATATAACCTTTAAAAATTGTGAATCACTATGCTATACACCTGTAACTTATGCAATATTATACATCAACTGGACCTCAATAAAAATGTTCAAAAAATATTGAATCATTCAGGTTAGGCTGGGTTTTCCTACAGTAACAAGCAGTCCTCAAATGTCAGTGACAGAATACAATAAAGCTTTATTTTCCCTTACACCACTTAGTCACATGCAGGTCAGTACGTGCTCAATCACAAGCCCTCAAGGACCCAGGGGAAATGAGTTTCCATGTTGACACATCTTTCCATATTCATAACGGCAGATGGAAAAGAATAAAGGGAATCACTCATTGCTTCTTAACCACATATGACTTCCTTCACCTCTTCTTAGTCAAAGCAAGTCACGTGGCCACATCTACATTCAAGGCATGGGGTGTGGGAGGGCAATCCTAGCATGAAATTAAAAGGAAGAGTGCTGGGCACAGTCCTGACTCTGTTAGAGCAGGAGAACAGGGTTTCTTCAGAAACGATTGGTGTTTGTTTCTGCAACCATGATAGCACATGATGGGGCAACCACTAAGAAGAGTTACAAAGTATTTAACTTCCATTCTGTGGAGGAAAAACATGGGCAGAAAAATAATCCATACAAATAAGACCCAAAAAAAAAAAAGAGGAAAATAAAAAGTCAGGAAAAGTAAAAGCTACAAAGTAAGAAAGAAGATATAACTGTAAACTTAACAGTTGTAACAAATTATAAATGAACTAAAAGCTCCAGTGGCAACACAGAAGATTATTATACTGGATTTAAAAAAAAATCTAGCTACATGTTGTTTACAACAGACATATCCAAAGTACAGGAGACAAAGAGACTGAAAGTTAGAGGATGGAGAAAAATATATACAAGCAAAATTCCAGGCAAAAGAAAGCAGGCGTTTCTATATAAGACAAAATCAACCCAAGAAAAAAGATACATTAGAGATAATTATAAGACATTTGTCAATTTTTAATAATTAAATAATTTGAAGCAGATAATTTAAAAAATGATCAGAACTATAAAGAGAATTAAACCAAGCCACATTCAGACTGGATTTTAGGGTAGTCTCATTAATCAGTAAAGCAGGTACACAAAAGTAGGGATATAGAAAGCAGATAGACTATTTAAATAATTATGACTAAAAATATTGATCTGTTGTTTTTACTTAGAACATTGTATCCAATAACTCCTAAATACACACCACTAACTGTATATTGTACCAAAGCAAGTCTTCAAAAGATTAAATAGACTATGCTCTCTGTCTACAGTACAATTAACCTAGAAATCAAGAACAAAAATATAACCAGAAATTCCTCATATGCTTGAAAACTCAGAAATACATGACCAATAGCATGGGTCAAATAAGGTATCATAATGAAAGTTAGAACATATTCTGAAGTGAATGACAGCAGAAGTACCATATATCAAAATATGTATGATATAGCTAAAGCATTAAATGGAGTGACACGTATAGCCTTGGAAGTTTATACTACAAAATATCAGTAAGAAAGGCCAAATGACTGAGTGGGTTCTAGAAGGAGTATGGAGGCAACCATATCTTCATATTCCTCCTCCTAAAACCACACAGAGCAACAAGGAAAATGTATGAAAACACTAATAATATACACCTTTCAGTAAAACTGTAAGATAGAGGAAACCTGTAAACTCCAAAACATCAGTAAGTTTTTAGGGGAAAAAACCCCCACAGCAATCAGTATAATCAATATAATCAATACAGTATAATCAATAGGCACTATGGGTGCCAAGAAAGAAGTGGGTGTTCCCAGAGGGTTAGTGGAAACACAAAAATGAACAGGGCAGGACTGAGTACCAGGGGAGAAAAATGCAAAAGTTCTGGAAAAATCCATGGAGAACAGCAGTCTCTGAATTAAAGAAACTGCCTGTCATTCTAGCAACAGACAAAATAGCCCTTTAACTGAGAAACCAAGTGAAGTAGTCCTTTAGCTGATTTGAGTTCTTCTGTTAAGAGCTTGTTCAATAAAATTCAACTCACATGAAAATGAATTATAAAGGTAAAACTTCTACATTCATAGAAAGACACTGAAGAAAAAAAGAAAATGAAAGCTTCTCAGCAGAAGGACAAAATTAACAACAAAAGAATCCACAAAGCAGAGGATAATTGGCATACAATCTTTCAAAATGAATTTTAAGAGAAAAACATCCCTATAAAGCAACTGCAACTCGGAAAGAACGTCACAAGCTAAAATTTTTTAAAATTCAGAGACAAATGGAAGTCAGAAAATTTTGGAAAAAAATGCAAAATCGTTTCATATTGCAGTGTACACAAGGGAGAATGAATATCATAGAAATAAGAATAAAGGACAGGGCTTCCCTGGTGGCGCAGTGGTTGAGAGTCCGCCTGCCGATGCAGGGGACACGGGTTCGTGCCCCGGTCTGGGAAGATCCCACATGCCGCGGAGCGGCTGGGCCCGTGAGCCATGGCCGCTGAGCCTGCGCGTCCGGAGCCTGTGCTCCACAACGGGAGAGGCCACAACAGTGAGAGGCCCGCGTACCGCAAAAAAAAAAAAAAAAAAAAAAAAAAAAGAATAAGGGACAGAGTTCACAGAAATGAGCAAAGAAAAAGAAAACTGATGAAAGGAACTAGAAAATAAAGGATAAACTAAATACAAGCAAAAGATGTTACCGAAACAGGTTCCTTTGCCGGACGCTCAAGTCAAACGCCGAGCCGCCAAGGTTTGAAGCAGAGAAGGGGTTTACCCACGAGGCAGCCCCGCGAGGAGCTGGGAGCACAAATCTCAAAGCTGCCTCCCCAAAGGCAGGGGCTGGGGCTGGAGCTACTTATCAGATAAAGCAGAGGCGGCGGAGCGTGGGGAAAGGCGGCTGGGAACACGAGAAAAACGAGATAACTGTTCTGTGCAGGCGCAGCTAAGCTACAGGCTTCCTCACCAGCCTCACCTGTTAGTATTTTCTGAGCGTGGAGTTTCGGCCCTCTGACGTCAAGAGGTCACTGAGAGGACACTCACGCATGTCCAGTTACAGGGTCGGTGGTCCCAATCATTCTTAACAGGCTCCAGCTCGGAACTGGACACAGCTGATTCCGAGTTCCTAAAAAACAGCTTTGCCGAATATCTTACTATTTAGGCTACTTGAGGCCTGAAGGACATGCAAGATTTTTGTATCAACAATCAAAGCCAGCTTGATCATGAGGCAGGTTACAGGTGTAATGGATCTGCTGATTACCCTCAGTTCCAGGAGACCCAGCATTTGTGTAACTGATAAGCACAAAGGTATAAAAAAATAAAATAGGAAAGGTATTTTTAAACTATAATTCAAGAAAACTACTCTAATTTTTTTTAATGGTGTAAAGTGACCCTAATGTTTACATGGGAGAGATCTATACCTGAGAATAATCAAGAAACAGGAGAATAGTGAGGGAGGACCAGCTGGCAGAACTGGAGAGTCAGTGTTACTCAGATCAGTCTGGGAGCTTCTTAGAACAGACACGTGTATCAGTGGAAGGGATGGGAGATCCAGAAATAGATCTCAAATATATGAGAATTTAATATGTGACAAAGTGGTATTTCAATTCAGTGGGCGAAGATGGATTATTTAATACACTTTGTTCTGGCACAGCCAGCCATCTATTTGTAAGAAAATAAAAATAAATAAAATATACAAGATTCTTATCTTACATTATATAAAAATGAATTCTGCATGAACTAAGTATTCAATTTAAAAAAAGACAAAAAACACTTCAAGCAAAATAAACAATTATATTTACAGTCTAGGGGTGAGAGAGATTCTTATCTGGCAACCTTGAAACAATAAAATAATAGAATTATGTGACTATATAGAAGTCAGAAAGTTTTGTATGGGAAAAGAAAAAATAAGCACGCCTAAAAATGAACAAAAATATAGGCATTGTTGAGGAAAGGGTTTAATCTGTATAATATACTGTATAATATACAGTATATACATATATATAATATACAGTATAATATACAGAGAATTTTTACTAATTGCCAAGATGGGTGTAAATAACCCAGTAAAAAAAAAATGGGTGAGAGATTTGGAGAAGTAATTCACAACAAAGCAAATCCAAAATGACAATAGTATTGAAAGATGATCAGATGCAAAATTGTCAGTGTCAGATGGCAGCCCCGTCTCATGATATTTCTGAGCTACCAAACAGTTGGGCAAAAACGACAGAAAGACTTCTAGTGAGCATGTGAGGCTAAGGGCACCATCAAGCATGGTAGGGAATGTAAAACTTCACAATTGTTTTGGAAAACAAATTGGGAATATTTGTTGGAACAAAAATATACCAACCCTCTAACCCAGCCGTCTCACTCCTGAGAATTTATCCCATGGAAACAAAGCATCAATCTGTAAAATATTTGTAAAAGATATTTATCACAGCATTGTTCACAGTGGCAAAACCAAATGAAGATGCAGAATCAGGGAAATGACTAAATAAGTTACAGAACAATCACTTGGGATATTATGCAGCTGTCACGAAAATAAGGAATTCGAATTATACACAATTGCAGGGATTTTACAGCATATTGTTGCATGTGAAAAGAGAAACTATAATACGATCTCCCTTTCATAAAAAAACTAACTGATCCCTTCATTATCTAAGTATATACATGTATGTGCATGCCATAAATATGTGAGTATAATTATCTGAACATTGAGAAAAATATTTAATAATCTATAATGTGAATGTCACGTGGCGGAGACCTCTTCCTGGCCCCCAGAACCCGGCTTGCTACATCGATATCCTTGCCATCCGTGACCTGACCATTACACACCTCACCTCAAGGTCACAATTTCTGTTAGTTGGGGTAGTACAAGCTGCTATAAAAAAGAAACCAAGGAATCTAATGGCTCAAATTAGGTAAAAGTTTACTTCCTGTTCAGATAAGGGTCCGAGGTAAGTGTTCAAGGTTGACTAATTGCTCTCCCTCAAGTAGCAGTCTGGGAAAACAGATCACTGAAGAGCTGGTGGCTTGTTATGCTACGGCATAACATTTGGTTAAACTACCCCTTTAGGACCTTGGAAGGCAGACCATGTGCCTGTCTTGCCTGCGGCTCCAGGAAAAGAACTCGTGTCCTTGATTCTTCCAGCGCATGCAGGTGGCCTCGTGTCTTGGCTCATGGCCTCTTCCTCCAAGGCAGCAGTACAGCAACTACTGTCCTCTCTGACTTCTCCTTTCACAGTCCCGTTTTCTCTCTGACTCGGACCCTCTTGCCTCTTTCTTACAAAAGAAATCGCTGCTGATTACATTAGCCCCACTTAGATAATCCAAGAGTGTCTCCCCATTCGTCTCAAGGTCCTTAATTAATCACATTCACGAAGTCCCTTTTATCATGTGAGGTAACATACTCGTGAGCTTCGGGGCTTAAGATGTGGACATCTTTGGGGGGAAACATTATTCTGTCTACCAAGGAGGGAAAAGAGAGAAAGGAAAGGAAAAGCAAAAAAAAAAAGACCAACGTCATTGGTATATTATGCGAAATTATGTTTCTTTGTGTAAACAAGCAACTTTCATTTAGTTTTAAATTTTTTTAAAATAATTTTTATTGGAGTATAGTTGATTTAACAGGCAACTTTTCAAGAGAAAACAATATTTGACATAAAATCATAAAGGGGGAAGTAAAGGAAGAGGAGGCAAAGAACGAGGAAGAGTCAGAAGAAGCGGAAACAGCAATTTTCGAGGAACAATTTCAGCTAGTGTATATCCATTCATGCCACTGGGCAGGCAAAGGTATTTCATAAGAAACCATTTCAAAATTTGATTTTATTTCTCACAGGCTGAGTTTCAGTTCCCTTGCTGGGAACAGAAAAGCAAGTGAGGGCACGGATAGGGATTTTCATTTTTAAAATGCTCCCAAGGTGCTGCCTTTCTAGAACAGAAAGCTGCTACTCTCTCTTCATTATAGAATCAAAATCTTTTTTCTTTTTTCTTTTTTTTTCTGAACTGGCGTTCATTGAACAATCTAATCCACCTGACAGCCAAGCTGGACTTCATACAATGCCTGCCCATTGATAGGGAAGACCCTTAAGAAGGCCAGATAACTTTTAAAGATGGTATTGAGAAAAAAGTAACACCTAAAATAAAATTCTTAGAGAGAGAATCCCTTGGAGAGAAATGAGTTGAAATTAGGCATAATACCTATTTTTATCCTCTTGAAATTCAAATTTCCTGGAACCAAGAATAAGGTTACGGTGTTTTCTTCTTTAATTCCTAAAGACTTTTAAGAATAACCATTTCCTTTCCTTCCTTATCTTTCTCTCACCCTTGAGACTGAATGTAGTCTCATAGAGGCTACCAATGAACAAATTCTCGTTCGTGGGTGTCACAGGACAGCCGGGGGGTGGGGCCACAGGTACAGGCAGTACCACATGGGTACAGCTAGGGAAGTGCAACCAGTCAGAAGCAGCGCACAAGATCTAAACCTCGATTACAGCTCTTCAAGTCTGCGATGCCCAAGAAGTCTAGATCCCCCTCCATGAGGCTCTTTCCTAACCCTGAAAGGCAGATCCTCCGAGGCTGTCCTCTGAGAGCAAGTGAGCAACACAACTCAGAACCTGACTTTCCTTCTCTACCAGAGCTGCTCTTGTCCACCCACCTGCTGTCAGCCCTTAAAGACAATGCAGATTTCCAGGTGAACACAGGCTGGAGCTGGCAGATGTGTTCTCTTTGACGATCTGTTTAGTCCATTGCTGTTTCAGCTGTAACTCTGTAAAAAGTAGAGGCTTACACAGCCTCTAACACTTACACAGCCTGCTCAGTAAGTTACTATTATCCACGCGCCTTTAAAAATATGGCTGCGCAAGAAGGCATTGGAGTTAACTTATCATTTATGTTTGTCAAAGGAGTCGCAGATGTGTAGTAAGATTCCAGAGTTAATGTTTTGTGCAAAGCACTTAGGAGGGCCAGGATGAAGCTGGCTCAGGCTCCTGATGTTTCAATTAAGGATAGTTTCTAATCAAGGGTGGAGCAAAGGCTGTTTAGAAAATGTCAGTTCATTGACCGGTCCACTGGTGCAGCCAGGGGTTCCGTCTGAAGGTGCTGGGACACCTTGGACCCCACGCACGTGGCTGCACATTGCCTTGGTGTCAGTGGCTCTGCCCCGAGTTCTCGTGAAGGCTGGCCGGTCAGCACTGAACAGCAGCCCCGAGTGCATCACCCCAAGAAAGAACAGTGACAGGAGCAAGTCTGAGTCCCCACTAGGGCACTGGGCACGCCCCTCCTCAACGGTCCCTTGTCCGAAATGCAAAGAGCAAGAGCACAAGCAGGGGCCCGCCTGGTCCCCCCCCTCTTCCTCCCCTTGGCTTTCATTTCTCAGGCCCTCTGTGTCCTTTCCCTGGAAAGGTCACCCTAGTTGGGGGCTCTTGAGAGAGACTAGCGTTGAGTAGAAATGTTGGGATGCAAGCAGCCCCTAGGGATCTGATGGGAAGCCCTTTTGGACTCCTGAGAAGTAAGAACCATTTGTTTGCTCATAGGCTGAATTTTTTCCTATTTCTTTTTTTGTTAGTCACGCAGAGAGCAGGAAGCCCCTGAGTTCTCGTCTTCTTTACCTACCTTTTCCAGTTCGGGGTGCGACCTGAGAGTGATGAGGCCCTGAGTCTCAGTGGGAGACGTTCCTTAGGAACTTGGGGCCACTCCTGCCCTCCAGCTCTGCTGCCTGCCTTCCGCCTGCTGTCTGACGCGGGGCCCGTGGGCATCAGATTAAATTGTCTGTGAAACAATTGAGTCTCATGCGTGTTGGCTGGAACTGGGTGTGAACAGCCATTCTCCCGTCTGTACCTGGAGGCAGGGCGGCCTGGAAGGTACAGGGGGCAGCGGGGGTGTGGGCGCTGGGTCCAGCCTGGATCCTAGTCTCCGTTCTCCTCTCCTCTAACCGAGCTCCCTTCCTCTACTCTTACTCGAAACCATCCAGCCTCAAACCGCAGCTAGAAGCATCTTTCTAAAAACAAACGGGACCAGGTGAATCTCTGGCTTTCAACAGTCTACTGGCTTCCTGTAACACTTGGAATAACAAGGACAAGGACAAGGGCAGGCCTTGGCTGGAATCCCACCTGGACCCCACCTGGGACCCCACCTGAAACCCTGAGACCCCACCTGAGACTCTACCTGGACCCCGCCTAGGACACCCCCAGGGCTCCACCTGGGACCCCACATGGACCCCACCTGGAACCCTACCAGGGACTTCACTTGAGATGCCATCTGGAATGCACATGGGACCCCATCTGGACCTCACCTGGACTCCACCTGGGACCACACCTGGGACTCCACCTGGGACCCTACCTGGAACCCCACCTGGGCCCACTCTCCCTCTTGCTCACCAGGCTCTACACCACGTGGCTCCCACTGTGACTCCGCCATGCCACACTCGCTCCCACCTGGGGACTTCTGCAACCAAGGGCCTTGACCAGAACTTCCTCCCAGTGCTCACGTGGCTCCCTCCTTGTCATTTACGCTCAGATCTACTGTCTCCTCTGTCCTGGTGTCTAAAGTAGCCTTTGAAGTGAGCCCCGCCTCACCACCCAGCTTATCTGTCAGGGCACTTACCTCCAGTTGAAAGGATCTCATTACTGATTTGCTGGTTCACCCCTGCTTCCCACTAGAACATCAGCATCATGAGAGCAGGGACCTTGCTTGGCCGCCTCCCAGTGCCCTGACATCTGGGAACTGCAGGTGAGCAGCCTGGGCTCAATGTGTCCTCCGTACGCGGCCGCAGTGGCCAATGGGCCGCTTCACTGCTGTGGACCTCAGTCCTCTCACTTATAAAAAAGGTCCCTACTGCTTACCGCAGGTGTTAGAACACACGTACAGGTGAGAGAGGGAGCTCACCTTTAGATACCTCCTGAATTACCCTAAAGTGTATTTGCTCTTCTCAGTGGGCATCTTATAAACACTGCTGTTAAAAAGACCACAGCCACTGGCTGGCGCCACCTCATGTGAGAGCCATGTGTCAGCGGAGTTCCATTGTACAGAGGGGGTTACACTCTTTACTTATAGACTGGGAGGTGAGAGCTGGGGAGGTGGGCAGATAGGTGTGACGTACCGAAAATCTACTTACCTCCAGAGGGAGATGAGCCTGGACATACTTTGTGGATGCTGAGTCCACACTGATAGCTTTGTTCCCTGTTCCAGCAGGAAAACCGTCACTATTTTCACCGTATACTGGCTGGCGGTCCAATTACCCTTGCAGGGACTTGGTGAGCTGGGAGGGCGACCGGGGCCCCAGACTCCCTGCAGCATTGTGTAAAGCAATCACATTAATGGGGATGTTGTGTTAGCGTTTGAAGAATGATAGCCTCCAAAAGGGGCTGATGCAAAACCGCAATGTCTGTGCAGGAAGCAGCCAATTGATATCTGGGCACAAGCTCTCATTTCATTAATGCTGCTGCTGTGAAGCCAAATGAAAGCTTATGAAGTTAATTGAGTAAAACACTAAGAAACAGGCATCTTATCTTAAGGTTGCAGCGACTAGTGGGTCCTGCAGGAATCGCTAAGACATTGTTTTGATGAAAGTGATTTATAAGGATGTCCTTGAACGTTTAGAAGCATAAATGAAAGTTCTAGGTGGCCTGTCCGGCCATTCTGGGACTGTTCTAGACCAAAATATATCCTGATATGCTTTAAAAGGCATTTTCTTTGGTATATCACAGAACAATAAAATCCCAACTAGTTCTTTTTAAAAAAATCCAGGTCTCGGCCCTCCTGTTTATGTCATAATCAGTTTACTATTAATTTACATTTATTAACATCAGTGCAGGCACAATTTTGTGTGTGTGAGTTGAACCTGCAGATGAAAATGTGGTTGAAATAAAAATTAATCTACCTGTCCCCTTCTTTCTTCCCTTCCCCAGTCCAGGGAAGGCAGAGAATGCTGGGGCGGCCTTCAGGGAAGCAGAAGTCCAGATGGCTCCTGGGGTCCAAGGCTCTGCCTGGTCCCCTGCTCTCAACCTCTATATCTGCTACACTAACATTGTAGTTTTCTGGCTCCTAAAATTCTCTTGTTGTAGGATCCATTGCCGTGGAGTAAAGTTTAGTCTTTCATTAAAATGCAGATTCCCCAAGGAGAGGACAAATTTTTGAGCCTTAATCACCGCCGTTATAGCCTTGGGTCCTATGAGCAGGATTTAGAAGAGGAGCGGGGAGGAGGCTGAGATGGGGAACTGCTGCACAGAGGCGAGTGGGGTCCAGCCCGGCTCCACTGCCTGGCTGCAAAGCTGCCTACAGCCACGCCCATCTGGCTGCCTCTCCATGTCCAGATTTTGAACTTTCCACTTTGAAGCTTCAATCATAGGATAACATCACTTTGAAGCTGCATCTTCTACTTTAACGTGTTGATTTGAATCACCTTTTTGTCATTTTTGTCTCATTTGTGTTGTTTTCCTATAAAAGCCGAATAATTTTTCCATTCTCATGCATGATAGTCGCTAAGATTATTTAGCTGCCTAAGTTAATAACAGTCTGTCGTCCAGAAAACTAGTTTGCACTTCATTTGGGGAAAAGATTTTAATAATTAAATACAATCAGTAGTGGAATTATCATCCTAGCCAATATCAGAATCTGAAAGAGACGCTGTGAACTTGCACTTAGCGCTAGTGCCATGGATTCCATTAATGGCTCTTATTTTAACAAGCTCCAGCATCTTTATAGGTTTCTCTCCGATTTCATCTCCTTTCCCTCTTTTATTGCTTGGCTCATATAAATGCTTCCGTTATTTAGTTAATAGGAGGCAGGAGGGAGAGATGTATATTTTCCACTTGATATTAACATTAGGTAAAGTCCCTTTGGAGACCTTTTGATCATCCATATAATGTGAGCACTATACTTATATTTTTATTTATTTTATTTTTTTATTTTTTATTTTATTTTTTATTTTTTTGTGGTACACAGGCCTCTCACTGTTGTGGCCTCTCCCGTTGCGGAGCACAGGCTCCGGACGCGCAGGCTCAGCGGCCATGACTCACGGGCCCAGCCACTCCGCGGCACGTGGGATCTTCCCGGACCAGGGTACGAACCCGTGTCTCCTGCACTGGCAGGCGGACTCTCAACCATTGCACCACCAGGGAAGCCCTATACTTATATTTTTAAAGGCACATTTGATTGAAGAAAAACAGGGTAAATTCCATGGTCTTAATTTCCAGACTCAGTCAAAGTAGTTGTGCTTCATTTGTTCCTAGCTAAGCATTCATTTCCTCCCATCCCTTTGGTTCTTTTTTTTTTTTTCAGCTGTGTTGGGTCTTTGTTGCTGCACATGGGCTTTCTCTAGTTGCAGCTACTCTTTGTTGCAGTGCGCGGGCTTCTCACTGTGGTGGCTTCTCTTGTTGCAGAGTTTGGGCTCTAGGTGCATGGGCTTCAGTAGTTGTGGTACACGAGCTTAGTTGTTCCGCAGCATGTGGGATCTTCCCGGACCAGGGATTGAACCCATGTCCCCTGCATTGGCAGGTGGATTCTTAACCACTGTGCCACCAGGGAAGCCCCCCTTTTGTTCTTTGATAAAGGCCAAGGGAGACTGCTGGCATGGACTGGTCAGCAAGCTTCTGAGGCCAGATCCTCCCTGCACTGTGGTCCTACAGAGCTGATGTCTGGGGCCTCTGGGCTTGTGTTCAGCGCCGTGAAATGCTGTGGATTTCCCACAGGCCTGTTTTCACACCAACACGCTGGTCTCATTCTTACAACCTCTGTTTGATCCGTAATTCTTGTGATGGTCTCTGTTCCTCTTCCCGGGGGTGTAGTCTGTCGTCGCTCTGGGTGGGGCCACTGTTAACACTGATGGGAGTTACAGGTGGGAGAACAAGAGCCTGGTCCCCAAGGTGGCCCGTCACCGCATGCCTCCCAGACGCAGACAGAGGGAGGTCCCTCCCTTCCTCACCCCCCGCCATCTCCCTCCTTCTCTCCCTGCCTCCCTCTCTCTCCTCATTTTAAGGCCCGTCACAGAGGACTCATTTGCAGGGCACAGCTGGAGGTTGAGGGCAGTGTGCTGAGGGCTGCTGGAAGCTCCTGTGCCAGCCCTGCCTGGGCTGTTCATCCGGGGGAGTCTTCTGAGGACTGTGCTGTGGAATGTTCCCGGCCCCTGAGGGACGGTGACCTCTTAGTCCCGCAGGAGCAGCCAGCCTGGCGCTGAATTTCAGGGCCAACGACTAGGAAGGATGAGTCTGCGACCCTGCCTGGAACCCAGCCTTCTTGGGACCGATCTGCACTTTAAACAGTCACAAGGAGGGAATGTAGCTGGTTTTCACTTTTATAAATAGTTTCCTGTTTCTACTTATAACAAAAGCAAAAAACTACTTTTGCTTATAGCTTCTGACTTCAAGTTTGCATCCTGCATGTATATTTATAGAGATGAAATGTACTGAGGTTAAATCAGCTTCTAGGAAGCACATGCAGTCCTTACCTCTGGAATCCGCAGCCTCCAGCTTTCTGCAAAGAGCCAGGAGCACAGGTATGGTGGGCCACAGGTGTGGGTAGCTTCGTGGTGGAGCTGTGCAGCTCCCACCTCTGTCCTCCCCCGGGGAGAGGCAACTAAGCAGGACGCAGGCCTCTCTCCATGCATTTCACGCACTGTGCTTTGCAAATATTTAATAATCAGGATGTCATGCAAGAATGAAAACACAGAAACAATCCTCTCTGCCAACCTGTTTTCGCCATCCTAATGCCGCTGCTTGCTGTCTGCTCTGCTCAGCACTGGCGATTTGCAGGTCTCGCTCCGGGCAGCCTGTGGCCTTGGGCTTTGTGCGGTGCCTGCCTGGCCGCAGGCTCGTCTGCTTGGGGCGCCCAGGCAGGCCCCAGCGGCCTTTCCATGGAAGCTGTGGGCTGTGGTGATGGAAGGGTGGAGGAGAGAGGCACTTCCGTGAAAAAAATTTAAAAAGAAAACAGAAAAGAAAAGCTGTTTTCCTGCAGTTTATAGATTCCCAGGGTGGAGTGTGCAGACCCACTTCTTGTGAATCCTGATGCCCGTCTGGGGTGCAGGGAAGGGGGCTTGTGCAGGGCCGTGCTCACTTTGGGGATGAGGACTTTATAGAATTTATGTCCCCCAAACCTTCTGCCTAAAAGGAGGGGGAGCGGGGAGAGCAAGAGAAAAGGAATATCACACGTGTATCCAAACGAGTTGACAGAAAAGCGTTCTTTTTGTCTTCACTTGGAAAACATGTGTCTGAGTTGGAAGGAGACTAATTTCAACTCTGGCGCTGGCAGGTGAACACGAGTCACGCTTTCCAGAGGCGAAGCCGGCCAGGGTCTCTGCGGTTTGTAAGCTGCTCACCTCTCAAATCCACAGAGAGCGGTGTGGGCACCCGAGCAGGTTCATGTTTCCCGTAGCCCAGGCTCAGGTTGCTGCTGCGTGTGAGCAGTCATGAGAATGAGAAGGATAAAAATACATGGAATAATATTTAGTCAAAACAAATACAACAGACCCTCAAGACAGAGTAAATGTTTCTCCCTGTTCCGATGAATGGAGGGCTCCCCATGGCTCCAGCACAGAGCTTTACCCACATCCGTGTCTCCAAGTTTACCTGCATCAGCATCACCTAGAGTCATTAAAGCCCCGAGTTTGGGATGCAGCAGGTCTGGGGGTCGGCCTGAGGAGGTGCGTTGTTGCCCAGGCCCCAGGTCATGCTGGTATTGCTGACTCAGGGACAACACTTAGAGAAAAGCTGGTCCACGTGAACTCATTTAATCCTAGTGAGCCTACAAGCCAGCCGTCCTTCTCCTCTTCACTGCCCAGTCAGAAAGCTCAGGTATCGAGGCTTTAAGGACTTGCCTACATTCCAGTCCAAGTGGGTCAGCCTCTGAAGCTCTGGACCAAAACCACTGTTGTCCACACCACACAACCTCCTCGGGCGTAAAGAGTCCAGTGGAAGCTAGCTGATGGCCTTGGCCTTGGACAACTGTCTTAGTGTTTCCTATAATCACCCTTATTTCTTCACGTGGAACATGCCTGGGCACTGAGTAATAATAATAGGCTTGCAGCTCTACTTTATGACCCAATAATAAATATGAATCCTTCTGACAAAAGTTGTTTCAGTGGTAAAGGCTGTTGTTTTTAGCATTGGGCCTGAGATAGTGAGACCCTTTGCTGAGAGAGAAGAAAGGCACCTGATTTTTCTCTCTGTTTTCTTCCCTAAAAAGCAAATATCTTTACCTCCCAACTCCCACAAAGCAATTTTTAAAGGCACCATAATTGACCATTGCTAATGAATTTAAACATTGATCTTTTTCATATGTATAATTTTCATTCTAAGCATTAAAAAATTCTTGAAACATTTCTAAGCATTTAAAAAAAATCTTGAATGTTAGATTTAATCTCAACATCAGCTCTCAAACACCTGGAAGGGCATGCAAACTTTAAAAGCCAGTGAACTGAATGGGTCATTTATAACCTGAACGTTCTAGAAGTTGTCGGAGTCCCAGGAGTATCCCCCATCAATTATAAACCGGTGCTGGGTGTTTACACAGGTTTCTTGTTTATCATGATTCTGAATATGGTCTTCTGAGAGATGACAGTCTCTCCTGTTTTCTTTGAGGGGATACAACCCTAAAATAACCCATGTGTCAGAGCCCAGCTTTTCTATATGGCCCATCTTGCAAGCAAAGGTGTTCTTTTAGCTGGGGCAACTTTTCTGATCTGTAAAAGAGGCATGAACAGGAATTTCTTCATCAGTTGCAGCCATAATAAAGAGGCCTGAGAAGACTCCCTCAAAGCCACCGTTTAGAGCAGCTAACGTTTATTTCCCGTTTATTTCATGCTTGGGTCTGCAGGTGGGCTGGGCCTGGTTGGGCAGCAGAAGGGCCTTCTCCTGACAGATCAGCAGAGCACAAGCAAGCCAATGGCCTCTGGTTGTATCACGCCCACTAAGGCAGGGGGCAAAGCTGGTTGCAGTGCCGAGCCCAGCTAAAGAGTCAGAATTCTCTCCTACCTCGGAAGCAGGCAGGACGTTTGCTGAACAGCAATCTACACCATCAAACTCACAGTGTCTTGTAGTTCCATTAAAAAAATCAATCAGTTCAAGGGGAAATAAATCAAATTGGTCATTGCATAGTTTTAACTTTCTTAATAGTCGTTTTCTTGCTGCAGAAATTTAGCTCTAGGTTGATGAGGTGGCTGAATGTCGGTAGATATGATATATTTCCACTTGGTTCACAGTGAGTGGTTAGCAAATTTGCTGAAGGAGACTGCTTGTATCTTGCCAACACGTCCCAGTCTCTCTTCATTGATTTTAGTTTTACCGTAATTAGGATACTCGGGTTCTGGCTATAGGATACTAAAGCTGTGAATTATTTCCTGCAAAAACATCTATGATATTAGTTAAAGAGAAAAATCTCACCACCTGTTGGAAAGGAGCTAGATAAAATTATTTGTGTTGGACTAATTTTTTCATTTTTAGCTCCTTTTAGGGTTTGGGTTCGGGGTTTGGTCACACGACCTGACACAGACCATGATTTGTCCTTGTCACAGTTGCAGGTGGTCAGGTAGAGGTCACAGAGGGGACCAACTGCTCAGCCCATCCTCCAGCCCTTCAAGCTGGACGACCCCGGGCAGACACGGGGAGGAAGGGGGTGGGGGGACTGGAATATCTTCTGGGTCTAGGGTGGCTCTGAGAGGTCTGGACATCTTCTGTGTTGTGCCTGCTCTGAGGGCCACCAGGACAACGGCTCTTCACTTTCTTTTGGGGTCATGACTCGCTTTGAGAGTCTGATGGAAACTATGGATTCCCCTCCAGAAAAAATACACATAAACATACATACCAAACTTTTAACATTTAATCTTTAATATTCCTTTGAAATGCAATCTTTGAATCCCATCTTCTTTTCTGGAATTTTAGATACAAGTTGATGCAGATGCTAAGATTTTTTAATGCATACAGTTTTAAGTCCCTACTTAATTAGATTTGCCAACATGCTTTACTGATTTCTTTCACCCACTCTTTGGGTTCACTTTCTTCTTCCTGAAGTATATCCTTTGGTATTTCTTTCAGCAAAGGTTTCTAAGAGTGGTAATTCTTGTCTACATATGTCCGAAAACACCTTAATTTCACCCTCATCCTTGAATAATAAATTAGCTGGACATAGCATCCTAAGGTCACAGCTCTTCTTCTGTTATCTTCTGGCAGTTTACGCTCGCATTTGTTTGATCTGTTTCATGTTGGGTTTCTTCATCAGCTGGATTTCCCTGTGCCGCTTGTAACTTTTGTTTGAGAGCTCATGTTTTATGGGATTCCCTCCTGCGTGCACCTCTTTCAGGTTCTTTTTCAGGCTGTGTTGTGTTTTTCAGGTTCTGTATTAGTCAAGGGTCTCCAGAGGATCAGACCCGATAGATTTATTATAAGAAGTTGAATCACACAATTAGGGAGGCTGAGTCCCATGATGAAGCTGGAGGCCCAGAACAGGTTGTATGTTTGAAGCCCTGAGAGCAGAGCACCAACGGTACAGAAGGACTCAAAACCAGTTGCGCTGATGGTATTAACCCAGTCCAAGGGCAGGAGAAACCCACGTCCCAGCTCAAAGTCAGGCAGCAAGAGAGAACGAGAGAGGGAATTCTCTCTTCCTGTACCTTTTTGTTCTGTTCAGGCCCTTGAGGGACTGGATGGTGCCCACCCACACTGAGGAAGGAGATCCATCTTACCCAGTCTGCTCAGCCAGAAAGCCCCTCACAGACACCCAATATCTGACAGAACACGTGGGCACCTTGGGGCCTGGTCAAGCTGACACATAGAATTCACCATCACAGGTTGGAGGGGCTGTTTTGGGCGCCCTCAAAGGGGGGCTGGGGTGTGTTGACCTCAACTCCCCTCTGTTTGGGGGTGTGAGAGGGGCTGTGGATTTTAAATACACGTGTAAAAGATTTGATCCCTTGTTTCAACGTGTTCGGAGAGCTCCATGTGTGCTTCCATCGTGATCCTGACCCAGCAGCCCCGTGTCAGGGGACAATGATGGGTGCCAGAGTATGTGACAGGCAAGCTGTAGGGCTCCCAGGAGTGTCGGGGAGCGTCTCCACGGTGCAGGGCTGTAGCTGCGAGGAGGGTTTCTAATTCAGAAACACAGACGGGATCGAGGTCTGCGCCTCCTGCAGCTCCGCCCCAGCCGCCGCACGTGCCAGGCGCAGCGCTGCCCGCAAAATCCAGTTCCCACGGCCTCTCGCGCATGGCTCCAGCCCTGTTACTTCTCAGGTATATCCACAAAATTATTACCTGTTATCTGAGCTACCTGAGCCTCTTTACCTTGAAACCAGAGCTGAGTTGCAAGAAGAAATTGTTGTGTTTAAGTTTCTAATCGCTTTGATTTTTCTGGAAGTACAGCTTCCGTGTGGGAAATGAACAGTAGCCTGGGAGCCGTCTGGGCTCACTGCTAGGAAGCTCAGCACAACCCCCGGCCTTTCTAGCTCTGTTTACACTGAGCTGCTTCTTTACAGCGCTGTTTTGCAAGTCCAGAAGAGTGAAAATATGAAGCCAGAAGTGCAACGGCCACCAGCAATGCTTGGTGGTGGTGTCCTGAGTCGCATCTGTAAGACTTGGCTGATTTGCAGCCTCTCTTTTGTGAGGCTGGGGCTCAACGCATCGCCCAGGGTCCTGGAGGGCGCATTGTGCGTTTACTTCACAAGACTTGGTCTATCAGGTTAGATGTTAGTGGAAGCCATGGTAAGCAGTTACTGAGAAAGTCTGAGTAGTAACATCTATTTGTACTCACCCAAAACTTCCAAATAAATTTAGTTTCCACACAAAAATAAGGATTTTCAAAGTTCCATAATTCTGCTACTCAGAATACAATTACACAACTAATTAGAACAAGTTAATGATAAATATGCAATATATAAATACAACTAAAATACTGAAGGCCATAAACATTATTGGAATAAAAAATGTATATGTGTATGTGTATTTACTGCATGGCAACCGAAAACTGCAAAAACTGCTTATTTGCCTCAAATTAGTTTGTAAATTTAGTACAATTTTTACTTTGATTACAACGGATTCTTTGGCAACTTGGTAAAATGATTCCAAGGAAAATATCCAAAGAAATTTTGAAAAGAAGAGTAATGATGAAGTCTTTCTTACAAAAATAGTATTTTCTAAATTTTCCATGAAATTTCACTTTAAAAAGAATGGGGAAAAAACCTTTTCTTTTTTTTTTTTTTTCTGATTTGGTGATCTTTGCTCTTTGACTTACCCTCTCCTTGTGAGTTTGAACCTAGTCTCACAGATGGAAAATGAAAGCCATAAACTAGATTCATAGTGGATTTTGAGAGATGCTTTGCGACTCAAAGATACCATGACCCTCAATGTTTAAACTAGTAAAATGCTCACAAAATGGTTGAGATTGGTGTCCTGCAGAAGTCTCAAGTGTCTCCAAAGCAAACCTTAATTGTGGCGTGTGCTCTCCTTGTTGGAGACCACGATGTTGTTTCCAGAAGCTATCAGGGATGGATGTCAGTTACAGAGGGCAAAAGCCTTGTCCTTTGTTTTACACAACTGAAGAAATGAGACAGCAACAGAGGGCAGCTGGGTTTTTTCTCTAATTCCTCTTCTCATGGAGGCTGATCAATGACAGGATTAACTCAAAATGTTATCAGAAATGGTTCTAGATTTTCTAGCTCATCATGGGACCAATTCAAATGCTAGTACCTAATAAGAGAAAAGGGAAGCATCCACGTGGTCCCTGAGGTATCAGTGGTCTCAGATTAGGTCATCATCCTTCTAAAATGATAATTACTATTAAGCCTCCTAGTGGAGCTATCACTTTCCTACTCAGTGCCTACTTTCCCCTTGCTGTGTCATAACTTTGTTCAGATTTTCCTCCCTCTTTATCAGAGCCATACAGTTCAGAAGACATTTAGCATATCCCCAAGCCCAGGAATTTATGTTAGCCAATGGTATGTGGAATTCTTCTAGGAACCATTATGGTTCCATGGGGGCCCTGATCTAATCTGTCTGAATCAGATGTTTATCTGTGGTTTGGAGGGGGAGGTTTTCTTTTGCTCTCTTCTGCTGGCAATGAACGAGAACACATGTTGCCCTGATGGTTACAGTGACCATCCCACAACAAGCCTTGAGAAGAAATTGATACCAGAGCAGGAGAGTGGAGAGAAGAAAAACATCTGGATCTATGATTCCTCCCCCACTGGCCTGTACCACACCTGGTTCTCTGTACCTCCAGTTATGTGAGCTAATAAACTTCCTTATTGTCTAAGCTAGTTTGAGCTGTGATTTCTGTTCCTTGCTGCCAAAAGTATCCTATCTGAAATAAATACCATTCAGTTATATCTGGGTGGGAGGTTGAATGGTGGTCCTCAAAAATATATGCTCATATTCTAACCCCCAGAACCTGTGGACGTGATTGTATTTGGAAAAAGGGTCTTTGCAGATGTAATTAAGTTAAAGGTCTTGAGATTATTCTATACAACTCAATAGTAATAATAATAATAATTATAATAAATCCAATTAAAAATGGGCAGAGGAACTGAATAGATATTTTTCCAAAGAAGACATACAAATGGCCAACAGATACATGAAAAGATGCTCAACATCACTAATAATCAGGAAAATGCAAATCAAAACCACAATAAGGTATCATCTCAAACCTATTACAAGGGCTATCATCAAAAAGACAAGATAACAAGTGTTGGATAGGATATGGAGAAAAGTGAACGCTTCTGCACTATTGTTAGGAATGTAAATTGGTGCAGCTGCTATGGAAAACAGTATGGAGTTTCCTCAAAAAATTAAAAATGGAACTACCATATGATCTAGTAATCCTAATCCTGGGCATATATCTGAAGGAAATGAAAACAGGATCTCCTTGAGATATCTGTACTCCCATGTTCATTGCAATATTATTCACAATAGCCAGGATATGGAAATAACCTAAGTGTCGCTCAAGAGATGAATAGACAAAGAAGATGTGACAAATATACATATAATAATGGAACATTATTCAGCCATGAGAAAGAAGGAAATCCTACCATTTGTGACAACATGGATGGGCTTCGAGGGCATTTAGCTAAGTGAAATAAGTCAGACAGAGGAGGACAAATAGTGTATGATATCACTTATATGTGGAATCTAAAAAGCCCGAAATCATAGAAACAGAGAGTACCGTGTTGGTTACCAGTGGGTGGGGAAAAGAGAAGATGTTGATCAAAGAGTACAAACTTCCAGTTAAAGGATGAATAAGTGCTGGGGATCTAATGTACAGCATGGTGATTACAGTTAACAATACAATATTTTAATACAATATAATACAATACAATAATTTAATACAGTAGTATTAAATATTTGAAAGTTGCTAAGACAACAGATCTTAAATGTTCTCACCACAGAGAAGAAACAGTAATTACTGAGTAATATTCCATTGTATATATGTACCACATCTTCTTTATCTATTCATCTGTTGTTGGACATTTAGGTTGTTTCCATGTCCTGGCTATATATGATGGACTAGTACTCAGCTATGAAGAGGAACAAAATTGGGTCTTTTGTAGAGATGTGGATGGACCTAGAGTCTATCATGCAGAGTGAAGTAAGCCAGAAAGAGAAAAACTAATATCGTATATTAACACATATATGTGGAATCTAGAAAAATGCTACAGATGAACGTATTTGCAGGGCAGGAATAGAGGTGTAGATGTAGAGAATGGACATATGGACACAGGGTGGGGAGGAGAGTGTGGGACGAACTGGGAGATTAGGATTGACATATATATACCATATGTGTAAAATAGATAGCTAGTGGGAACCTGCTATAAAGCACAGGAAGTTCAGCTCAGTGCTCTGTGACGAGCTCGATGGGTGGGATGGCAGAGGTGGGAGGGAGGTCCAAGAGGGAGGGGTTATATGTATACATATAGCTGATTGACTTCACCGTACAGAAAAAACTAACACAACATTGTAAAGCAACTATACCCCAATTTAAAAAATTAAAAAAAAAAGGAAATAGTAATTACATGATGTGATGGAGGTATTAGCTACTCTATCATGGCCATTTTGAAATATATAAGTATATACATCGACACGTTGTTATATGTCACAATGTTAAATGTCCATTATATCTCAAAAAAGCTGTAGAAAAAAAAGATGAGCTCATCCTGGATTATCCAGGTGAGCCCTAAATCCAATGATGATGGAGACAGAGGTTAGAGTGATGTGGCCACCAGCTAAGGAACACCTAGAGCCACCAGAAGCTAGAAGAGGCAAAAAAGGATCCTCTCCTAGAGGCTTTGGAGGAAGTGTGGCCCTGCTTCCATCTTAATTTCAGATTCCTGGCCTCCAGAACTATGAGAGGATAAATTTCTGTTTTCTAAGCCACCGTGTTTGGCAATTTGTCACAGAAACCCCAGGAAATAAATCCAACCTGGTGGGAGATCAGCTTCAATGAACATTGAAATGAACAGAGCTGAGACCTGTGATTTATTTTTTTTGTCATTCCTGGAAAACTCACACCAGCATCAACCCACAGAGGGACATATCCTGCCTTTTCTTTCTGGCAATTCTTCCAATTAACATCTTGTGCATTGCATGTCTTTCTGGTGCCCTGCCTTTCTCTAAACACCCCTGTGGATTTTTGAGGTTTTGGAGACACATATTCTAAAACCTGATGGGTTGAGGTTTTTGGTCACATCTTTGGCAACTCATCTGTAGGAAGAAGGTAAGAGCTGGTCTAATAGGGAAAAAAAGCTGCAAAATCTATGGCATTATTATTCAGAGGAGATTTTCTGGTAGAGTTATATCCAAAATGTTTCAATAAATTAATTTTACAGACTTTTAAGGGGTAGCTTTTAGATGAATGGATATATTACTTGAATTTAAATTCAGCCCATTAAGTCATCAATTATATTGTTGTTGCAACATCATGTGTTTAATGTTAATGACACACACAAATAAAAAAGAAACGACACAAGAAAGCTATCTGCTTTACTGTTTTGGGTGAGCTGAGCCAAATGCTTAATAAGATACTCTTTGTAGTCAGAGCTGAGTCTTCCAGAAAGGAGAATACACAGCAAAAGCAAACTCTTCTTATCAGGAGGCATTCTACAGTGTGACAAGATGGAAGACGCAGCCATGAAAACCAAGTGAGGAAGAATACAACTTCCTTGCCTGTGTCTCCGTTCTATCTTCCTCCATTCTGCTTTTCTTCCATTTCCCCAATATATGAATCAGCCCTCTGGTTCCTATTCCAATTCCTTTGCTCCTAAGTCTATTTTCTTCCTTGCTTCTTTCTTCAAATATCCTCCGATTCCATTGAGTTTGTTCTACCCCCCAAAACTTGAAATCTGACATTCTCTCTGATCACAATCCCCTATTTTCTTTCTCAGGTAAACCTGGATCTTTACTGTGACCTTCAGCTCAAACTATAGAGTGCTTTTGTGCTAATTAGAAAAAGGCAGGCAATTTGGAAAATGATTCCCTTCTGCATGGTCACAGACCCACAGGCTCAGTGCTTCACCAGGATGACAGCGTGGATTTATACCCCACACATCCCTTAGGGTGAACTTCTGTGTAGTCCAAAAATGGCACAGTCATCTTGGTACCCAGTGCTAGCCATCTCACTGTCCCTTTTCTCAGCCCATCAGGTTGTGTTGGCCGTCATTAGCCTGTCTACCACTGGACCCCTTGGTAAATCTTTCAAATACACTCTCCCTGATGTCTCTGATTCCTCTTCCTCCTTGTCCTTTCCTGGACCACATCCTTGAGTGCAGAAAATATGTGTGTTTGATGTGCCACTGGGTCCTCATCTTGGCCTATGGAGCTGGTAGAATGGTGTTGCCATCCATAGGAGTCCTTTGCCAAGAGCTTGGTAAGTACTGAACTAATGAATGCATTGTTTCCTTTCAATCAACCCATTAATCTATATCACATCATTTTCTCTCTGCTGCTGCATTTTGCAGAGAAAGTTGTACATCTAGGAAGACTGACATCAATTCAAATTCACATAGTAGAACTCGGTCAGCTCTCAGTGCTGCTGGGAAATATTTATACTCATCTTGAATGACTTCTTCTCATAGGTCCCACAGAATGTATTACAAAACCACCATCCTTCTCAAACTCCCACTTGAGTGTCCATTTTGGGAACAGAATGTATTACCTTCGAAATTACTAAATCACCTTACAGAAACTTGAGGCCATTTGAGTTTTTCCAACTTCTGCGTTCTCCATTTTCTTTCCATCTTCATGCAAACTCACCTTGTCCTCAGTAAAAGATGTGTCCTTTCTTCTCTACCAGACTACCCCCTCCACTCTCACCATTAATCAAAACTTTGGCCATGTCTTCTGCAAACTCACTTTACCAGTTTTTCCTTTGCCATGTCCTATAGATATAATCACTCCCGCCTGCTCCCTTGCCTCATTTTCCATGCTGGCACCCCAGTTCTGGTCCTTACCACCTCTTACCTTGCCATTTCAACAACTTCCCAACATGTCCCTTGTCTAGGTGCTCCACTTTCAACCTTTACAGGCTGCTAGACTAGTCCTTTGAAAGTTCAACTTTTGGTTGTAGCACTTCCCATCCAAATAAAGTCATCAGAGGTTCATTGGCTGTCGATACAGAATGGATTCCAAATCCCATAGCCTGGCCTTCAAGGGTCTATATATTCTGGGTTCAATGGAAAACTACAGCCTTAATTTCCATAATTCTCCATTTTTACTACAGTAAATGGAAATATTTTCTGTAATCATGCCCCATGGTTTGAGCCTCTGGTTTTATTCATGTGTACATGCTATATTAAGTGGTTTTCAAATTTATTGCAAACTTTCTGCAGGCTGCTTTGTCAATATGTTTAAAAACATCTAAATGTTGCATATATAATTTTACTTCTAAGAACTTATTCTAAGGAAATAGTTGTGGATGAACACAAGATTTAGAACACTTTAAATTTAAGTATATCTTTCTTTACACTGAAAACCTTTTTCCTAATGTTGTTAACAATTATTATTTGTCTTATCTCTAGTATGTGTGTGTGTTTCAAAATAATAATAATATTATAACTAACAAAAGATAGAGACAGCAATTTAGGATTACTTTCAGATGTTTTCTGGCCTTAGGATATAACCCATTAAAGACATACCATCGAAATATTGTGTTTTAGGGTTATTATAAGAATTCTTTCATGTGGATAAGATACAAGCTGGATAGTCTTTTGGCTTATTTTCAGTTTTCTGAGAGTTTTTTCTTTTTAAATTAATTTTACTTTTCAAATTTGTAAAACATTATGTAGATTCAAAGCCAAAACCATTGGGTCAGGTGTGTTCAGTAAGATCGAGCTTCTGACCTCGGACCCTCCCTCCCCTTTCAGTCATACAAGGTAGCACACTAGTAATGTTGTTCTGCAGCTTGGCTTTTTCACTTGACCATTTATCCTGTAGATAACCTCATAACCAGAGAGAGAGATCCCTAACTCCTTTTACAGCTATGTAGTATTCTGTTGTCTTCAAGTTCAATCAGCTCCATTCCCTACTGATGGACATTTAGGTTGTTAACAGTCTTTGCTGTTATGAACAGTAATAAGTAAATAGCCATGTGAATATGTCATTTTGAGTTTTTGCCAGTGTATCTTTGGTACAGGCTTCTAAATATGGAATTGATGGTTCAGAAGGGTAATGCATATGCAATTTTGTCAACTCCTGAAAAATCTCTCTTTACAGGGACTGAATCGTTGACATTCCCACCAGTAAGTCCAGCAGGAGGCAGGTTAAGTCCTGCCTCTTTTCCCATGTGTGGTCAAGCTTTTGGGTTTTCACTAATCTGATTAAAAATGGCGTCTCAGTTTCAATGAACAATTCTCTTATTATGTGCAAGGTTGAGCTTCTTTTTCTAAGTGTATCATTTGTGTTTCTTTCCAATGAACTGATTTGCATATCTCTTGCCTATTTTTCTATCAGGACACACTGTTCTTTTTCAGGATGAAAACTGTTTCCATTCCCTTTTATCCCTTCTACATCTTGACTGTGAGGAAATGGCGGAATCCAGAGGTTAACATAGCTTTCAAAACAGAATCATCACCTTTACATAGTTACCATTTTTCTTTAAAGAATTTCTGCCAAGCTAGGAGTCCACAACTGTCAATTAGACCTACTGACTAATATTTCATGGTGTCAATGCCCACCCCCAGTCCAGCCAAAGACCATCAAGAAAACACACCTGTGTTTGAACAAGTTGGGTTGATTACTTGTTGTCCTGAGGGGTTAACGTACACCACTGGGAACTGTGAGGGTTGCAGTTAGAGGGTGTTAAAGAGGACTTATAGGATCTGGGCTTTAGTTGGGTGATTTGGGGGAGGATTTAAGCTTTGCTTTGGATTGGATGCTGTCAGGAAGTGGTGGTAATTCTATGACTGGGCTTTGTAATAAATCTTATCTAAAGGAGGGAAGACTGGATCAAGGCTAGGCTATCACTAGTAAAGACACGGTCACTCATGTCAGCCAGGATGGGGGGATGTCAGGTATTTTGTGGCCTGGACAGGGTGCATGGTTGTCTCTGTTTAGACATGATTACTAGTGGTCTTATTCTTGTCTCAGTCCATCATGGTCACAAAGTAGCCTTGTCTGATGTGACATTTTGTGAAGTTTTCTGTGTTCACCAGAACACCAAAGCCTTCCAGGCCAGCTTGCAGCAGCACTGGCACCCAGATGACAGTGCCAGGCCAGCTCCTGGACACCAGGACTGTTTTTCTGTTTCTCAGCGGGCGCCGGAGCAGAGTCTCAGGCCCTGTTACTGGAGTGACAGGTGACCTATCCTGTAATGTTTAGTGATTGAAGTTCTGAGGAATTGAAAATACCCATATTTAGGTATTTATTTCACATGGCATTGTATAATATCTCATCACATGAGCCTTTTATTATGTTCCACATGAGAGAGGGCCAGGGTCCAGAACTGTGGTCTTCTTTCTGGCTTAGCCTTTCAATACCCAGAAAGTCTTGTTAAAAATGATGTAGCCTAGGGTAGGGGTATCTGGCTCTGAGAGAAGGAATTTTGACTCAGAAAAGAGGGAAAGGGAGGATGAGGGGAAGAGGGGTGAGCAGCTCAGGGATGGCTGGTGGTCAGCTCCAGGGTTGGGAGTTGGAACAACTCAGAGTTGCCCCACCTTTCTCTGGTTTTTCTTAAAATTCCCATTTCTCCTCAATCCTCTCACCACAAACAGGACTTCTAGAAGTGGATGGCTCTGGGGTAAATGTAAATGGCTAATAAACAAGAGAAGAGAGGGTTGGCCACATTTGGGATATTGGCACTAAAAATCATCAAGTTGTCTTGGAAGCATCTAACAAGGAGGGTGTGGTTATAATACTTCAGAAAGTACACCTTGGTTTGATTAGAAATTCTAAGGCAACATATAAGTCTCTTGAAAATCTCAAGATGTAAATGACTCACACTTCCCATTTTAAAAATAATGGATTAGACCAACAAGAAAATAGATATTTCGGTAATTAGAAACAGCACCACATGTCTGAACATTGAAAACAGGCGCTGCAACCACCTGGAAAGCTATACCACTTTTCTGAGCTTCACTATTTCCCTTTGCAAGAGATCTTTCTCTTAAGTTGGGATACTGATTAGATGTGGTAATGTGTTTTTACAGCATCTGGTATACCTCCTGGCACACGGTGAATATCCAATAAATCATAGTCTATTATAATAATAATGAATCTGAATCTTCTGCCTTAAAAATATTTTGTGCACCTCTAACAAGTTGATATTGATATTTTCTCTTCATAAGGCAATTTTAACTTATAATGCAAAGGTCATAAGTGGGGTTGTCTACATTGGCAGGATGCTAAAAGTTAAAAATAATTAGGTTGTAGGGGTCTCTGGAACCACAGGGGGGCTGCAAGCCCTCTCTTTCTTGAAAAAGAAGTTGCAACCTGCCCAGCTGCCCACAGACCTCCGCATGTGGTGTGGGCAGCCACTCAGATCCTCTAGGAAGATGCAGAACCAGATCTTCACAGCACAGGAGTCTGACCTGAGCGTGGCCTCACCTTGGCTTAGGGAATGTTTAAAGGAAAAGCCTCACCCTGCATGTCTAACCTCACTCCTCAGAGGTGCTTCTTCTGCCCTAAAGATGTCCGAGAGGCAACGGAGCCTCAGAGACCCCAAGGAGAGGTCAGAATGAGGCTCACCCTCCTGCGCAGTGCTGAAATGGACAGCGCTGCTCTGAGCATCCCTGTCCCCAGGCTCCGGGGAGGTGGGATTGCCATCAGCCCTGTCAGGCTCTCAAGAGCAAGAGCAGAGTGCCTGGCGGGGAGAAATGCCACTTTGCAAGGGAAAGGCAGGAAGCTGTGGATGCTTGTCACGTACCTGATCAGATCCTGCCTTTTCCATTGGAGAAACAACTTTAAAATATCCATCTTCTCTCTAGGACCGCCAGCAGCTATGAGTCTGCGACCCCATCTAAGCCTTCTTCCCAGCACAGGGTGTTTGTCAGTTAGAGGGAGTTTCCAGAGCTTACTGAGCAAACCCAACAAAATCAGAATTAAAAGAAAACAACTCTGGGCTTCCCTGGTGGCACAGTGGTTAAGAATCCGCCTGCCAATGCAGGGGACACAGGTTTGAGCCCTGGTTCGGGAAGATCCCACATGCTGCAGAGCAGCTAAGCCCGTGCGCCACAGCTACTGAAGTCTGAACGCCTAGAGCCTGTGCTCCTCAACAAGAGAAGCCACCGCAATGAGAAGCCCGCACATAGCAATGAAGAGTAGCCCCTGCTCGCCACAACTAGAGAACGCCCGTGTGCAGCAACGAAGACCCAATGCAGCCAAAAATAAATAAATTTATTTAAAAAAAAAACAAAAAAAATTTAGAAAAACAACTTTTATGGCTTCCATTAAGTGGCATCCGAGGACAACCTAACCAGTAACATCTCCTGCCACTTTCCTCTGGACTAGACAACGCTATGCCCTTAGTCTGAAGCATTGACCAGTTGGTCATTGGTGATAGTTAATCACCGATCACTTTCTGAGTATGGCTGAAAGTTGCCAATCTTTACCTTTGGGAGTGATGTAGAAATGGACAAGAATTTGGATGGCTTTTTTCCTTTTAACATATGAAATGCTTTGAGGTTGGGTTATTATCTATTGGCCATGTGACTGTCCTAAATAGCCAGTTATTCATTGACTCAACACTAAACACGTATCTGTTGAGCACTGTGGTATGCAAAACAAGGGCTGCCCAAAGGGGTACACCTCTGTATCCACAGAATCCGTAAATATGTTAGGCTACATGACAAAGGGGATTGAAGATTACAGGTAGCATTAAGGCTGGTAGTCAGCCAACCTGAAAATAGGGAGATTGTCCTAGATTGTGTGGTGGGCTCAATGTAATCACAAGGTCCCTTAAAGGTAGAAGAGGGGGCTTCCCTGGTGGTGCAGTGGTTGAGAGTCCGCCTGCCAATGTAGGGGACGCGGGTTCGTGTCCTGGTCTGGGAGGATCCCACGTGCCGCGGAGCGGCTGGGCCCGTGAGCCACAACTACTGAGCCTGCGTGTCTGGAGCCTGTGCTCCACAGCGGGAGAGGCCACAACAGTGAGAGGCCCGCGTACCGCAAAAAAAAAAAAAAAAAAGTAGAAGAGGGAGGTGGAAAAGTCAAGGTCTGAGTGATGAGAGGTGAGAAAGACTCCTTTGCTGGCTTTGAAGATCGGGGGAGAGGGGCTGTGAGCCAGGGAACGTGGGTGGCCTCTAGAGGCTGGAAAAACCAAAGAAACCATTTCTCCCCTAGAGTTTCAGAAGCAACCAGCCCTGCCAGTGTCTTGATTTCAGCCCAGTGAGATGTGTGTCAGACTTCTGATCTCCAGAACTATAACAAATTTGTGCTTTTTAAAGCCAGATGTTTGTGGTGATTTGTTACAGCAGCAATAAGAAACTAATACATCACCTTCCATGGTTTAGGCTCAGTGCTGGGCCCTGAGGATAAAGGGGTGCCTGAGATGCAGCCCTGCTGCAGCGGACTCATGCTCTCTCGGGGCAGTTGCGCTGTGGTGTGGTTACTGTTTAGGGTCCATGTCTTCTTGCTCACCTGTTCCTGTCCACATGGTGCTGTGACAACCTGTCCCCCTGTGGGGAGGGAGCGGCTAGGAAACTACTGAACTCAGTGAGAAGAAGTGGTTGTTTGGAATTACCTAACTCTCCCTTTAACTCTAGTAAATTATATTACATATTAAAATTTTTCCCCTACTGGTTGTTTTGATTATATAGCACAATTTAACTCCTTTCCAAATCAATTATTTTTTCCTTTGAATAACTTAATTGCCTTTTATCCAATGTACTCAGTTGTGAGGTTATCCTAAGCCTCTGTCCAGAGGGCCCAGTCTCGGGACAGGCAGGTCTCTGGGCATCTGGGAGGGCAGGAGTGTCCTGGGCCTTCGTGGGCTTGTCGTCTGTCAGGGGATGGAGAGCACTGCCTCGTTGGTTATCGATGCTCTTGCTCTAAATTGTTTGGACTTGGTTTTGTCATCATAGCATCAGTAGAGAAGGAGAAAGGGACAGCTCGACATTGGAACAAGAAGCCAAGCAGGAAATGCTGACATTGGGGAAAGTGGACAAGCAGAAGGTCTGGGCAAAGCCCTGCTTAAGAACCCAAAGCAGAAACCCCAGGAAACCACTGGCTTCCTTCACTAGGGCCCAGCTCGAGCCTCACTGGGCGGAGCTGCAGGCAGCGGGGCGGGGCTGTGCGCACTCCCACCGAGCCCGCGAGGGCTCTTTGTCCTGAACAGAGAAGAGGACGTCGTTTTACTTTGTTCCACGGCAACCGAATTCCAGGCCAAGCCCAAGGTCAAGCCATCCGTCTGTCCTCTCCATGTATGTGGATCCGGCGGCTTCTGCAGCGAAAGCCATCATCGTTAGAGGGTCCGTGCCGTGGGTCGCTGTGGGAGCCTGGGCGGAGCGCGCCGTCCTGTAATGAGGCGCGGTTCCCAGTCATTTCACCACAATTGTCATTTCGGCTCAATGAAGGCCGCGGATCTCATGACCCCTCAGTTACCCGGTTATCACCGCCTTGCAGTACAAGGAGTATGCATTTCTCACCAGCTGCGAAGGGTGCGTTTGTCTTGGTTCCTCGTGGCCGTGCCCTTAAGTGTTGAGCCACGAGGGGTTGACACAGAGCTGGGCTGGTGGATGTGTCATCCCAGCTGATGGCTTCATTCTTCACAGATGTGTGACCGGCTGTCCCGCAGGTGGCTGAGCTACGGACGCCCCCCCGCCCCCGCCGCTTTCCCCCATCACTGCTCCTGAAAATAACCCACGAATGTCTCCTCTCATGCCTTGTGTTGTAGGATGAGCGAATATTTTTCTTTCCCTGTTTCCATTTTTTCAAAAGCTTCCTTCTTTTTTTTTCTTTTTTTTGTTTTTTTTTGCGATACGCGGGCCTCTCACTGTTGTGGCCTCTCCCGTTTCGGAGCACAGGCTCCGGACGCACAGGCTCAGCGGCCATGGCTCACGAGCCCAGCTGCTCCGCGGCATGTGGGATCTTCCCGGACCGGGGCACGAACCCGTGTCTCCTGCATCGGCAGGCGAACTCTCAACCACTGCGCCACCAGGGAAGCCCTTCCTTCTTTTATATCCTCATAATCTAGTTACTTGGGCTTCTGCAGCATCATATGTGTGCTCTTTTTTTTTCAGATGTTCATCTTATTATTATTTTTTTCTTTCTGCAACCTGGTTAAATTCACCCATTCATGTATTCAGTCCTTGCGACTTGATGACTTTATGCCTGACATTTCCACATTCCAGGGGGAGAAATAACGTGCAAATGAGTCAGTAAATGTGTAATTTCAGGAAGGGATGGGGGCCCAGAGGGAAGACATATCAGGACAAAGGATAGAAAAATTAGGCAGCAGGAAGGACAGCCATTTACATAAGGGGTCGGGAGGCGTCTCTGTGCCAGGGTGAAGTGACCGGGAGGCCGGCGGAGGAGCTGGGCGGAGAGCATCGTGGTCAGAGGTGCACGCAGGCCTCCTGCAGGGACTCAGCACAAGGTGAGGAGGGTGATGCCAGCTAAGCACGCCCAGTAGGGTCCCATCCCTCACTCCCACAGAGAAGAGGGTCTGGACTGGCCAGCAAGGGGATTCAGGACCACGGGATGCTTAACTACTGAAAACTCCCCTCCTGCATATTTTTATATAAATTATCAAGCTATTTCCAGCAAAAGTAGATTTTAATGGAGAAGATGCTTGAACTATCCAGATAGTTGCTTCCGTTTTCCACGTTGTTTTGTAGATGGAGACAAGGCCTGATTCAAGTCTTCTTTTACGAGCACTGCTTATGACTTACCTTCTGCTAGTAGAAGTACCCACTACAGATGGCGAATATTAAGGATGCTGCTCGGAGCAAAGTCTTGACTCAGCTGGAATGAGTTGAGATGTTTGGTGATGCTCAGTGCTGCCGCCCCAGGGGGCAGGATGAGAGGAATGTCGTCATCCCATAATACACCCACAGCAAACGAAGCCTTAATGTACCACATAACGGGCTCTTTGTACTTTGCAGAGATCGCACTCTCAGAGCAGCTACTGCATAAGATAGGGAAAGGAACAATCTTCCCAGGTAATGTGGGGAAAGATGTAAGTGTGCAACACTTGATAGAGCAGGAGGCTTGAAATTGAGATTGAGGGAGAATGCTGGTCTCTGTTTAAAGAGCACAAATACTGTTTGCAGAGAAAATATCTGGCTTTTCTTTTTTTCTCTCATTTTTAAGAATTAAAAATATAACAACTTAAAATGTAAGGAGCATGTTTTCAGGTCCTGGGATAAGCAGGGTAGGGAATGAAAGAGGTGATTTAAATGGTAGAGGCTAAATTTAGCTTTGTTTTTTATGAGCGGCTCATAAAATTTCTTACTGAGGAAAACCTGAATGAATAAAGAGAGGGTAATTCTTCCTCATCTTAAAGAAAATTTGAAATTCTTTTCAAAGAAAATAGCATATAGGCAATGTCTCAGTTATCTATCGCTGTATAACAAATTACCCCAAACGTAATGGATTTAAATAACGAACATTTATTACCTCAGAGTTTCTGTAGGTTAGGAATTGGGTACAGCTTGGCTGCTTGTCCCCGAGTCCCCACACGGTTGTCACCCAGGTGTCAACAGGAGACTCAGCTCGGGGCAGGGTCCACTTTCAGGCTCACGACACGGGTGCCGGGAGGATTCAGTTCCTCGCTGGCTGGTGGCCAGAGCCTGTCCTTAGTAACTTGCCTCGCGTGCCTCTCCCTAGGGCAGCCCACAACAAGGCAGCCGGCATCTGTCAGAGTGGGCGTGAGAGGGCGAGACACAGCCTCGAAGACGGAAGCCACGGTCTCTGCATAGCCTAACCTCAGAGGTGACATCCCATACCTTCTGCTGTTTTCTATTCACAAGAACCTTCCACAAATCCCAACCCATTAATGTTGCTGAAGCAGAGATATGTGAAGTGAGCCCATGTCATTTCATGGGATGACCGAAAGCCTGTCTTGGGCAAAAGGATGGTTTTGATAGTTAAGAAAACAGGAAGAAGACACGAAGGGGGTCTTCGAGGGATTCTGGGGTTCGGGGTTTGAGCGCTAGATTGAGTGATGCCCTGAATACGTTCTCTATAACGGGGCGTCTCGCACGGCAAATCACTTTCCCCTCTGCTGGCTTTTCCCTGGGCCTGGGTGAGGCCACGCTTCTCCCGCATCCCACATCCTTGTCTGTTTCCAGCGCCTGGTACATTCACCACATTGTCGCCTCCTTATCCTCTGCTCTTGCTGTTTTCATAAGAGCCAGTGACCAAGGCATGGCTGTAGGAGTTTTGAATTTTAGATTACAGACTCAAGTGATGGAGAAAAGTAAGCTATTTACTTTTCCTAAAACTTAATTCATTTCTGTTTTTCTAAATCTCAGTCTGTTTCTAAATCTCTTGCTGCGTGGTCTTTCCATCCTGCTTTAAACTGGGCAGCTTTTCGTCTGTTGTCATTATTTTGTTCGCCTACAGACTTGACTGAGGCAGGCACTTGCGTGCGGTGTCTCTGCACCGCAGTGCAGTGAGCCCCGCATGGAAGGTGTTCTGAACAACGCCATGCAGACAAGGAAACTAAAGCCGAGGCAGAGGAAGAGACCTGCCCGGGTTCTCCCTGCAGGGAAGCTGGAGAGCTGGGATTTGAAGCCTTGACTTTTTCCTTCTAGAACTACAGCCTCTCTTGTCACGCTAACCCTCCTCTGCTTTAAATAACAACCAGTTGCACACTCTGTATTCCCTTTTCAGAATGTAAACTTCTGAAGGGAGGGACCTGAACACAGCAGACAATCAATAGATAATTTTTGAACTGAATAATTGAATATAAAGAAATTGAGTAATGTGAGCGATGAAGTCTAAAAACAAGTGGTTTTATGTCAAGGAAGAAAGTCTTTTTTTTTTTCCTTTTAATGCAGGTTCTATAAGAACCTGATATTTGTAAAAAAATAATAAATGGCTTCATTGCTAGGAATGCAAATTCATGACCTACCATAGACAGCACTGTACTTCTGATAAGCAATGTTTGTTCAAACAAGAGTGGTTTAGTGTTATGAATTATTTAGTTTTTCCTTCAACATGGAAAATAATTCAGATCTGATCGCATCTTTTGAAAATGTCAGGTGTGATATTAGACCGTTTTCTTAGTGTCTCTGCTGGTGGGAACCGGGCATCATTTCCTGATCAGTCCAGGGGCCAATGAACCTTCAAAGCCAACTCAGGAATGTTTCTGGGAAGAAACTAAGAGATGAAATGGAAGCGGAACGAGAAGTTTACTGTGCTTAGTATCTGGATATTGGAAACACCAGCCACTTGTCTGAGTAGGAATAGGGTCCCTGGTGTCTCAGGGGCAGTCAGAGCACCAAGAGATGCGGACAGGCAGGGGCCCATCTTCTCGGAGGCTGGAAACGTGAGACAGAGGCAGCACTTTGTGTGGGGATGCAACTGTGTCAAGGATGCAGGTGATTTAATCCTTATTCCCACCCCAGGAGGTACCATTACAAGCCCATTTTACAAATGAGTGAACTAAGTCTCAGAGACGTTACACAACTTCCTCAAGGCTCAGAAGTAAGCCAGAATGTGCACCCAGATATTCCGATTTCAGGAGGTTCGCACACTCATTTTAAATAGTACAGATGTGTTATTTGCCTGTCTTCAAAATCTGGACATAATCTGGTGCTCCGGAAAGAAGTTCCATGTTTATTCTGTGGAGCACACGCTCGCTGTCACTCAGCCTCTTTCATGCGGGAACTCGGGTCAAAAAGTCAGGCCTGCGGGGTGAGCTCGTCCTCCAGGCTCTATTCTGGGGGCACGAACACAAAGCAATGCCCTCCACTAACTTGATTCTGCAGAGAAATGCATGTCCCTCTGCTAAGGATCTGTCCACATACAACCATGTCGTTTACATCAGGACGTGTCTGACTAACCCTCAGAAATACGGGGCTGCGAGGAATTTTGCATCTCCCCTTGGTCCACCAGGAGGCTCAGGGTCCATCCCAGGGTGTAATTGATCCCGAGTTTGAAATTTATTCCCATACAGCCCCTGCATGTGGGAAAACCACAAGATTAGTTGCATATTTTCCCATTTTCCTTGAGTAGTTTCAGATCATTTCAAGTATCTTTTGTGCATTTGCAAATGGGGATTTACTCTAAGCCTTTCTAAATCTTTCTTTGGAAGTGTGTGCGTGCTGAAATATAAAGTGAGCCCATAAAAATTTCACTCAGGACATAGACCTCCTCATACCCTCCGTTTTGTAATGAGGCTGACCTCGGTGGCAACGTCAACATTCTGTGGCCTTAGGCATCAACTAGAGCAGGGGTTGGCAACTACAGCACATGAGCCAAACCTGTCCTACCTCGTATTTTTTGTAAATAAAATTTTATTTGAAAGAGAGCCACACAAATTTGTTTCTGTATTGTCTATGGATGCTTTTGTGTTAAAATGGCAGATTTGATGAGTTGTGACAGAGACCTTATGGACAGCCTGCAATCCCCAAATATCTACCATGTGGCCTTTTATAGAAAAAGTTTGCCGACCCCTGAAATAAGATGCAAAAGTAATATAATATTATAGAAATTCATGTATGAAGACAATTTCAGCTGACCTATCTAGATAACAGAGGTGCATTTTTTGGTGGGTGCTGGCATCACGTAGGGCTTAGTGAATACTTCTACTGTAAACCACTTCACTTCATACATGTTGGGTTCTGGGTTCGGGGAACAGGGTGGGTCCCAGTAGAAGTCTTTTCACCAGATGTGTGCCTTTGGGAAGTTGCTTTTCCTCTCCAAAATAGCTGAGCAGTTGAGAGCGTCAGAAGAAATAACAGAACTGAATTTCTCTGTGCTACTTTGCGGGAGGTATGGTTTCAGAGCTCTGTTTAGCCCTTGAACTACGATATTTTTCAACAACAGTGTGCCTAGGGATCCTTTTAATCTAACCACTTGTTACCACCTCCCCCCCTACCCTCATGTAGATTTGGGGAGTAGTTTGTTAAATTTTGTATTTATTATAACGTTCAACCCGCATTATTAAGTATGGGAGAAAATTATACTCCATTCATTCTGAAACTTGAGGGAGGGGAATTGACAATACAGATACTGAAGCCATTGAAGGAAAAATAATGAAGAATTGAAGCAGTACTATATGTAATTAGAATAAATCTATTTTTAAAACACTTGAGTTCACCAAATAATTTCCTTCTTTTCCATGTTGCCTATGTGGACATATCCTTAGCTAACTAAACTCATAAAAACTCACTGAGATGAGAAAACTCTGTATTAAAATAAAATTTAAATGGATTTTTAGTATGGATTGAATACAAGAACCCATAAAGATTTATTGCTATTATTTCAAACATCATTGAAATTAGACTTAATTATCTGTGCAGTTTGCTGGAAATAGCATTTTAGCAATTTTTGATCAAGTATATGTCATTACTTTAAAAATAGAAATGTACCAAACTGCTTTTAAAAAAATTCCCCCAAAACATAATTGCTAAATTGCCTGTTTGAAAAAGTCTGTCTTCTTCCTTTCCTCATCCCTAAGAATTTTGCCACCCCTAACTCTTAAATTGGCAAATGAGTCCTTTTCGTTTGCTTCTTTTCTCGACTGTGACGTCTTTGAGCTGCCAGATGCGTCCATATGAATACCCAGAATATTCCCTTGGAGGGAAAAGGAATGATATCCCCTCTTTGGGAAGTTGTAGACTTTGAAAGGACATAGATTAAAGCCTCTTTTTTTTTTTTTGCGGTACGCGGGCCTCTCACTGTTGTGGCCTCTCCCGTTGCAGAGCACAGGCTCCAGACGCACAGGCTCAGCGGCCATGGCTCATGGGCCCAGCCGCTCCGCAGCATGTGGGATCTTCCCGGACTGGGTCACGAACCCACGTCCCCTGAATCGGCAGGCGGACTCTCAACCACTGTGCCACCAGGGAAGCCCCTAAAGCCTTTTTATTGCTGGGCTTTTCCTTGGGGAAAAGTAATCTTGTATTTTCTCTGAGTGTGCCTCTGTCTACACTGCATGGAGAAAAGCTGAAATTTATCAAGTTAATTAACTTGGATACTTCAACTGAGGAATAGGGCTCTGCAGAGTCTACTTGTTTAATGGCTCATTTCCATCAAGGTGACAAGGTTAAGTTTGTGTGATTTGTTTTTTATACTCGACTTCTTCACAGGACTCTATGTCACACAGGTGAGACACAGCAGCTTCCGTGGGCTGTGTGCACAGAAAGAACTCTCTCCGTGAACCACGCCCTCTGGGTTTGTTCCCGGCCCGGTGGCGCCCTCAGGCTCAGTTTCTCACTGTTTGCTCCAGGATCCACTCCAACGCTCCCCTGACACCCCGTGAACACAGCCTATACCTTGGCGTCCCACCTGCCCGTTGCCCTCACTTGTGCTCTGTTTCTCCAGGCCCTGTTTTCTGCTTGGTTCTCTTCACTGTCCATCCAGTCAAGTCTCAGGACCATGATGTCCGGCCCCTGATGTCCTCAGAGCCTGACTCTCGCTGGCCTCTGGTGTGCAGGATGTCCCTGCGTGGAAGAAAAGGCCAGTGTGTCCAGTGCCTGGAGGCCTTCAGTTCTGAGAGGAGGGGTGTCACAGAGCCTCGGTTTGCACTGACCTCTTCTCAGGGCTGCTTGAGGAGCAGCTCCATGTGGGAGAGCAGGGGTGACCCAAGTTTCGGACAAAACAGAGCCTACTTCTTGGATTTAGATGTACCAGGCAAGTGTAGCCACATTGGGAACTGAGAGCCCTTGGAATCAATAAGTTTAAGACAAGTGCAGGCTGAGCACCAAGGGCAAAGAGCCTTGAGGAGCCATGCTGTCCTTCCTCAGACCTGTCTCCCGGTCCAGGACCCTGTGTCTCACATCTGAGTTTTAAGAGAGTGTGTGTGTGTGTCTGTGTGTAATGGGAGTTGGGGAGAGGGAGAGAGAGGAAGAGAGAAAGAACCAGCTGGTGAGGAAGAGGGGGAGGGGGGCTTGGAGGAGGGGATTGCAAAGTATGGTCTATGGTTACTCCCATCCGGGTAGAGCTGCCTCTTTGCAATATGAGTTTGTTTTTCTTCCCATCAGGACTTAAAGCTCATTGTCCCCCATGTGCTCCCCTAACCTTGGCTGGCCTTGTGATGACGTGCTCTGACCAACAGAACACAGTAGAAATGACATTTTGTGACTTCTGAGACTAGGCTTTAAGAGGCTTGTGACGTCTGCTCCCTCTTAGAACACGGCCCCGAACGGCTCTGGGAAGACACCATCTAATGTGATGGAGGGGGAGTGGCCATGTGGAGGAGAACTGGGTGCCCAGCCACAGCCGCACTATCACCAGGCATGTCAGTGAGGCCATCGCGGCTCTTCCAGGCCAACAGTCCAGCTCGATGCGGCTGCGTGAGTGAGCCCAGGGGAAGCCAGACGAGAAGCAGCCCCGTCAGATTTCACAGAGACATGAAAAATAATAAATCCATGTTGTCTGAAGTCCGTGAGTTCTGGGGTCGTTTCTTAGGCAGCAGATGCTAAGCCAAGCTGCTTTACACAAATGTTATAAGATATTTTGGGGTCTACCTCCACTTCTTTGGGGAACATAACATGTTTCCAACATCCTGAGAGAGTTTATTATCCTAGCAGCTGGCAAGGGAATTCCCCTTGAAGAGAGAATATTCTTTTTGGGAGTAGGGTGATGGTGGGGATTGATGAGGCTTTGAGAGTGCTTTGGGGCAGAAAGAGAATGGAGGCGCCAAAGTAACAAAACTTCCCTACATGAGAAATAAACAGGGGCCTGGGTGTTGGGGGGAGAGGTGGGGAAGGCTGGAACTGAGCATCACTTTGGTGGGGGGCATTTGTAGAAATGTCTGAGGGGCTTTGATGGGGAGGTGTCAGATGATTTGCTGCTGAGTACACACCTCCATCCTTTACACACAAGAGCCTTATGGGAGCTTTTATTTGGATGCCCAGGGACATCTGGGTTATCCATAGTTTCAGTACATTGAGGACCCGAGAGGTTCTAACATGTCGTAGGTGTTAGTGAAGTTGATGGTGGGGAAGCTGATTCTTTGGGCACCCAACGGAGGCTAAGTGGATAGTAAAGATCTCATTAAGAGGCAGCACGTGGAGGCTGGAGTAGAGAGCCAGAAAAACGGTGGACCCCAAGCACTCTTTCCTGGGAGTCTTAGTTCAAACCTGTGTGATGGCTCTGGAGAGAACCAGAACTAACCTGAGGTGGGAACCACAGAGGGGGACTGGGACCCACTATCAAGAAAAGATAAGAGTACCTGACCAAGGAGGTGAAGGACTTAAATGCTGAGAACTATAAAACATTGATAAAGAAACTTGAAGATGACTCAAAGAAATGGAAAGATATCCAATGCTCTTGGACTGGAAGACTTAATACTGTTAAAATGGTCATACTATCTAAAGCAATCTACAGATTAAATGCACTCCCTATCAAATTACCTATGACATTTTTCACAGAATTAGAATAATCATAAAATTTATGTGGAACCACAAAAGGCCCAGAATTGCCAAAGCAACCCTGAAGAAAAAGAACAAAGCTAGAGGCATAACTCTCCCAGACTTCAGACAATACTACAAAGCTACAGTAATCAAAACAGCATGGTATTGGCACAAAAAGAGACATATGGATCAATGGAACAGAATAGAGAGCCCAGAAATAAACCCACACACCTACAGTAAATTAATCTTCTACAAAAGAGGCAAGAATATACAATGGAGAAAAGACAGTCTCTTCAGCAAGTGGTGCTGGGAAAGTTGGACAGCTACATGTAAATCAGTGAAGTTAGAACTCTCCCTCACACCATACACAAAAATAAACTCAAAATGCCTTAGAGACTTAAATATAAGACATGACACCATAAAACTCCTAGACAAGAACATAGGCAAAGCATTCTCTGACATAAATTGTAGCAATATTTTCTTAGGTCAGTCTCCCAAGCCAATAGAAATAAAAGCAAAAATAAACAAATCAGACTTAATCAAACTTATAAGCTTTTGTTCAGCAAAGAAAACCATAAACAAAATGAAAAGACAACCTATGGAATAGCAGAAAATATTTGCAAATGATGTGAACAAGGGCTTAATTTTCAAAATATACAAACAGCTCATACAACTCATTATCAAAAAAACAGACAACCCAATCAAAAAATGGGCAGAAGATCTAAACAGACATTTGTTCAAAGAAAACATCCAGATGGCCAACAGGCACATGAAAAGACGCTTAACATCGCTAATTATTAGAGAAACACAAGTCAAAACTACAATGAGGTTACCACCTCACACCGGTCAGAATGGCCATCATCAAAAAGTCTGCAAACAATAACTGCTGGAGAGGGGGTGGAGAAAAGGGAACCCTCCTACACTGTTGGTGGGAATGTAAATTGGTGCAGCCACTATGGAAAACAATATGGAGGTTCCTTAAAAACTAAAAATAGAGCTACCATATGATCCAGCCATCCCACTTCTGGCATATACCTGGAAAAGATGAAAACTCTAATTTGAAAAAATACATGCACCCCTATGTTCATAGCAGCACTATTTACAATAGCCAAGACATGGAGGCCACGTAAATGCCCATTGACAGGTGAATGGATAAAGAAGATGGGTATATATACACAGTGGTGTATACTCAGCCATGAAAAGAATGAAATAATGCCATTTGAAGCAACATGGATGGACCTAGAGATTATCATACTAAGTGAAGTAAGTTGAACAGAAAAAGACAAATATCATATGATATCACTTATACATGGAATCTAAAAAAATGATACACATGAACTTATTTGCAAAACAGAAACAGTCTCACAGACTTAGAAAACAAACCTATGGTTACCAAAGGGGAAAGGGGTGGGGGAGGGATAAAACAGCAGTTTGAGATTAACACTACTATATATAAAATAGGAAAACAACAAGGACCTACTGTATAGCACACAGAACTATATTCAATACCTTGTAATAACCTATGATGGAAAATAATCTGAAAAATATATATATAACTGAATCACTCTGTTGTATACCAGAAACGAACATAACATTGTAAATCATCTCTACTTCAATTTTAAAAAAAAGATAAGAGGCAGAAAAAATAGTCACCTTGCTAGTGTGACTGCAGTTCTAAACTGTGCTTTAGTGAGAACCGGGGGATCATATGCTCACCTGTGCGGGAGAGCCAGGAATGCAGAAGGTGCTCAGTGAATGTCACTCGGTTCAGATGAATGGCGTGGTGAGCAGACAGGAGAAGGGGCTCCTATAGGGCTGTTAATTTCCAGGGAGAGAATTTACAATGTTTTTTTTCTGGCTGACTCAGCTGATCAATGTAGTTTCAAGTTAACTTTTTCTTTTTTTTGAAAAAAAATGTGGGGCTTCCCTGGTGGCGCAGTGGTTGAGAGTCCGCCTGCTGATGCAGGGGACACGGGTTCGTGCCCCGGTCTGGGAAGATCCCACATGCTGTGGAGTGGCTGGGCCCGTGAGCCATGGCTGCTGAGCCTGCGCGTCCGGAGCCTGTGCTCCGCAACGGGAGAGGCCACAACAGTGAGAGGCCCGCGTACAGCAAAAAAAAAAAAAAAAAAAAAAAAAAAAAAATGCTCCAATTAAGTAACTAACCACTTACTAACATTCTTCTGAAAAATTTTATGCATCTGTATTAGTGTCCTATTTCTCTATAACAAATTACCACACCTCAAGCAGCTAAAACAAAACAAATCATCACCTGATAGTTTCTGTGCCCACGTGGCCACTGTGTGGTTGTCTGCATCCTCAGCTCAGGGTCTCCAGAGGCTGCAATCAAGGTGTCGGCTGGGGCTGGGGTCTCGTCCGAGGCTCAGGATCCTCTGCTAAGCTCACGTGTCCTGCGGAGAATTCATTCTTTGTGGCTGCCGCTGGCGGCTGCTCTCAGCTCCTCGAGACCCCCGTGGGCCATTCACAGCACGGACGTTTGCTTTCTTGCAGGCCAGCAGGAGCGAGTCCCTACGATGTCACCTTCTTTCAAGGGTCCCCCTGATTAAGTCAGGCCCACATGGGATAATCTTTTGATTACCAAAGACAGGGGATCACAAACCCCACTGCAGAGTGATACCTCGTGACATCCACAGGTCCCACCACACCAGAGGGATGTGCACGCCAGGGGTGGAATCTTGGGGACCGTCTCAGAGTCCTGCCCCCCACAGCATCTGTGTTTCAGCAACTTGCTTCCCGCTTTGGAAGGGCCTGTCACAGGCTGTGCCCTGTCTTCCAGCTTTCTTCCGCTGCCACGGTGCCCTCCCCTCATGCACTTCGATTTGCACATGCAGCAAAGCCGACTTCTTTGCTTCTCCGACTGCAGGGTTGAGGGTCTGGTGCTTACCTTCCCCCACTGAAACGGTGGTCAATAGGAAAGATTTCCTCTCTTCTTTGGCTTTGCAGCATTTACTTTTAATTCAGTTGAGTTGAAAGGGAAGAACTGGTGTAAATCAGGAGAACCAGGAAAAATAATGTACTGGTGCCCCATATTCAGAAATCATATTTTAAGTGACAGGAAAGTTGGTCCACCATGGAGCATTTTCACAGAGACCATATTCACCAGACACACGCCCACCTTTCGTGCCAGCCCAGCTTCATGGAGAAACTAGCCTGATGCTCAATGGGAAACCAAGTATCAATGGGTTTGCATCTTGTTAGAGTCTCTCGAGGTCTCCAGATGACAGTTTTACTCTTTTTTCTTTGTTCTTAAGTGTGCTCTGCTCATTTAGAGCACAACAAACTCAAAATCAACGTCTGCCGTGTTTCTGCAGCCGGTTCTCCGTGCACGGAGGTGATTCAATGAGGTAATTAACGCCAACATGAAACCATCAGCATGTGTGGGTGATCAAGTCTAAATAATTCAGAAACAAACACCCGATGTGTCTGACATGTTTAGATAGACTTTCACCTTGTTTGCCTTTATAACAGCTCCTAGATTCCAGGCCTGTTGGTAGATTATGAATAATGAGAATATTACTCCTGCCCTGAGAGCATGACATTTGCAAATCACATCATCATTTCGCTCTTAAGAAAATAACGCATTATCCTATTCTGACACATTTTATTTTCAGGAAGGAGAGCAGTTATCTGCATAGGCTCACCTCAGAGCGCCTACAGCTGATGGAGCCTTATCACTTACATAAATAATTTAGGCATGAGTGTCATTACAGGTATAAATCAAAAGGACAACTTATGCTTCCAGATCACCTGTGTTTGTAAATGTATATTGCATTTAGTAAGGTGGCATGTCACCTGCAGAACTATTCAAATGGCTTAAACCTCACTAGCTGTTGGAGTCTGGCAACTAACCATGCAGCTGTGACTTCATTGGCTGGTGTGACACAGACCTGATGTTTACTCAGCAGACGGGAGAGGGAATCTGTTTAAAAGCTGGCTGTGCTCTAGAACAGCCAGGCTTGAGGTTCCGTGAACTCAAGGTGCATGAGAATCACCTGGCGGACTTGTTAAAACACAGATGGGGGCCACCCCCAGAGTTTCTGATTCACTGTCTTTCTCACAAGGTCCCTGGCAATGCTGACCACACTTTAAGAACCACTGCAGTAAAAGAACGAAGGATTTCTCATGGAAGCAAAGCTGGACTTTCATTTAAGAAAACACTTTGATGGCACCTTTCAGGTGACAAGTTCAAGGCACCCTCTCCAGCTGGTTCTGATTCAAAAGGAGTCAGCAAAGAGGAGTGAAGGAAAGGGAAAAGGAAATTGCTGTGTGTAAAGTAGGGGGTTTGTGGTTGAGCAGCAGCCAGAGAGCAGACTTGGGGCCGTGATGATGGGAAAGGATGAAAGGATGGGGATTCGGTCTAGAACACGGTGGCAGATGGAGCATAGACAAGGCTCATAAGGAATTTCCCGAGATAGGGAAGGGCCAGTGAATCCCCAGAAACACTGGAGCCTGAAGTCTGATGTTCGGTTGGAAGTGGTCTGTGGCCCCGGCGCATGCTGGTGTCCCTGAGAGCTGCTTAGAAATGCAGAATCCCAGGCTCCATCCCAGACCAACGGAATCGAAATCTGGAATTTAACCACACCCAAGTTGTGTGACTGCACTTTGAAGTTGGAGAAGCACCAAGGCAGAGCTGCCCAGATTTTACGATGTCAGCACCATCTGGGACACATTTAATATACAGATTCCAGGGCCTCACCACAGCCCTGAGTCAGAATGTCCAGAGGGAAGCCTGAGAACCTTCTTTAACAAGAAGATCAGCTGATTCTTGTGATAAAGAAAGTTGGCGGGGGCCACAACTTAAGGGAATGAGGGAGAGCTATGTCCTTGCTTGGAGTAAACAGAGGTGGGGACGGGACAGCAGCCCCGGGGGCAGAGGGCAGGCAGGGGTGAAAAGCGAGCAGACCAGGAGAATTTATAAAGAAGATGATGGAAAAATATCACCTCACTGCCCATAACCTTCAAACCGACTTACCAATATTAGGAAGGCCTCTGGACTCCTCTGGACCAATCGTCCTCAAATAGGTGTTGGGAGGAGAGAACTTTCGGCCCGTTGGGGACATTCAGCAATGTCTGAAGATACGTCTGGCTGTCACAGGTCAGGGCGATACTGAACCAGGCTCATCTTGCCCCGACACGTAGCCGCCCAAGGCGCTGAGACCGAGGCTTACAGCAAAGAGAGGGTTCATTCACAAGGCAGCCGAGTGAGGACGCCGGAGAACTAGCGTCGAATCTGCCTCCCCAAAGGCAAGGGGCCCGGGGTATTTACGGGATGAAGCATGAAGAAGCAGCTTGTTTGATGCGTGGGGAGCGTGGAGAGCGTGGAGAGCGTGGAGAGCGTGGGGGAAGGTGATTGGAGAAAGGTGAGGTCATCGCCGTCCTGCGCAGGCGTACCGAAGCTCCAGGCCTCTGCATGTTCCAAAGGGACGGGCTCAGCCTGACCTGAGAGTGGAGTTTTCTGCCCTCTGACCTCAAAAGGTCACAGAGCGGACACACGCGCATGCCCAGTTGGAGGGTCGGTGGTCCAATCTGGTCTCAACCAGCTCAGCGGGAACTAGCCACAGCTGACTCTGAGTTTCTGGAGAACAACTCAGGCAGGCAGATTTTTGTGTAGGTCAAGTGCTGCTTGGAGGACGTGCGCGTCTCAAAAGACCTTGACTCGTGAAGGCAGGTGAAATGGATTTAACCCACAGTTTCAAGGGCTGCTGCTGGCGTCTAGTAGGTAGAAGCCAGGATATTGCTAACCACCCTGCAGGGCTCAGGCCCCGGGACAAGGAATTACCCAGCCCCAGCTCCTTGTGGTGCTGAGGTCGAGAAGCCTGGTCTGGAGCTGCAGTTCTTAAGGGTGATCCCAGGCCAGCAGCAGCAGCATCACCTGGGAACTTGGGATCCTGTCGGACGTGCAAATCTGGGGGCCTGCATATCAGACGTACCGAGTCAGACGCTCCGGTCGGGGCCTAGGGACCTGTGCTTTAGCAGACACTCCAGGTGATTCCGATGCAAGCTACGGTCTGAGAACCACCGCAGTGGGTGGAGTACGGCGTACAGCCCCACTCACACGAGTGCACGTCACACGGAAGGCAGCCTTAGAAGGCTCCAGTACCTGAGGCCACCTGTGTCCGTGAAGGACTTCCCGGGGAGCTCCGTCAAAATGCAGGGTCCTGGTCCCACCTTGGACCTGAGATGCGCAGCTTTCCCCCCACCCCCCTCAGGGCCCCCGTTTTACCACTTTTCCGCACACAGCCCACAGCGTCCTGGGGAGGTGCCTGCAGGCCTCGGTGGCTGCGGCCGGCACACTGACTTTTTTTTTTTTTTTTTTTTTTGCGGTATGTGGGCCTCTCACTGTTGTGGCCTCTCCCGTTGCGGAGCACAGGCTCCGGACGCGCAGGCTCAACGGCCATGGCTCACGGGCCCAGCCGCTCCGCGGCACGTGGGATCCTCCCGGACCGGGGCATGAACCCGTGTCCCCTGCATCGGCAGGCGGGCTCTCAACCACTGCGCCACCAGGGAAGCCCCCACACTGACTTTTAAGCTGGGAGAGTTCTTGCTCTTCCCTGCAACTGGAGAAGCCCCATTTTTAACTGTTGTGTGACCTAGGCTTCTGAAAAAAACAGCTTTGTTCTGCTGCAAAAGGAGAGAGCGCCCCAGCTTTCCTCACGCCCTGGTACACACAGAGAATGAGGTACTGATACAACATGGGGATAAGCGGAGGGGCCTCGGACCCCTGACCGAGCTGCTTGGAGGCTGGAAGGCACACGCGGGGGCCACCCAGCCACTCCTGAGGCCGGCTGGTCAGTATGTCCTAGAGAAACCATGGACCCAGCACACTGGTTAGGAAGTCCCTCTCCTGGGGCAGCTGTCAGCCCCAGAATTCCTATGACAAACCCCCCTGTGTGAAGAGTATGGGGGTTTTGCTTGTGAGGACCTGGCACTCAGCTACGTGCTGGGTCACTTGGGATTTCCCCAATACTGTTGGCAGGTGCTCCAGCCACAGCGCCTTATCTAGCATCTCATTGATTTAGCAATTGTTTATTGAACATCTTCTATATGTTAAGCACTGTGACAGATCAGTTGACTTCATGTGACTCCATAGCATTGCTATAAAATGTCATGGGGACAGTATCTCCATTCTACTAATGAGAAACAAAAGCTTGGAGAGACGAAGCGACTTACTTACCCAAGATTACTTGCTCACAGCACAGAGGGGTGTTATGTCTAGACTCACCCCCTGCTCCCCCTGCACCCATCGTCTCCCCAGGTGGGAAGCACAGCCAGACTGGGAGGCCAGTTGCTTGGAGAGAGGATGGAGCCACTGGCCCCAGCTCCTTCAGGCCAGCGTCAACCCCAGGGTCTCTTAAATCCATTTCAGTAAACATGACTGCATGCCTACTATGTGCAAAGCACTGTATTAGAAATAATGAACACCAGGGAGCAGCTGGGTGTTTTATCAGGTCAGTCCCTGTTCTAGTTTTGATCTTAATAATAATTCAAAAATCCGAAGCCTCAATGCAAAGGAGATTTCAAGTGCAAAAAGGACGACATTGGAGAACATGAATCATTTTCATGTACGTTTGCGGGAGAAGAAGGAGGTCACCAAATCTGTCTACCCCTCTCTCTACTGAGCATGCTGCTGGACTACAGTTACCAGCTTCCCTTGCGACTGGGTTCTGTTGCGATGTTACCAAGCTCTGGCTGCTTCCAGGCCAGCCCATAAAGGGTCCCCACAAGTGATGCCTGCTTATCTTCCCTCCTCTGCTGGCCGGACCAGGTGACTTTGTAGGCGTGGGTTGAGGATGGCAGAGCCACAGGATGGGATGGGGGGAGGCCTGCCTTCCTGAACACCTGCTGTGGGCTTCCCCCAGCGAGCCAGCAGCCAGGGACAGCCAGCAGAATGCCCCGACGAAAACAGATCCTCCTCAGTCTGGGTCCCGGCTCTGCCCAGTTAGCTGGGAGGCCCTTACAAGTCATTAGCGGTTGTGAACTCTGTTTACGCTTCCGTAAAGGGGGATGCGCCCTCTGCCTTTCCAAACGGTGACACTGTTCAAAGGGTCAAATAAGAAGAGAGACCGTGGACTCAAGTGCTGGATTGATTGTTAGATTTGTGTTGTTCAGCTGCTCAAAGTTTTAAACATTTTGGGATTAGTTGCCCATACTTAAAAGCCAGGAGATTTCACATAAAAATTTCATTTTCCCCACTTTTCTTGAAAAGTCAGAGGACTATCAAGCCTACATCCCCACATGGCCACGACTGGCTGAGGGTCGCAGCTTCCCTTAGACAGACCCCACCAGTCCTGCTGTCTGACAGTTGGGCCTCTTCACTTAGGTTACCTGCTGGCCCTTAGAGCATCTGAGTTTTCAACTCTTGTATTACTCACATGGATGCTTTTATTAATAATGCAGTAGCTTAGAATTTATAAAATAAAACCTACATTAAAAAAAGAAAGACCTAGCAGTACGTGTAACATCTGTCTCAGTGACCTGAGCTCATCAGACTACATGATGAACTGATAGTGGGACATCTCCCAGTAATAGCCAAAAGTGACAGGAGAAGATTCTGGTGTACAGGGGAGACTGAGGGGGAGACCTCCAATTATTTGGCATTCTCTGGCTCTGGGTCCTTGGATTCAGGGTACTTGGTTGACCTAAGCCCATCCTATGAGCCTTAAACTCCTTGGAAAGAGTATCATCTTACCCAATCCTTGGGAAGCTGAGAAACCCACTTAGATGCGCTGTTCTCATCTATTTCCTCTGGGCCATAGCTTTCTCCAGGTTCTGCTAGGCCAAAGAGCAAGGCGTCATCACTGACATTCTAAATGCCCTCTGTGTTTAGGCGAAGACACGCAAAACCTACATTTTCAGGTCTTGTAACGAGGTCAGCGCACAGGAGGTGTCCGTCAGCTCCGTGAGAACCACTGCCGTACAAACAGCACGACACCCTCCAGCCTGAGTGTGTTAGCGGTAAGGGTCCCCCCTGAAAGTGTTAACGGGCCTTCCAAAGCACAGAACTCACCATCCAGGCCTGACTTCCGCCGTCCCAGAGGGGAAAACAGTTTGCAAAGCAGTGAAAAGCCTGAGAGGCAGAAGAACAGAATTTGAGAAATGGATCCCCGAGAACCAGTTATGCTTAACTGAGAGCAGAGCCAGGACTGTCCTGCTACTGCGTTACTGAAGCTGGGAGAATGGTACTTGCCACTCGGACTATAGTTAGAGGCTTGATTTTGTGAAAATGAAGACTCTTCCTACGAAGGCACAGAAAATAAGATGAAAACATTGTTGTATGGGGAGCCAACTAATGCATTCCAACCAATTTATTTCAATTCAATTTAATTCAAGAGATCAGTAGGCATTTATTATTCTACCTGGTTTGGAAATAGTATGTGTTTCATATTTTTCATCATGGTTAAATAAGTCCCTTAGTAGGAAAATATGAGGAAATTCTTCTCATGTCAGAAAGCCATTTATTAGCTGCTTGTGCATGTCCTCCTCGGGTCCTGTGTGCGAGGTGGAGAAGGATGTTACGTTACGTGACCGAGGGTCGCGGCGGACGAGGGCTGCCCATGCCTCACCGACACTGTGTGGAAGCAAAGCGGGCGCAGCACGGGGGATATTCAAAGCAGGCTGACACAGCAAAACTGCAAGGTAATCCTTCTTTTATGCCCTGTGCCAGGCAGTCTGTGGAAAACATGCTTTGCAAATAGGGCTTTTCATTGAAGAGTCCATGGGAGAGGTCAGAAGAAGGTCACAAAGGTGGTCTAAATTTGGAAAATAAGAACCATGAGGGGGCTTCCCTGGTGGCGCAGTGGTTGAGAGTCCGCCTGCCAACGCGGGGGATGCGGGTTCGTGCCCTGGTCCAGGAAGATCCCACATGCCGTGGAGCGGCTGGGCCTGTGAGCCACAACTACTGAGCCTGCGCGTCCGGAGCCTGTGCTCCGCAACGGGAGAGGCCACAACAGTGAGAGGCCCGTGTACCACACACACACACAAAAAAAAAGAACCATGAGGGAAGTGTGGTCCACATCCCCCTGGGGCCTTAGCAATGCAGATTCACCCCGAGTCTCCGGAATCAGACACGCTGAGGGGGGCGCCCAGCGCTCGTGTTGGAACGAGCTCTCCAGGTCATCCTGACGCAGGCGGAGGTGTGAGCACGCTGGGTGAAGGGGACCAGTGCTCACTGGTGCGGATAAGAGAGGGCGGAGGGGATGGGGACATCCGTAGCTCACCAGTCAGCCGCTGGCTTCCTCCCATCCACCCCACCCGTTTCTCCTGAGGGCAGAAGCCCGGGCAGTGGGGCAGTGAGAGGGGCACCGTTGGGCTCCCAACCCTGGCTGTTGGTGAGAGTCACACGGGGAACTGTCCTAAGAGTGTACACCCTTGGGTTATTCTGATTTCACTGGTTTGTTTAATAATTTATTTACCTCTTCATTTATTTAAGCTTCCCAAGTGAACCCAATGTGCAGCCAGGCTTGAGAACCATCAGTGCCCAGCAGAAACCCCGACCACGGCGGAGGAGGAACGGATGGGAGAAAATGTGCTCCTGCCCCACCGGGGATTCACGTGGGAGGGGCAGACGGCACGTCTGTGGAGGGTCCTTCCAGGGTCACTCGCCCAGGAGGGGCTCTGCTATCCCGGGACTCCTGAAAAGCATCAGATACACCGGACACCCGCCCCTGCACCTTTTTACTTATCTCTTCTGTCCTGGAAGCAGCTTCTGCCTTCCCTCCCTGTTCCTCTCCTGCCTGTGTCTCTCCATCCCACATACCACACACTCAGCTGACCTCATTCCAGCCCAACAGTACTGAGCTGAAAGGTGATATCAGGGTCTCCCCACTTGCGTCTGAAGAGCAGTGCTTTCTTTGGGATGTTTATCCATTTGGCTTTAGAATCAAGGGACTTATTTGTTTATTTTAAACATCGTCCTAGATTTTGGCTAATGGGAAAAAAACTCTCTTTTAAAGTTATTCTGATCTTCATTTTCTAAACAGCTGTCAGGCAATAGATACTAAGGGAACTTTCTGTTTCAGAGGTAAAGTGAACCCTGCACCTGTTTCAGGAGGTGAAACCCTGATGTCCTCTGCTCTCTGTCAGACGTACGTGCCATGTTCCTGGTACACCGGCCTCTGAAGGGTCGACGGGCTGGAGTGACTGAGGCAGATTATTGCTCTTCATCCTCTGTTCACTAGTGCTGGGACTAGTGTTCCTGTCACATACGGGGTTATGACTGTCAACCTGTCCCCAGATTGTCCCTCTGCCCACCCAGAATTTCCCACGAGGCACTCTTTCAGTGGTGGTGGCATTACTTCTCTTTCTATCCCTTGGTTCCTAGACTCACGTATTCCTAATGGGAACACGATGTCAGAGAAAGATTCCGATTCAGTGCATGTATTACGTGCTGGAGGATGGCAGTTTATCCTTGGGCAGTTTTGCTCCGGAGCTGGCACTTCGCCTGTGCCTTCAGCAGACTGTTCCAGTGCTCGACCTGGTGGGCAACTTCTGGCTGGTAGAGCACCTGTTATACGTAGATCTGATGATAAGGACACACTCCCATGCTGCTTTTGTAGTAAAGTGGGGCTGCTGTTCAGTGGTTCCGGGTCCTGGGCCAGCAGAGCAAAGGCTTTGGCTAGCTCTTAACTAGTGCTTCTGCCTGAGATGTTGCCAGCAGGCAAAGCCATACTGTGAACACATGTGTATTTCTGTGAGACATAACCACTGACCCTCGTGGGGTGAAAGGGATTCGATGTGGTCAACCTGCCTCCAGGTAGACAGCTGGTTTCCTCAAAGGATGGGACCATATTGGAGGCTCAGCACTGGGCTTCTGCTCACAGGTTGGAAATGCAGAGGCAACCGACAGTAGCTAGATCAGTCCCGGGGAGTACAGGTGGTCTATAGGTTGTCTCCAGCTCTGCTACTGACCCAGTGCTCATCATGCCATAGATGCAGACTGTGGCGGAGGTTGGCTGATGTCAACAGACCTAATCATTTCACCTACTTCTTTACTCATTGCCCCTCCAGTGTGGGTGATTTCTGGTGGGTGTCAACATCTGATACATGTGTCTTTACACTCTGTGCCCACTCCCACATGTCGATACGCCTCTACCTCAGACTTCTTTCCCCCATTTTCCAATCCTTTTCCCTTTCAGGTCCTTGACCAACCAGCCCGGCCATTCACAATTGCCCACGAGTTCATTTATGGTCTGATCTCAGGGAACTTCTCTTGCCACCCAAAAAGAATGATCAGGTGCATTGCCCCAAGTACTGACCATCAGGAGGGTTTTCCCTGAACAACATGTTTTAAAGACACCCCTGATTATTGTCACGCACCCACATACTCAGCTGACTCAACCATAACCTAAGCTCCCCTCCAAGTCACATAGAATCACCCCCTCCGGCCATAGGCACGAACCGAGGAACAGGTGCTGTTGTGACTGTGATGGGCGACACTGGAGTTTGGACGACCTCTTCGTGCAGTTCTCTTGTGCCCTCTGGGTCTACTCGCGTTGGAACCCACACGTACTGCTTTTATCTTACAACAGGTAGTACAGAAAAGCGTTCTTTAGTTCTCCAAGTAGTGCTGCTTCTCCTCAGTGGTGACTGGCAGCCCGGGCATCTAATCAGTGGCTATCCTTCCCTGTCCCTGGTGGCTCTCACTGCTGCCCCTGCTGTTGTAATATGCCCACCCTAACCTACTGCTTTAGACACAGTGAGTTACAACCCTTTATTACATGCCAGTGGTGGAGAGCTGAGTGTGTTAAAAAGGAAACACATAATTTCAAGAATTACTGGCTGTCATCTGTACAAATGCATAATGATTAAAAAAAATCTTGTTGAATCCTTTGTCTTATTCATTTATACCTTCTCAAAGCTCACTTTCTTATGTCAGAATGTGGTTCTTCCACAGCAGAGGAATATAATAAAATCTTAGCTTCCACACTTAAAAAAATACGTGAAGTTTATTAAATAAAAATAAACTGTTACAAAACATGCTCTCTAAAGAATAGAATTTTTGGTAACTTACCTTTTAATATAAATAAGGAATTCCCTCCTCAGTTCCATTTTTTAACATTTAATATGTAATTAATTAAAATCATAATACCTTCACCAGTAACATACTTTTCTTTCATTTATCAGAAAAAAATGTCGTTCTTATTCCCCAAAGGAACTTTGAAATGAATAGAAATGGGGCCAAGATGGAATCTCCCTAATTCACTCACTCTGCATTTGAAATTTCAGTAACTCTCCATAGTACATGTTTAAATGTTTCCATGTTCATTCCATTTTTTAAAAAGTGAACTGATTACCTTTGAGGATGGAGCAACAATCTATGAAAATGAAGTCTTCATGTGCAGGTGGTATACTTAGAACCAAATGTAAACATTGAAGTTATTCTTTGATATTTGACTACCCCACGTTTTGATTTAATGACATCCTTGTTTACAACTTGAGCTGGTGCTTAGATTGGCCCTGTTCTCACCTACCTGGTTGCCAGTTTCTCACTTCATGGCATCCAACCGTCCCCAGCCCTCACTTCTCACACTTGCTCACCTCCGAAGCATCCTTGCACATGTGGACGGGAGTGGAGGGAGGGTTTATACTGGTCTCCTGGTCTGCCCCCTCCAACCCTGACCCTCCTCAGACTCCACTCTCTTCCTGGTGCTGACATCACTTCTTCTCTTTCCTTTCCTCTTCTTGTTCTTCTCATTTTTTCCTTTCCTTCCCCTCTTTCATCTTTTCTTTTCCATTAAAAAATCAGAATCATATATATGCAATGAGTCAGATAGCACAAATTCCTCCCCATTTTCCTTTCCCCAGAAACAACCACTTTCAACTCTTTCAGCTGATTCTTTAGGTATTTACTTTTGTTTCTCTAAAAAATGCTGATATTCATATTTCTCATTTTATTTTAGCTTTAGGCATAATTTATTGATTTTCTACTTTAGAAGATGAGGACTGATTTATTTTTTCACACTCCTCCAGGCCGAGCCCACCACACATGTGATACCTTCAAGCTCTTGTTTTTACATTTGCCTAGTATTCACATACATGTTTCCAGTTAAGCCCAAACTCTCCCCTAATTGTATAAATCTCCCGTTATCCTCAAACACATTAGGTAATTCATGAATTTCATCTTCAGTGAATCTCTGGAGACTTCTAAACCACCCAGTCCAGACTGGTGTCTTTCAGTTCAACCACAAAGCTCTGGTTTTTGAAATGCCTTTCATCACCATTTGGGGATCACCTTGCTTCTTCCTGGTTTTGGATCCCTAGCTACGTCTTTTGCTTTTGTACTCTAATCCTTACTTTATGGAGAACATCCTCCTGTTCCTGAGAAAAGGTAGTAGGTGGTACACTTTCAGAGAACTGTCTTATTTGAAAACATCTTTGTTCTACCCTCGTATTTGATTACTACTTTAGTTGGCTGCCACGTTATAGGTTAGAAATATCAGTAGGTTAAAATTGTGAAGGATTTGCTTCCGCTTACAACATTGTTGGTGAGAAGTTCGATAACATTTTGATTTTTTGATCCTTTGTATGATACCTGCTTTTTCTTTTCTTCTTGAAAAGTTATGGGAAATTTTCTTTGCCCTAGGGACATAATTTTACAGTGATGTGCCTTGGGGTGAATCTATCTTCATCATGGTGCTGGGCATTCATTGGGTCCTTTCCATTTGTAAACACAGGTCTATTTTTTGAGAAAAATTTTCTTGAATTATCTTGCTGATGATTTCCTCTCCTCCATTTTCTCTGTGTGTCTTTCTGGATCTTTTATTATTTGGATGTTGAATCTTGTAGCCTGTCCTTCAATTTACTTTTCTCTCTCTATTTCCTTTTTCCCTCCCTCCCTCCTTTCCTTCCTTCCTTCCTTCTCCACCTTTTGGGAGGTTTACTAAATTTTTTTACTCTATTAGAACAAGTTTGGCTGCTGAAGTAAGACACAGTAGCAGACACAAGTTGTTTCTCTCCCATATAATAGCCCAGCGTAACTGGTCCCTGGCTGTTGTCATGCCCTGAGGTGTCAGGTACCCAGCTTCCTTCTACCCATAGCTCTCCCGTCTCTAAGCATTGCTCTCTTTCACAGGATCCAAAATGTTCCAGCACTGTGTCCACATTCTAGCCCTTGTAGAGGATGAAATGGGGAATGGCGGAGGTACAACTAGGATGCTTTGTACATCATTTCTGTTTACATACTCTTGGCCAGAGCTTAGTTACCCAGCAACATTGACTATAAGAGGATGGAAAGTGTGGTTTTTAATCTTGGATCATGCTCGCACCTAAGAACTGTGGCTTCTAGTTCTGCAGAAGAAGGGAGAATGGATATTAAGGGGCAATTAAGAGTCCCTGTCCCGATTCTCACTTTTGGTAACTCACATATCCATGTACTTTCTTTTTGCCTCCACACAGAAAACATTTGCACCTTCCTAAGAAAGAGAACCCTCAACTCCAATCCACTTACTGCATCCAGCCCTCCCACTCAATGCCCTTTATAACCAGGATATATAAGCAGAATAACCTTAGGGACAACTCCCATTGGACAAAGGAAGAATGAATAAACCCACAAAAATGACTGATCCATTGTGATGCTCAAATCCTGCGGGAGACTAAGTGTTCGCCCCTGGCCACAGTGGGTTCTGCTCTCTGGGAAGACCAGCTCCCTCGTCCACTGGGCTCTCTGGGCATTTCAGCCTTGCCTGTTATCCTCCATGGCCACATGTAAAGTGGGCACTGCAGAGTGTGTCCTTTTACAGGACCAATGGCTTTGTGGCCCAGTTTCCACAGGTTTGGAGAATCAAGGATTTTGAACGGGTTGAATGGTCACAGTTGGGTGTCTTCCGCAATGTGATTCACTCAGAAGCTTACAGGTCCTTCAGTCTATTTCCTCTGTCTAGTTCCATGGATAAGACAATAGCCAGGGATCGCATCTGGACAGTTCTCAGCTCAAGATCTCTGTTTATCCCCTCCCCACTCCTTCTTCCTTGAGAGCATCTGAAAAAAAAAGTTTTTTGTTGGAAGGCAGCACCCTCGTTCCAATTTTGCCTGCTGGGCTGGCTCCCCTGCTCTGCCCGGGAACCCTTAAGGAAAGGTCACTGAATCAGAATTGGGGTCACAGTCTTCTTTCCCACCAAGACAAGACTGTTACCTATTACCACTGCTTCATCTGGGTCACAGAAGCATTTGGCATTTTCAACTCTGCAAAGCTGCCAATGACCTGACTCTTAGCAAGTTGAGATTGCAGGCTGCAGAGAGGGCTGTGTGCCCTTCAGTCCCTGGTTCTTTTTCTCTATCATGTAAAGCTTTGCTGAAAGTGGCAATGAGCGACAATATGTCTCGGTGGATCACAGCATACTGAGACCAGGTTCATGCTCCGGTGACAGGGAGGCACTGGGGACGTGGTCAGTGGGTGCCGGGAGGAAAGTGTCGTCCTGCTGCAGCTCCAGAAGTTCTACTGTGGGGGTGGAGGCAGGAAGAAGCCAGGAGGCTTATTTCAAAACTGTCTCATATAGTATTTTTATTTACATAGAGTATTTTTATTTAGATGCAGTGCTGATTGGAGGGGATTTGGGAGAGTAGCTGGAGATTCAGGGGGGTTTCAGCTCTCCTGATGGCACCATTGATGCTTCTTCCCTGGGCTCCAATGAGGAAACTCCACAACCAGGCAGCTGGATCTGAAGCCTCTTACTTTTGCCCAGAGTCAGTTTGCTTCTCTCAGGCTCAGGCCAAGAGAGACTGGGAGCAGATCTGCTTTTGTCCTTGAGGGTGAGCGAAGCTTAGCAGAAAAATCAGCTTCTTTCCATATCTATGAATCTCCTCCCATTGCTGTATCTTTCGTAACTGGAGCCAGGCAGCATGGGTCCGGCTGATTCACGATTTTATGGTGAATGAACTAGAACAGACATGGCCCTGCTGGCAGGAATCCAAAGCTCATATACTTTCCTCAGACCTCTGACTTGAGTAATGAAAATTCAGCTGCTCAATTCAATTGGGATCCAGGTAAACAAGAGGGAGAAAGGTGAATAGCAAAAGGTAAATTAAATCATGAAGCAAGTGTCAAGTAGAGGGCAAGGTGGAAGGCAGGCCTGGGATGGGGATGATCTTTGATCTGCAGTCAGTATTTCTTGCTACCTTTCTGAAGGGATCAAATTAACCGTGGTGAACGGAGGTGGCTGCACGGCAGGGGTCTGCAGAATCAACTGCAGGACAAACTCCCATAACCCCCCTGCTAACAAAGGGGCTACGTCTCCTGGCTGTGGACTTGCCCGTGTGTGTCCTGTCGTCCCCATGACCTGCAAGTCCCGGCCGTCGCGCTGAGGACAACCGTAGCTCAGTTCTGCCAGGGATCAGGTCTCGGCACGGATAACCACAGCCTCTGCAGATGTGAGGACACAGCGATTTTGTTTGCTTACTTCCGGCTTCAAACCCGGCCGATGGGCTTTAGACTGGATCTGGCCGAGTCTTCATTCTTGTGCAGACCGACTTTCCTCTCAAAACAGTAAGGTCTCCCAACCCCAGAAGCCCTCTCCTCTGCTCAGGTGGAAAGCCTGTCTGCCAGGAAGGCACACATGTTTGTGTGCAAAGGTCGAAATCCACTGCCAGTGGCAGCTCGCGGCAGACATACAGATTCCGTGACCCTGAGCCGGATTCTTGCGCCATTTCCCTGTTTACTCCTGGCCTCAGGAGTGACATATTTTAGGGACCCTAAACAGAAACATTGATTATGCTCTGGATTTAAAACAAAACAGAGAGCCGGCTTAGCCAGGGTCCTCCAAATGCTCCAAGGCAGGAGGGCAGGGACCCCCGCTGCCTGCCAGCTTCATTCTACAATGTCTGCATCCTGGTCCCCTGGAACTGGCAGTCTGGTTGGAGTGATGACATGGCACATAAAATCACAAAACCGAAAGCTGATGCAAGGCTTTGCCAGGCTGTGCGTCCAGTGGAAAAGATAAAGAGGAGCATGGCCTCAGGAGGCGATCGGGGTGCAGAAGGCAAGCCCCAGGGCCTGGGTGCTGGGGTTTGATCCCACTCGGTGACTTATTAGTGGTGACCTGGGCAGGTTAACTGTCCTCTTTGTGCCCCAGTTTCCTCTACTGTGGATGGAGGTGATTAGCAATATCCACAACGGGGGTTAAATTAGTTCTATGTACAAAGCACTTGGAGAAGCATCTAGCTCACAGTAGGTGCCCTGGCTTCATTGGGCAAGCTGATTGTTCCCTTTTCCTCATCAACAGGGCTTGTAGGAATTCATGGGAATGAGCAGCCCCGTTTGGTTGGGCTCAACAGGGAAGCCTTCCCAGACGAGGAAGGATGTGAGTGGAGCCTTGGGAGATGGTACACTTTTGGTGGGGAAAACAAGGGAAGGTGTTCCTGGTGGGGAAAACTGCAAGAACACAGGCCAGGAGGCCTGTCTGGGGGTGGGGTGGTAGGACCTGGTACTACTGGCTGATGCACTCCGATGGTCCATTCTTTTCGGGTGAGAACCTGGTCTGGATGGATCCTGAGGATGAGTCACAAAAGCCGGTGGCAGCTTATCATCAAATCCCACTGACTCCTGGGAATGTGAGCTGGGTTCATCTGTCGGAGAGAAGTAGCCAGCGCTGGCTGGAGCCCATGGTTTATTCTGGAGAGAAGTGAGAAACTTTGAGAGCAAGACTGAAGCAACAGACGGTTGGTGGAAGGGAAGGAAGATATTATCCAAATGCCATCATGGGGATAGAAGGAGAGCTCAATACCAATTGGACTCAAATCAACTTTGGGATGTTCTGAGGGCATCATGGAAAGACTTGAAGGCTCAATGGTCTTTCCCACCAAGACGTTTCCTTCTGTCATCCCTTCCTCCTTGAAGCTGGCTCCCCTTGCTGAGCCATCATAGGGCCCCATATCAATCCCAGTGTATCCTGAGACCCTCACCCTGGATTGAGACACCTCCTCTTTCTCCCTTTGTAGAAGCCTTCCCTCTGCAGAGAGACGAATGTTTCCGCTTATATGTATGGCCTCCACACAACACGTACAGCCCTCATGGTTTCTGGGCTCCTCCACCAGACAGAGACCTTTTCAATAACAAGAAGAAAGCTGGAACCCCCAGAACGTAGTCTGTGTAGAGTTTGCCCGGCTTCCTGGGGGACCGTGGCCAGGAGTGTTGGGGCAGGAGTGGCCTTGGATTGAACCCTGGAGAATAAAAGATCTTGAAAATTAGATCCCAGGATCTAATTTTCAGCTGAAATTACTTAGAGTACCAAATCCAACATGGAATTACCCTGTGGTGGTTGCTTGAGCCCTTGGTTGGTCACAGATACCTGGGAGCCCCAGAAGGTTCCTGTGAATTCCAGAGAGAAGACAGGTGCCTTATTGAGCACCCTTGGAGACATTTGGATCTTTGGAAGGTGAGAATCAGGCCTGATGAAAATTCTCCCTGTGACAGCAAACACAGACATTCTGGAGCAGACCATGCAGCGTTTAGGTCCAGACACGAGCATCATTCACGTGCTCTGATCGCCTCTGTAGGTGACAGTTTTCTGCTGATGTAGTGCCCCTCAGGTAGATGAATGTATTCTGGATGAAACGTAGTTCTTCACAAACTTTAATGCAGGAAGTTAAAGGTCAATTCAAACCAGGTTTGAGTTGGCTTAAACAAGCAGACTGGACTCCTTGCTCGAGGACTCAGAACCCCGAGAGCCCTTGTACACACAGTGGAGTGATGACATGAGGCATTTCTGTCCCCTGAACCTCAGGAGTCAGTTGCTTAAGGTATATCCAAGCTTTCGTCAGTCTTGGTTTTTCTTGGGATTAAAAATAAATTAGATAGTGGATTTTGAGTATATGGTCTCCAACACCCTGACTAATTTATCTTGAAGGGAGAGAAAGTATCCAATAGGAATGGAAATTGACAAAAAGCCAGCATTGAATTCATCAGTTAATCAACAGGGATATATTGGCAAAGTGATTAACTCTACTAGAAGATCATGGCTCTGGTCAATTCTATTTGCAATCCAAGCGAGGGTGGTAGGAAAAGTGTGTTCTCCTGTTTGGCCTAAAAGTTATACTCATTTCACAGACTGGTGCACAAGGAAGGTGTCTGGGGAGGGACACCGGACATTTGCATGACTTATTTATTCCTTGAAAAATTGAGCATGTCTTATGTCCAAGACACAGGTTTTGGCATTTTGGAATACACACGCTCCAGACGGACACACACAGATACACACACATGGAAACACACACAAACACACACACACACATAGACACATACACATACAGACCCACATTTATACTCTGCCCTTAAGAAGTTTTACATAGAGGCTTCCTTGATCTTTTGAAGGAATATATAACATCAATTTAAAACAATCTTGTTTTGGGCAAGAAAACGATCTGTCTTTGGCAAAGACAAGAAGAAAAAGGGTACTTAGCCCATCTATTAACATCTATCCAGGCTTGTGTTTGGTACTCATTCAAGTTAATAACCATCACTCCTCTCCAAACCCCACCCCATGATCCTATTGGACTATATAATAGACCTCAATAACTCTAAATGAGCTATTATATTCGGCCATATAATTATATATTTAGGACACATGTATAGTTAAAAAAAGAAATCCACAGAAAAACACTGAAACAAATTGCAGAGCAATTTCAGTGACTGATTATATTTAAGCTGTAGTGTGTCAGCTGTTCTCATTTTTTTTTCAGAGTTCCCAAATCTGCTAGACAATATTCCAGAGCTATCAAGTGTCAGTCTTTATTTTGGAATCAAAGTCATTTTGGAAATGTGAAAAGCCTGCTTCCCTGATCTTTTCTTTTTGAGACTCATAAAATATAAAAAAATGGCACCTCACTTATTTTTCTTGTTCAAGTCTTTAATCTGCATGTCCTAGTCAAACAATAATAATAATAATAATAAAAGCAGTTGTCATTTACTGAGCACTTACTTTTTGCCAGGTGCTGTGGTGTGTATTTCATATCATCTCATCTTAATCTTCACAACAAACTTATGAGCCATGAGTTGTATGAAGTCCCCGAAGTATTAAATATCTTGTTTAAGGACATGTGACTCATAAATAGTGAAGTCATGATGAAAGCAGCACTGGGTAGTCCATTCTTATTATTTTGAGCAATAATGACAGCTAATGTATTTTCATTTTGTAAAGTATTTTCGCATATTCACAGCAATGCTGAGAGTACAGATTTTGGTGTTATTCCCATTCTACAGATGGGGAACTTGTGGATCAGAGTGACTGTGATTTGCCCAAACACAGCTCAAGTCCCAGAAGGGCTGCTAGGGGCCACACAGCGGGTAAAGTAAAGCCAGCATGAGAATTAGGTCATCTGACTCCAAATCCAGTGCCACTCACAATTCTACTCTGAAGAAACAAAATAACTGAACAAAACAAGACAAACACACACACACACACACATACACACACAATACCATTTAGGCATCAGGAGAGTCTTTTGCCCTCAAGTATCCACCAGGCTAGAAAGGGAATCTCTGCAAACGTCGGCACCATGGAGCCCGCCCACCTGTACACCTGTGAGGGGAGGCTGAGGGGACCCTAATGCAGCAGTCCAGCCGCAGCACCACAGGGCATCTCAGGAGCTGGGCAAAGTGCAGGAGCTGGACCTCACCCTGATTCTTCTCACAGGCCAGGGCATGATGGGGGGAGGAACCGGGCAAGCCCAGGAATGCGGAAGAGTTGGGGGGAAGGGCTGGAGGTCAGGCGGGGTGCGGTCATGGTGCGAGCGGACGTCGTGCGCATCGTGTGCGCTGGGAGAACCCTGAAAAGGTCCTTTTAATCTTCAGAATGAGCTCAGGGGTATACAGGGTGCATATACAGCCTCTATTCATTCACTTAATACATGATTAGATGTCAGAGCTGCTGGAGCTACATTTTAGGAAATGACTATTCATAATGGAAGTCCTGGCAAGGTTTCCTTATAATCAGCAAAAAGGGGTGGAGGGCTCAGCTGCAGCGCCCACGCAAAAGGCTCTTAATTTACGAGTGATGTTACATTATGCCGGCTGCCAGATAGTCAGATACGGGAAGTGATACAGTAAGTCATCGGGGATGTGTTAGTTCTTCTCTTTTCATTTGACAACCACAGGAAGTGGCCATTAGCCAAGCCATCTGAGGAGAAAGCATCTGATTGCTGTGCTACGTGCACGGTTTCTTGAATAACTCCAAAGGCCTAACAGGAAAGACGGCTGGGCATGCGGGTGGGAAGGGTGTGTGGCGTGCAGAGGACCGTGTGATTATCCCTGTGTATTAAGGCTCAGCGCTGACAGGCATCCGAAGGGCTCCTGCGACTTTTCCAGGTTGGGCCGACCTTACTCAGATTTGTCATAAGCCTTATAAAAATAGTTTGGGGTATTTAGGGGTGGGCGGCAAATGGTGCCTGAGGAACTTATACATATCTAATTCCTTTCTTTGTTCATTTCTAGAGAGAGCAATTCAATACCATGAGATTTCCAGTGTGTCATCTTGCATGCAGGCAGATTCGGGCAGGACTTTGTATCCAGGACTGACTGTTGGATGCAGAGGGTCGGCTGCTTCTCTCCTTTCTGAAGCCCAGACTGAGACCTGAACCGTGGGGAAACTACCAGAACTCTCGGTGATAACCCAAGCCAAAGAGCCTGGGGAGAACAGTGGGGTGTGCATGTCTTTCATAAAAGCAGTTCCAAAGCTGCCGTCATAGTTTGCTGTTAAGACTCCTGAAGATGGTATCAGGTAACTAAAGCCACAGACAGCGGGTCCCTTAAATAGGTACTGAGCAGGCGTTTACAGGAGTGTTTGCCGGAAGAGTTCCTTCCCTTTCTACCCAAGTGATGTGGATTTGTCCTCCCAGTTAGATCTTTGGCTTGATACCTTCCTTTTCCAGCATGGCCACCATTGCTCTTTGACTTCCTTGAAATAAATATTTTTATGCTCATCAAAAAAGTTTTTTTTTTAATTAAGACAAAAATACTTTGATAGAATGGTTCCCAAACTTTCTTGCACATGGGAATTATTTGGGGATCTTTATAACATTCTGATGCTTGGCTCCCACCCCCAGACATTCTGATTTAATTTGTGTGGGTGTTGACCTGAGAATCAGGATTATTAGAAGCTCTCCAAGTGACTGTGATGGGCACCAAAGTCTGGGAACCACTGCTCTTGTCTTTTTACTCTTCATGACATCCCTCGGCATATCTGCTTAAAAATTCCTTAGCAAATTTTCAGTATTTTCATAGATCCTTTTCTCTAACTTGATATTCCTGCATTATCTAGAGCTTGTTTATTAGCATAGTGTAGTAGTCCCATGGGACAGATTATGTTTCTGTAACAAACAATAACATCTAACATCTACCATACAGGTTTATTCCTCACTCAGGCTGCATGTCCAGTGTGGGTCAGCAGGGGGCACTGCTTGTGGTAGACTTTTGGGGACCCAATTGACAAGAGGCTTCCTTTTGGCCTGTGCTTCACCATCACCTCAATTAGAGGAAGAGAACCTGGCGAAATGCACACTGGTTCTTTTTTTTTTTTTTTTTGCGGTACGTGGGCCTCTCACTGCTGTGGCCTCTCCTGTTGCGGAGCACAGGCTCAAGATGCGCAGGCTCAGCGGCCATGGCTCACGGGCCCAGCCGCTCCGCGGCATGTGGGATCTTCCCGGACCGGGGCACGAACCCGTGTCCCCTGCATCGGCAGGTGAACTCTCAACCACTGCGCTACCAGGGAAGCCCATGCACACTGGTTCTTAAATCTTCAGCTGGGGAATGACCCTTCATTGGGATTCTCACTTCAATGGCCTAAGAAAATCATATTGGCTTTGCCTCCTGTCAAAAGGGGCATGGAAGCATAATCTTACCATGTTCCTGGAAGAAGGAAATCCAGAAATATTTGGAGAATAGCAACAACTATTATTACACATGGATTGCTGATTTTACATTCAAAATTCTTTTAGTTTGGCTAATTCCTTTGAGCCTTTTTTTTTTCCCTTACAATTTTGAGAATTTAAGAGGTTAAATTTGCTGCTTCAAAATGGAAATACTTCCTTGGTCTAGACCCAGGAGGGAGGGTACTCCGGTTTTCTCAGATCCTTTTGTGGCTATTTTCTTGATTTTATTACTCTGTTAGTTAGGAGTGTTCCCCCGCCCCAAATAACAGCAAATCCCAGTGGCAGGTCTGAAACAGCTTGTGATTTTTTTTGTCTCATATATCAGAAGTCTGGGTGCCAGCAGTACAGGGCTGGTTCTGAGCCATTCAGGACTTAGGTTCCTTCTGGATTTCTGCTCAACCATCCTTAGTATTTATGCCTTTGGTTTCATGCTTACTGACCCACCATCATAAGATGGCGGCTGCCCCATCAGACTCCTGGTCCAAGATAAATGCCAAGAAAAGACAGGGAGAAAGGAATCAGAAGGCCTCAATGGTTTCTCTTTGCAAGGCTTTTCCTTTTTATTTGGGAAGGGACCCCTCTCTGGGGTCCCTTGCGTGTCTTTCTTATTGGCCAGAGCTGGGGCCCATGGCCACCTGGAGCTGCAAAAGAGCCTGTGTCGTAGAGAAAGACAAGGAAATGGAGCCGGGTGAATGGCTTTTGTGGAGTCAATCTGCAGTTTAAACCACCAGGGGTGAGCTAAATTTGTGCTGGAAACTCCAAGCCTAGCCCTTGGGCTGTCACCTTTGAGAAGTCCATAAAAAGCCCGAGTTAATTTCTGATAACTTTGTGACCTCAGAAATGGAGTCCAGATTCTAAACTATAAAAACAGTTAAAATACCTTCTGTCACAATGTGAGCCTCTATAGGGTATCCTGGGTGGCTCTTTACAACTGACCCCCACCTAGATTTTGAGCCAGGTCATGGTGAGCTACTCAGAGTTAACATTGAATATCAAAAATGGAAAATGTCTCTACCAAAACAATACATCCGGTGCTATTATAGTTCAGAGACTTTGAATGCCAGAGCTTTAGAATACTGAGGCTGGGTGGAAACTGGGCAGCAGAGCAGTTAAAGTTGAGCATCCCCCGTTGAGATGAAGTGGAGAATTGAGACAATTACCTTAGACTTCAGGCAAGAAGAGGAAGTGCTTGTCTTTCTGAGAGTGACCTTCTAGAATCCTATACCATAGCTTTCCCCAGGCCACCAGAGATCCACAGGACTATTGCCGTCTTTTCCCTGACTATTGAGTTTCTTCATCTTGGAGGAAAGTGGTTCTCAGGACTTAATGGCATTACGCAGTGGCCTGGGCTTTTGGCTTGTAGATCTTCAGTGAAAGCCGATGGCCACCGTGGTATTAAAAACTAAAGACTGCAGTAAAGCTTTTAATTGAAAACAATTGGACCCTGCTGGATGGTAATTACCTTGGCTGCTTTCAAATAATATCCTGCCCCTGATACCATGAAAGGAAACCTGAAACCCAGTGAACAGGATCTGCTTGATCTGCCTCTAATAAGGATGGAGCTCCCGAAACTACTTTCTCCAGGGATCCTCCCGTAAAAAGAGTTAGAAATGAAGAGGAGACATTGCCACAGCCAAGAATTGTAAACACAAAGCATTCGTTTCTAAAACAACCTAATGGATCCACGTTACTTGGAGAAGATTGAAATTCCAGACACATTCAGGAGAAAACAAGAACGATGCTTTATATGCGTCTTTCTTCTCTCAGTTAACGACAGACCCTAATGAGGAAGCTGTCTCATTTGGAAGATGACCTTTAAGATGTTTGCACACGAGCTGCTACCTTGCCTGAGAAGCTGCAGGAATTGGGAAGCCCAGGCTGAATGGGAATGCCAACTTTGCTCTTACAGCTTTACCCGCTCAAAGCTAACATTGGCTCAGATAACATGTAAATCTGGAATATAAATATTCAGGAGGCAGTGATGTAATGATGCTCTGATGGACTCAGCCAAGGGGGTTAGATGCACCAGCAAATTTTGGCCACAGGCTCCTTTCTAAATCTAGATAACAGGTGATCTTAAAAGTGCGACTTGGGGGAAGTGGGGTGGGAAAGGGTCTTAGGAGGCCATGGGTTCAGTGGGTCACCCAGAAACCACAACCTAAGATTCTGCTCAGTCGCCCTTGTTGGGAGCTGTGTGATTAATATTCTTTAAGGGGCTCCAGGTTGTTCTGTTGAAAAGCCCTGATCTAGCCCCACCTGCAGTGTAGTCAGCATCAGGATCTACATTCCTGGTGGTCGTTCCCGCACACCTGCATCTCCCCTTAGTGTGGAGGACTTAGCTTCACACAGACTTCAGGCCAGTTAGGTTAGAATCACTCCGTCATGGTGGTGACCCTTAGGGCTTCTCACGAACACTGGTCCCTCTAACTTAGGGCCCCAGTAGGATCAGATCTCTGCTCCCTTTGAAATCAGGCATGGCCACATGACTTGCTCCAACCAATGACATGCAAGGGGAAGTGAGGTTTGTCACTTCAGTGACTCTCCTGTCCTCTTTCCTCTTGCCTCTGGAACTGGCCATGCTCCAGCCCCATCAGCCTGGTTCCCTGAGTGGGCGGGGACCCCAGCTGACCTGTGTGGGCTGAGCATAACCTCGAGGGCCTGTCCTGCCAAAATCAATGCTTAGCAGAGCTGGGTGAGCTCCTGAAGGGGACACTGACTTCACGGTGAGGCTCTACTGGGGTGAGGATGGAGCACAATAAAAGAGGTGAGTGCAGATTACTAAACCCATTAAAGACACTGGGGCGATGTCTGAGCACCTGCTGCCACCTCTGCAAAGCTCCCCTCAGGTGTTCAGTTTGGGACCCCGAACCTGGAGGGACGTCTCGTTTCCACCTGTAGCCTCTCCTCACCCCCAGTCACTGGAGTCACTTTTCTGGGCAGCAGGACAGTGTGAATGCTTTAGGCAGGTGTGAAAACAAAGCCCACACAAAACCAGTGAGATGCTATGGCTGTATTCACAAGAAAAAGTTATTTAATCATGGTAAAACATAAAACATCTATTTTAGCTTCAAATATATTGTAATAGTTTATAGAGCAAAAATGAAACATAAAAAACCAAACAAAAGAAGGAAAATGCGTGTGAAAGATTAAAAAAACCAAAAACTCTCTCCACTTTACTATGGCAACCCTGGCTTGCCTATTTCCTTCTTAGAATGTTCTCAGCTGTCGTCAGTGGTTGGGTTGTGTGCCAGTCCACTGGATGGACCTTCATTTTGCTACTCATTATGCTTAATTAGGGCACAATTCTTTAGATTCCCTTGGTGCGATTTTTTTCTTGGTTTTCAGAGCAGTTAGCTGCTGTTCAGTTCTGGAGTGTTCTCTGTTCTAGAGCAACCAGGATATTTTCTCTCTCGGATGCTCTATTGCCTGCAGTGGTCCTGGCACATGATGCCATTCCCTCCCAAGAGGCTGGAGTGTAGAGGGGCCATAGGAGTCATCAAGCCCCCTCTTCTCCGAAGGGAAAGCTTCTCTTCTGTCCATTTGGTAGACGTCTTGTCTTGGCTCTCTTCAGCGAAAGGAGTTTTCTGGAGCCTGAGATAACCTATTCCTGTACGGGGACCCAATTTTTAGGAAATCCTTCCTTACATTGAAAACTATTTCTCCCAGTAGGTCCCACTGTTCTGGCTGTGAGTTCTTGGGGAATGAGTCTCATCCCTCTTTATGTGACACCTGTTTAAGTATTTGAGGATACTGATCTTTTTCCTCTGTGAGTTATTTTCTTCAGGCTACACTTAACCATTTTTTTCATCCATTCTTCATGCAATAGAGCATCTAGCCTTACAAATAATTCATTCACTTTTAGACTTGGCCATGGCTCTTTTAAAGCTATAGCCTTCAGAACTTGAGCCCACATCATTTAGAGTCTCATCAATGTCAAGTAGTGACCTTAAAATGGGTGTTCAGAGCTCCTAATACAGATTAAAATGATTTTCCAACTTTTGGGTCATATTTCCTTTCCTTTTTTTCATTTCATTTCTTCTCATATCTTTATTTTCTCCATGTTTCCTTCCCTTCATGTCTTCTCTTCCCTTCCTCTTCCTTCTTCTTCTGTTCCCATGTTTTGGCCACACGAGCTGGTTTTGGGGTCTGGAGTATGTCCCTGTAGCTGCTGAAGGGATGTCCTGACCAGATGCCAGGGGTGGGGATCAGGCTCCATTGGGAATCTCCAGCTGCAGAAATTCTGGGGGCCAAGAAAGCACAGGGTCACCAGCAGATGTATCTGCAGGGAAACAATGCTTTCCTCACATGTTCTAAAGCAGGGACAAGGAAGGGTAATAGGGTCCCATGAAAGACTGCAACTATGTGAGCCTAGGGGCGCAGACCACTTACCGAGATTGAAGACATGGTCTTTCTGCAGCCTTAAGCAGTGTCCTCTTTGGGACCAAAAGGAACTCATGCTTTGAATACAATTTTTGAATCATTGCCTTAGTCTTATTCAGCACTAAGAATTTCAATTTTGGTGACAGTGCCAGAATATGTGAATAAAGGACTATAAATATACTCCTGATATTGGATTTTGTTTGAGAAAGACGTAATGGGAAAGCAAGTTAGCTTCAAACATCCCATAATTTTTCATGGGCAGTTAAGATAACTACTTGCTGTTGGTATTATGCTAAATAATTGTACAGTGTAATTGCTTCCTGTAGTCCTATAGTGTCTGTTCTGTAGCATTCTATTTTATAGGTATTTTTAAGGTGTATTTTTTATTGATTTGGACTATACACAGCAATAAGCTGCTCTTGGCTTGATTAGATATAGAGTGAAGCTGAAACATTTAGTACATTGATTCTTCATCTATAAAGCTGTTTATTTGCAGTTCTGCATATATTTATTACCATGGTGTAAGTAATGTTAGCATTAAAAAGAATATTGGGGTTTGTGTGTATTCCTAGTGACAAATTAAAGATTCCATGGTTACCTTTCAGGATGCTGCCCAGATAATCTAGGTCAGTGGTAGAAAACATAAAGCTATGCCCAGTGAATCACCTTCTAGGCAGGGACTGTGTGTGTTTATACCCTTATCAGGCCTAGAGCAGTGCTTGCTTAATGTTGGTTGATAGAGTGATTCCAAGGGGGATTATTGTTAAAAATTCCAGAAACTAACACAGCCAAATGATGCATTTCCTCCCAGTTTATTTTCCTTGAGCAAGGATGGGATGATTCTGGTTGCCTTTCTGAGAAAAAGCATGGCCTAGTATAAGACGTGATTATGGGCTTTCTCACTTGTTTCTTGAAAGGGAGTTCTTATAGTTCTTTTTAGCGATACGCGGGCCTCTCACTGCCGTGGCCCCTCCCGTTGCGGAGCACAGGCTCTGGACACACAGGCTCAGTGGCCATGGCTCATGGGCTAAGCCACTCCGTGGCATGTGGGATCTTCCCGGACCGGGGCACGAACCTGCATCCCCTGCATAGGCAGGCGGACTCAACCACTGCACCACCAGGGAAGCCCAATATAGTTCTTTTTTTTGGTCTTCTTTAGTGTTTTATTGATGACATTCTCATGGCTGCTACCATTTATATATGTAAATATTGTCTGTCTTTGAACATTATTTTATTTTAGCGGATCACTATTCCTTTTTTTCCCTCCATTTTGCTTCCATTGGTGACCAGTGGTAGTATGTAGGTTAGCAGACGGAAGCTAATTTTGGTGATGAATGGCAAGGGGTGGCCTTTAGGATGGAATGGAGGCTTGTTCTTGGAAATGACATTAACATTTCAGAGTAACTGGGCATTACATTAGTGCATTGATTCTTAAGTTTTTGAAATGTTCTCGTTTTCTTTTTCCACATTTTGACTGGGTGAGTAAAAATCAGAGTGAAGAGGGAAAGGTAGTTTGTGATTAAAGACAGGAAAGATGGATCGAGGCATGGTGTGGGAGAGTAGATGTAGCCTCCCTGGGTCTCTGCAAGCTTACAGATGGATGTATGCCTGTAAATGGCTGGAGGAGCCTGATTTAGTTGATCACTGTTAGAGGTAGTTGACTGAAGAAGCCAGGAAACATTATTCACAGCTCTCTATAAAGTGAATAATTTACTCTCTTCCCTCTGATAGAATGAAATCTGTAAAGCCTTTGGGACTCTTTGGATAAACTGCTCTACAAACATGTCAGGTGAGTTTTGGTTTTATTACAGAGGAGCCTGGTTAGGATGGAAAATGGGAGTTAAGTTAAACAGAAGGATTTATTGCCTGAGGGAGCCTCTTTGAACGTAATTGCTTTAAGAAACAACCATGCGATAAAGGAGTTAAAATCATCTGCATGTTATAAATTTTATTTGATACAGTTACATTTGAATGCAGGTGCAAGTCATTTTTTTGGGTAAATAATTAATATTGTATCTGTAGCCTTGCAAAAATCCCATGTTGTCACTTGAATGCAGTGATATTCACTCATGATCTGCAGCTAAGCCTCTATTACTGGGCCTTACAGGTGAGCACTGCAAGCATCTGGCAGCAGTCACTAAGTTCTACTGGAAACTGGGAAGGTGGTGGAGTGTGCATGTGTGCCTGTGTGCATGCATGCACGTGTGTGTGTGAGTGTGTGAGTGACTGCTACAAGGGGAGGGAGAAGGAAGGACTGTGGTAGAGAGGAAGTGGTTAGAGGAGAGAGAGAGCTGGGATTCTACAGAGGAATTTGGTCTCCAAGTTCTCCATTTCCTCCTTAAATAAGAGTATGCCTATTGTTATAGGCCACAGTGAGTGATATTGAAATGTCGATTGCATCATTGAACAGGATGGGAATGGGATGTTGAACTAACAGAACATTTTGTACTCCTTGGAGAATGGCTCATTATGTTAATGTCATTTAAAATGGAAGTGGTCTTCAATTGCAGGAAATGAGAAAAGTAATAATAGGAGATGTCTTTGAATGAGTTTAGCACTGTGGCCTGGCAGCGTAATTCCCCTCCCTCCCTCCTCCCTCTCTCCCTCCCTCCCCTTCTCCCTCCCTCCCCACTTTCTTTGTTCCTTCCTTCCGTTCTTTCTTTCTTTTTCTTCCTTCCTTCCTTCTTTCCTTCCTTCCTCTCCCTCTCTCTCTCTCTTTCTCTCTTTCCTTCTTTCTTTTCCCTAACAATGGATTAGTTAATGTAATCAATCAGATTATATTCTTAGAGGACACCAGATCAGAGTCCATAACTAAGTGTCACTCTGGGCAAGTGAAGGAAACATTCTGACCCATAGACCAGGGCACTTAGGTACTTAAATAGGCTACAGAACTTTATCTTCTAGCTTTCTTCTTCTCTCAGCTTATTTGTTATTAAAGCAGCTTTAGCTCTACTACTATACATTATATATTACATAATACGTATAATTATATATTTATTATGTATTTTATATTATTTGTTTACATATAATTATATATGATTTTTATATATAACTTTATGTATGACATATATTATAATCTATTATTTATGTATTATTTATTATAACCATAAGACTGGGTATAAAATGTAACAGCAGCTTCAAACCATTCATCCTCCTGGCAGCTGACAGCTCTGATCCTTTGCCTCCTCCCTAGGGTAATGGAACGCTTAGATAAAATATAAACATGCCACTTTCTTTTGAAGCAATAACTATTATCAAGCAATTTATTTTATTTACTCATAATGCATGTAAAGTGGAACAGCACCAAAGTGATTAGTTATTTTTGGGAAATACCTTGAAGGTGTCTTCCCCCCAAACCTCTCCATGTTGCTGTGTCACGGGACAGCCAGGCTCTGGGACCGTTGATCTGGTTTTGATGGCAAGGGTCACTCATACTGCTCCACAAGATAATGTGTGGTGACTTAAGATTCAAATTCAGTTAAATTGATTGAGAATTACTGGGCAAATGGCCATCTGCCTGAGCTTCTGAATCCCAGACAGCTAACTTCAGAAATCCTTCAGGTGCTCAGTGGATGCCGGGGTGTGGGTGACTACTCCAGGGTGTGGGTTCATCAGCTTTGCACCATAGCTTTGCTTGAACACTGGGAAGAAACTTGTGGTTTGTCCTGACATGCTCTCGAACAGTTTGCTGTTGAAGCAGGTTTCCCCTTCTCCTTGATGATTTTTAGAAGAGAAAGGCTGTGAGTCTTTGCTTGGGTAGTTGGTTTGAAACAGATCATTATTCTTTTCACTAAACACAGAGCAGGTCAGAACGGTTTCCTGAAACATCTGGTTTGGGCATTGGCCTCAGGCTCCAACATTCACGCTCATAATAAAATGAGGCTTAATAACCACCTCTGCAGTTGCGCTAGAGGAAGGTTTTAGCAGAAAACCATCGAGTAATGTAGCAAAATGGTTGACTAATATGTTGACGAACAAAAGACCATCTTGACTCTGCTCTTGTGCAGCTGATGGGATAAGGGGGTCATGGTTGTGGTGTCCTTGTGAACAAGGACTATTCATTTTTGCATACCAGCACTTTGCACAGTAGTAGTATGCTGTGGGCAGGAGGAAAATGTTTTGTGAATGAATCACTAAAAAGGTCAGCAGATGAAGCAACAATAAGCAATATTCTCCGAGAGACTGACTGATCATTTCCATGCTGAAATACATTAGCTATAGACCCAGTGTGGGAAATGTACAAAGGCTTCCTTGCTATTTTGCCACACTAAGGGTGTGGTGGGTGGAATTCGAAGATGAACAGAATGACACACACCCTTGTATAATTCCCTACTCTTGATGAAATTTAACTTGTTTATTTTTTAAAATAAATTTACGTATTTACTTATGGCTGCAATGGGTCTTCGTTGCTGTGCATGGTCTTTCTCTAGTTGCAGTGGGCGGGGACTACTCTTCATTGCGGTGCGTGGGCTTCTTATCGTGGTGGCTTCTCTTATTGCAGAGCGCGGGCTCTAGGCACATGGGCTTCAGTAGTTGTAGCACGTGGGCTCAGTAGTTGTGGCTTGCAAGCTCTAGAGTGCAGGCTCGGTAGTTGTGGTGCACAGGCTTAGTTGCTCTGCGGCATGTGGGATCTTCCTGGACCAGGGCTCAAACCTGCGTCCCCTGCATTGGCAGGCGGATTCTTAACCGCTGTGCCACCAGGGAAGTCCCTAACTTGTTTTTAACCAAAAAAATCGGCAAAGGTGAAGGGATTTTGCAGATGTAGTTAAGGTCCCTAATCAGTCTACTTTAAATTGATCAGAAGAGAGATTATTCTGTGTGGGCTTGACCTCATCAGGTGAGCCTTTTAAAAGAAATTCTAGAGGTCAGAGGCAATCTCTCCTGCTGGCCCCAAAGAAGCAAGCTACCATGAGTTCTGTGGCTGCAATGAAATGGATTCTGCCAACAACCATGTGAACTTGGCAAAGAACCCAATGTTCAGATGAGTCTCCAGCCCTGGCCAACACTTTGATTCCAGCCTTGTAAGATCCTGAGCAGAGAATGCAGCTAAGCTGTGCCTGGACTCCTGATCCACAGGAACTGTGAGATATTAATGTACATTGTCTTAAGCCAATAAATTTGTTGTAATCTGTAATACAGCAATAGAAAGCTAATACAAAGGGTGAGTGCACATATATATGTATTGTGCTATGTTGTAGTTCAGTGCTGTATATCTAGGGTGTGATATGTTTATTATTACCTGCAATCAGTATTTCCTTTCATGTTAATTATAATCCTGTATGTAGGATCTTGAACCAAATGAAGATTTTGGGAAGAGATTTGCTTTCCTTTCCTTAGGTTATACAAACTCCCTGGCAACTTCCTTGACCTCTTCAGACTTCAGTGGATAAATTAGCACATACAGCAGACTTGGAAGAGTTTAACAAAATTTCTATCACCTTTCTAAAACAATGTCACCTGCCCAGAGAATGTGTATAATCCTTCGTACATGTTATCTGTAGTCTCAGTATTTTTCCAGCTGATGATAATGAGGATCATTCTTGTGCCAAAGGGCACCTAGTCTTATTTGACAGCAAAATGGAATTTAAACAAATTGTTCTCTCTTGATTCTTGTGAAGTTTGGGTAAATTTCTAATTTTAGGCATTTTCAGGGTCTGTGTGCGAGAAATGATCACAGCTCGATGGAAACAAGGGGGGATGGAGGTGTTAGGCGGGGGGCTTGTGTGTCGATGGGCCCTTTCAACACTCCCCCACTCTTTTAGAGAGACAAACTAGTTTTTCACTAATTAGATGCATGGGTGCGAAATTTGGAAGGTGTTAGTGAAGGAGAGGCAATTTTCCTGCCCCCTTTTGGGTGTTTGGGTGTTTTTGTGTATAATGGTCCAGTGTCCATGCCCAAGTCCTGGACTACAGGAGGCCACTGTGGTTGTGGCTGTGACATCAGCTATGGGAGAGTGTTCTTAAACTTGCTGCTCCAGTGGTGGCTTCAGAGGAAGTAGCTCCCCTTGGGGTAGTTCTAAATTGTTATTGGAGTCATACTCACAAGTTCAACCTGGAAAGGCTCTATCAGACCCTCTGGCAATATTTAGGCCCTAATTCCATGTACTAAAACCTTAACAGATTAAAACACCTTGAGTGAGTTCCACTGAACCTTGATGCATATGCCTGGGTTTGCCTGAGTACTGAATATATTTTTTAGTGTATGCATTTTTTTGAACAATCTTGCAAGAGAATTATCTTTGTTTTAAGCCCTTGTGAAAGACCAGCTTTGGTTTTTTTAAATCCCTTTGTTTTGGGTATCTTCATTTTGTTAATTAATTTCAACTCTTACTTTCACTGTTCCTTCCCACCTACATTTAAAAAAGCTTTATTCTGTTGTTCTTTATATAATTACTTAAGTTGTATATTTAGTTTATTAACTTTCAGCCTTTTAAAGAATTTTACTCCTAAAATAAGCATTTAAGCCTATAAATTTCTCTTTAAGTAGTATATAGCTGCAACACATGAGTTTTGATAGGTAATATATTTATGATTGTTTAGTTCAGAGTATTTGTATTTTCAGTTATGGTTTCTTTTTTTTTAATTTTTTTATTAGTTTCTGCTTTATAACAAAGTGAATCAGTCATACATATACATCCATTCCCACATCCTTTCCCTCATGCATCTCCCTCCCTCCCACCCTCCCCATCCCACCCCTCCAGGTGGTCACAAAGCACCGAGCTGATCTCCCCGTGCTCTGTGGCTGCTTCCCACTATCTATCTACCTCACGTTTGGTAGTGTATACATGTCCATGCTTAAATTAAGGCTATTTAAAAGGTGTTTTTAACTTTACACATGTATAGAGGATTTTAAAAGAAATCTTTTTTATTATTGATTTCTAAGTTATTTGCACTGGGGCTAAAGAATGTGGTTTGTATATTAACAGTTTTTAGAGATGTGTTGAAGCTTAGTTTATGGCCCAGAATATGGTCAGTTTTTATAAATGTTCCATGTGTGCTTGAAACAAATTCTGCAATTTTAGGGAACAAGTCAGGATAGTTAATTGTGTTGTTCAAATGTTCTATATTCTTTTCTGATTAAAAAAAATTGCTTGGTTTATCAATTATTTAGCAAAGAATGTTAAAAATACTCCTCTATATCAGTTTCTTTGGAAGTCTTGCCATTTAAAAAATATATGTTATATTAATAGGTGGATATAGGTTTAAGATTATTCTATCCTCCTGATGGAATTGATAAAAAAAATTGGTAAGTTTATTATGGTCTAGTGATCCCATTTATCTCTACTAATGTTTATTGCTTTACTATTTTTCCTATTATTAATGTCAACTCTCTTGTGGTTAGTATTTTTTATGTATATCTTTTAATTTTCAGCTTTTCTGAGTCTTTATGTCCTAGGTGTATCTCCAGTGTAATATATGTATATATATATAATTTTTTAAAAAGATCCTGTCTGACAATTTGTGCCTTTTAACTGATGAGTTTAACCCACTTACATTTATTGTGCTTATTGATATATTTTCTTTATTTCTAATACCTTATTTTTGTGCTTTCTCTTTGTTCTACTTTTTCTTATACTTTTCTTTTTTCTTGCCTGCTTTTGGATTGACTGGGATTTTCCTCCTCTTTCTTCCTTATTATAATTTTTCCATCTGCTTGCTGGAAGTAGTGTATTATCTTATAATGGTTTCCCTAAAAAGTTAAAATATAAAGTTAACAAAATCCAAAGTCAATTAATATATTTACTTTCTAAAGAATACAAAAACCTTAGGATGACTTAGTTTTAATTATGCCCCTCCTAATTAATATACTATTGTTCTTAGTATTTTAGAATTTATATTCCTACTCAAAATTTGTGTTTTATGTTTATCATTAATTTGGAAAAATTCTCAGCCATTATCTCTTCAAATATTTCTTCTTCACCCTTGCATTATCTCCTTCAGAAACTTCAATTAGATGTATGGTAGACTCTATGATCATATCTCTCAATTCCTCATTAATATTTCCTTTTCTCTCTTTATATCTCTGTGATTCATTCTGTGATATTTCTTCAAATATATATTCCAGTTAACCAATTCTCTCATCAAAGATGTCTAATCTTCTGTTTTAACCTATCCTTTGCATTTCTAACTTCATTATGTTATTTTATTTTTAAGGTTTTCCAATTTTAGAAGATTTATTTGGTTCTTTTCCAAATTTTAATTTTTTTAAGAGTCTTACATCATGAGTTTGATATCTTCTCTAATTTCTTCAAACATAGTAGACATGTGTACTTTATATATTCGATTTGGTAATTCTAAATTTTATTTCTTTGTGGGTTTGCTGTTTTGTGGGTTTGCTTTTGATATCTATAGCTTCTGTTGATTCTTTTTCATGGTGGCTTGTATCCTTGAACGTATTCCCTGATTTTGCATTGTGAAATATATTAATTGGAAATTTATTCCTAAACATAATTCTTTGAGGTCTAGGCTTAAGGTTCTTGCCCTGTTCCTGTGGACAAAAACACCTCGGATTATGGGAGCTACACAGGTAGTGTGATTCTGGACCCAAATGCAGTGAGAACCAGAATGTGGTTAAGAATCCTCAGGGTGGAATTTCCCCCCCTCCATTTAGCACCACTGTTGAAGCAGTCTTTTCATACTGTCTCCTTGTAGGTGTTTTTTTCTGAGGGGCCTGGTGTTCATTATGTGGTAGCCTTACTCTGATTTAATGTCTTACTAGATCCTAGACTTCCGCTTCTTTTCCCTGCACAGACCCCAGAGATTAACAGAGTGCTGTATCTTCTAGCCTTAGCCTTTGCTTAACAATGTCTATTTAGGATTTGTCATTACTTTTGACATGTGATAGTTTAGTTTAAATTCCTACCAAGCTAGCTGTAAAAAAGATTTCAAAATGAATATTACATATATATATATATATATCAGTTTTAATAGTTCTGTATTTAGATGCTTTTGATTATATGCCATTATTTATCATAATGAAAAAGGAAGGTACTAGAGAGTTACTGGCTCACCTGATCCAGATACTTAGACTGTAAATTCCTGAGAGCTTTTCTGTTGTAGGTCCTCATGACGAAAATAAAAAGAAACTTGTGCAAGAGCATCTTGACAGGAGGACTCTATCCTCTGTCCTTATTAATTTGGTTTCCTCAGTTGCAAGTCTGCTTAGAAAAAAGAAAAGTCATCATAACATAAAAATAGTCACTAATCAATGGAAGAATGACCAGTCCACATGGAAACTACCTTCCTTATTTTATCAAGGCTTTTATTACATCAGAGTTTGTTCTGCATATGAAACGTTTGCAAAATGAAATTGGGGGTCTTGCAATAGAGGCAGGATTATATAAAGTTGATGAAAGTGATGCTGGGGAGCTGTTCCAATCTTGTGATGGCCTTGAAAAGTGAGCATCTGATATAGCCATTTCAGCTAACAAGTGAAGAGTAGATAATTGACAAGGACAGTGACATGTACCTGTCTTAAAAGATTGTGAGAGACACTTAGAAGCAGAGATGAAGGGCTCTGACTTTTGCAAAACTGAGCTTCTTTTGATTGCACCAAGGAAGTTGAATATAACATGTAGGATGTCATGTTGTGACATCTCCCCCCATCAATACTTGATATGTTGGTTGCTTAATAATAACCTGAAATGATTTGTTTTTTACGGTTTTCAGATAAACCCCAGTCTACTGGTTTTTATCACTATGAAATACTGGTTTCTGTTTTATGTGAATTAACTGTGCCAGCTTTTCTTCCTGTACCAACTTAATGATAACAAGGCCTCCTGGGTAACAAATCACACATAGCACAAGTCTGGTGTAAACTCCAGTGTCCTTTATTCCAAGGAACTGGTGAAAGCCCATAGCCAGGCTGGGCAACAGTACATGCCCCGCTGGTCCAGATTCCTCTTCCTTTCCTTGTGTGGTCCAGATTAAGGTGACCCTTTTCTCTGTGTTCCATGCAGATCTGCACTTGGAAGGCCACTTTTTTGTCCAAGGACCTTCATGACCTTTTAGGGAAAAATCAGAGTCTGCATTGGTAAGTATTCAAAATTTATTCAGAGTATTAAACATGTCTTGGTGGCATTCTTAAGGTTGTTCCTCTAAATATGGGCTGTAAATTGTCCTGCTACTTCCTTTTAGCCCTGGAAATGTCTTTTACTCTGCATGGGGCTGTAGATCTAATGTAACACATAATCAGTGTCTGCTTGTTTTTTGTATTTTGTTGTTGTCATGCTGGGGTAATGGAGAACATTTTCTCTGATTCACAGGTTGATGGGAAGAATAACTGCTATCTGGGATTCAAGCTGAGAACAGACTTTCCAAATTGGACAGAGATCCGCCCAATGTCTTGACCCTTCCTGAGCATGTAGTGGAAAAGCTATAGAACTCCTTGGGTGCCTCTATTACTCTTCTAATGACCAATATGACAGGCGATGTAATGATTAATAGCATAGATTCAGGGGCCTGAGAGCCTGCATCTGAACCCCAGTTCCACCTCTCCTGGGGGCATGGCTTGAAGAAGTGGGTCACCCTCCCAGTGCTTTTGTTACCTCATTTGCAAAAAGAGCATCATTGCTTCATTATGGTTCCTACCTAAGGTTCGTTATGAGGACAAAAATGAGTTATTATCTGGGATGTGCTAAGTAAATGTCAACTAAGTTTTTGTTACAATAAATTGGACAGATGCCATCATACTGAAAATGAATTAATTCTGAGATTTTAGACATAAAGTGACACAGAACAGCTGAGAGGAGCATGTGCACGTGTGTGTGGTTGAAGGTGGCTCTGAGTTAAGGTGCACTCAGCACCATTAAACCTTCTTCAAATGTCAGTAGCCAATATGGGTGCATAGAAAGTGAGTGAATATTTGCTGGGATTGAGGATTCTAAATTATTCATGAAGGCTTTGTGAACTTGAAGCCTTTAACTCCATTACATCTCTAGTACAAAAAGCAAAACCAATGTTTTCTGGTTATAGATTTTGTAAAATAAAATCCTTCAGCTGTGCCAGACTGGTGAAGCTTTTTTTTTTTTTTTTTTTTTTTTTTAATATAAGGTGTCAGCTGCTGCTTATTGCTTAGTGAAAGCCTAGCACTGGAGAAACACCAGGAGAAACCTAACTCCATGAAAGAAAAAAATCGTGAACAAAGGTGTTTTAATCTCTGTATGTGGTATTAAGCTTGTGAGACTGTGCTTTGGGGTTTCTATACAAAGACAAAGATGCCCATGCAGCCCCTGCTACTGTCCTCTCCCCTTTGTTCTCTTCTCCATCTCTCCAGTCCTGCCCATTCTTTAAGCCCAAGAACAGATTCCACCCCTTACCAGGGCATCTTCCCAGACTGACCCAAGGGGAAGTGATCTCTCTCCACTTGAACTTTCCAAGTACCATTTTCTAGTCCCTTCTTTTGACATGCAGATGCACTGTTGGCTACTGTCTGCCTGTCTCAGATTTTCAGCTAGAATGTAATTTCAACAAGGATGGAATTTCATTTACACTTCTTTAAATCCACACACTGCCAAGCACAACAGATGCTAAATAAATAGCCACCAAAGGACTGGATCCTTGGACCTTCAATTCTAATCCTGGCTCTGCAGCCAGCTTGCAGCCAACTTGCTAAAGTAGCTTTTGGCATCTTAGCCACATGGACTGTCACACAGATATGCCTTAAATAGTAGTAGTAGATATCACAACAATAGATAGCACTTACTGAGTTCTGATTAATTTCAATATTGTTCTAAGCACTTTACATGCGTTAAATAATTTGATCCTTATAATACCTCTATAAGGCATGTCATCATCATTTTCTAGGTGGGGAAACTGAGGCACTGAGCAGCTGAGTAGCTTGCTAAAGGACAGGGCACTAGCAGTAAGAGGCAGATCCAGGGTTTAGTCCCAGGAGGTCTGTGCCTCAATCTCAAAATGACATGAGCAGTAATAACCCCACGTGGTGCTGTGTTGACTTGGAGAGGCTGTAGTCCCAGTTATTCAATCAAACACTAGTCTGGGTGTGGCTGTGAAGGGATTTGGAAGGAGTTATTAAAGTCCTCGCTCAGTTGACTTTAAGCAGGGAAGATGATCTTGGGGAATCTGTGTGAGCCTGACTTAATCAGCTAATTTAAAAACAGGGCTGAGGCTTCCCGGGAGAGAGCAGAAATTCCGCCTACCTGTGCCGTGGAGCTCCATCCCGCTGTGACCTTCTCTTCCTTGCCATCAACCCCTCCATGCATGTGTCTTGTACTGGTTCTGCTCCCCTGGCTGGACACTGACCGAGAGACACCAGGACGCCTACTTTGTGCTCCAGTTTACCTACCACTCTCCTGGGCTCCCCTGCCCTGGACTCTCTGCTCCCTTAGATGCTCTTCGCCGTCCCTCATGGCTGCTGGTGAAAAATCCTCCCTTCCTCCAAGGTCTGGCTCCGATGCCACACCGGACAGAATGAGCGCTTCCTCTTCTGGGCTCCAGCCCACGATTTCCAGTACTTAGAAGACTCTTCTTTGCATTATAGGCAATTCCATCCTCTCCCCGCAGTGGACACGGAGCAGTTTGAGGATAGGGGCCAGTATCACATCTATCATCAGTGGAAAACAATGCTAGCCTAAGTGTATCCATTTGTGGGTACAAAGGATTAACATTTTCTTGGGCCAGGTTGAAAGGGATTGCCTTCCTGCTTTGGTGGTCAGGACATTTGCTTTCCTTAATGGGGTGTTGATAAGTGCTTTTAAACCTAGGAGACAACACAGCTAGAAACATTAGGATTACAGTAACTAACTGGTGATACTCATACTAATGAGTAACTTTAAAAATATTTCCCCTCGGGCTTCCCTGGTGGCGCAGTGGTTGAGAGTCTGCCTGCCAATGCAGGGGACAGGGGTTCGAGCCCTGGTCTGGGAAGATCCCACATGCCGTGGAGCAACTGGGCCCCATGAGCCACAATTTCTGAGCCTGCGCGTCCAGAGCCTGTGCTCCGCAACAAGAGAGGCCGTGATAGTGAGAGGCCCGTGCACCACGATGAAGAGTGGCCCCCGCTTGCCGCAACTAGAGAAAGCCCACGCACAGAAATGAAGACCCAACAGAACCACAAACAAACAAACAAACAAACAAATAAATAAATAAATAAATCCCTTGTGTCTTAGGCCTCATCCCCTGTTTCTGGTTTAAAAAAAAAATTTCCCCTTTAAATGCCATGCTTAAATCTTTTCCTCCTAAATTAAAATATGCTGCATATCCACAAAATTCAGAAAGAATGAGTGAGTGTGTGTGTGTGTGTGTGTGTGTGTGTGTGTGTGTGTGTGACCTGGGCACAATCACTCATTAGTAACCCACACTTGCATGCATACATGTCCACAGTAACCAGGGACTGATGTGCGTTTGTAGGGATAACTGGATGAGAGGAAACTTTCTTCATATTACCCAGGCCCCAAATTAACTGAAATATCATCAGGGCCATGTTCTGACTCCCTCTCTCTGTTTTGTCCTTTTCCCCTTTTGTCAAACAAACAGGCAAAAACGACCTCCAGGAAATGACTGGGATAAAATTCAGAGCATGTTTATGTGCAGCCAAGTTTGGTCATTCTGTTCTGGGAAGTAGCAGGGGCAGCATGAGGGTGCTCAGCAAAGAGGAGCCCAGCTGGGGGGGCAGGAGAGGCAGGGCGTTGAGAGAAGCTCTGCTTGGATCACGTTCCAAGGCGGGGCTGCCCGGCGCTGTGTGCCGGGCTCAGGGTGCCGGAAGGAGGTTGGGTCTCTGAGTCTGTACACGTGGCTGCTTTGTCGGGGTCTTTGTTGTGAATGTGAGTGAGTTTAGCCTCCAGCGTGGAAGCAGAGGAGGACAGATCTGGACGTGGCACAATGTCTGATGTTTACTGCAGCATGTGTGTTCAACGTGGGGATGCCTTGTGTGGTCCTTCCGGAGATCATGGTCTTTGCAGGAAGTGCTCCCATGGGAGGACTTCCAAACAAGCTAGTTGGAGTTTGATGGAGAAGATGGTATTCGTGAAATTCGATTTTAGGTTGAATTTAGTGGTTTTCTTACAAAGTACAAGAAATCAAATGCCATATCTTTTTTTTTTGTTTGTTTACCCTGCACATAGGTATTTCATGTAGGGTTGTGTGTGCATGTGTGTAAGTTGAACAGCCAAAGATGGGATTTTTGAGTTCAATTCTTGTCATTTCTAAGGCCTAATTCATTTCCATCTTTCCTAAGGATAACCTGTGCCTATTAAAAATCACTGGAGAGGGGCTTCCCTGGTGGCGCAGTGGTTGAGAGTCCGCCTGCCGATGCAGGGGACGTGGGTTCGTGCCCCGGTCAGGGAAGATCCCACATATCGCGGAGCGGCTGGGCCCGTGAGCCATGGCCGCTGAGCCTGCGTGTCCGGAGCCTGTGCTCTGCAACGGGAGAGGCCACAACAGTGAGAGGCCCGCGTACCGCAAAAAAAAAAAAAAAAAAAAACATTGGAGAAAGAAATGATCTTCCTTAATAACATTCTCATAATGTTCTAAAAGCAGAGGAGATCTCAAAGAAAGGAACTGATAAATAGGCTCTCTCCACACTTCTGGCTCACTCTTAAAATTTTCTATTCAAAGAATTTTAATTTTAATTTTTTTTTTTTTGGCCACAATGCACAGCATGTGGGATCTTAATTCCCTGACCAGGGATCAAACCTGTGCCCCCTACAGTGGAAGAGTGGAGTCCTAACCAGTGGACCACCAGGGAAACCCCTATTCAAACCCTTTCATACAAAAATGCTTCCGTTTGTTTCGAGGGCTGGCAGTATTTCAGAGATGGATCAAGCGTGTGTTCTTAAGGGCGACACTTTGAGAAAGGAAGTTACTTATTTTCCTTTTTGAAATTGGTGGTGCAGTGTTGGTGGGTGAAGAAAGCTGAAGGAACCCCGTGGGCTTCTCTCTTTGTGGTAGAACATTCCCCAGGTTGTAGGTGGGGAAACTGAGACCTCAGGAGCTTAAGAGCCCCATCCCACGTGCCCATCCCCTCCTGGGTGAGGCAGACCAGCCCTGATGAATGAATCAAAGACCTGGTTTTCTTTCTGTGGTAACAGGTTTGTTTTGTTTTTTTGAGTTCTCACATCCAAGCCTTAAAAATGTCTGTTGTGGTTTCTGGATGGGAACGCGGTGCAGGACCTGGGAAATGTCTTCCTGGCGGCAGTTGTGAAGAGGAAACAGATTGTACACCTTTTTTCTCCCATTGTTCTAGGGTAGGACACGACTGCCCCCAGACAGGGTTGTTAGGAAAGAAAGTTCACAGCAACTCATGAAGCACTGAGGAAGCTCTAGATGAACTGCCCTCGGGAAGTGCAACGCATCAGAATGGAGCAAACTGAAATAATCGAGATGTTCTAAGTTCATAAACAGGGTTCATCGGGTGTCCCGCCCAGACAATGGAATTTCAAACAGGAAGACCTTCGGTGCACCCAGAGACGGTTTCTCAAGGAGGTCTGCGGTGTCATCTAAACGGAGCAGTGAGAAAAGAGTGTTTCCTCAGTAAGTCGTGGTAGGGCTCAGGTGGGGTCACTCCCTACTGTGTGCTGCTGGGGGCACACTGTGCGCAGCCTCTCACTTCCTCATTGTGTCTTGCAGGTGTTTGGTTGTCCTTCGTAGCCTGACACGCAGCAGGCATTTAATGAATATTATCATTGTCTCTCATGAGAACTAGAGGCCCATCCACATGAGAGTCACACACCTGATCACTGGGGTGAGCATTCTCTTCTGGACGGCGGCTGCTTTCATATTTAGGTGATTCTGTGGAGAAAACATTAAATTGCTCAGAAAGCTTGAAGGATTTCACTGGAAGTAAAATAACAGCTTAACCTGGTGTTATCTGTCCTTTAAAATGAAAAGCTATATTCAATTCCATAAAATGTCAATCAAGTAATTTATTCTACCTATTAAGTGCATCATAAAATGCTCACAGTTTAGTGCGGGAAACAGACTCACCAGCAAATAAGTACAATGTTGCATAATTTGTTGAACCAAGTGACCTCAGAATTTGGTGGCGGAGGAGGGAGCTGGGAGGGGCTTCCATGATCAGTGGAATTCCATGTGTGCTGTGGAATCATGGTGCCCCTAGGCGGGTGCAGGGAATGGTTATGTAAGCTGGTTGGGCTGACATCTGCCCTCTACTGGCCAAGCCAGGTGCCCGGGCCCAAGGCTGCATCCACCTGGAGGAAGGGATGCCTTTTCCTAACTTTCACAAAGACGCCAAATGGGCTGGTAGTAGTTCTGCAGGGAATGTGCAGGGTGCTCTTATCTCCAGAGCAGCACGGAGGTTGGGCACCAGGCCCAGGCAGGTCTTGGTGAGAAGAGCCCATACCGGGTCCTCTCTCAGCAGTTCTCCGGTAGAGGTTCTATTTTGTGGTGCCCACAGCCAGACACCAGACTGGCTTGGAGTCAGTCATCCCACCTCACGTGTAGGCAGCAGTGGAGTGCACACCAGGCGGTTGTGTTCTGGGGCTTTGCAAAGTGACTTATGCCAAACAGAAAACTGGGAGACACTTTTGTATCTTACCACCAAGAGGGAGACAAGTATCTAATTTTCCTTTCATGGTCCAACTTCAGCTTTCAAATCACAGATTATGTTTTCTTTTTTTTCCCTCCTATCTGTTGAAAAATCTTTAGAAAATAAAATCTACTGAAAAACCAAACGTATAATATTAACATAGGCTCTTGAAGCAACATTTGGTGTGACCTCAGCTTCAAAGTTCAGGGGTAGGGGTGATATTTCTAAGCAGAATAGAGACAAATTTAACTTGTTTGATTTGATACTTAGGAAAGCTTTTTTTTTTTTTAATTTGATACTTTCAGTGAAAAGCTTAAGTATTGGTATTTGTGTTACATTCAAAAATATCCATGTGCTCTCAAATAATATTTTATACCATTGTAAACATTCGTGTAAATAGTCCCTTCTAAATAAATATACCCTTCTAACAGTGAACTGTGATCCTTATTTCTTAATGAAAAAACTAGGTCTACAAATCCCCACTATTGCATTGCTTTATTTGCTGACCCCTAATAAATTGAACAGGTTATGATATTTGCTACAATCATAAAATGTTGGAACTTCAGGGATGGAGCTATGGTCAACTCTTGGGCCCCACTGGTCTTCAAATGCAGTTTGTTTCTTAGATCATGGGTCCTTTGTGGCATTGGTAAGGTCACTGCCAAGAGTGACACATAGGAATTATTCAGTGCATGTTGGCCACCCAATTTCTGCTTAGGTGGATTATTTTTTTGGCTTAATCATGTCAAATACTTAAAATACATATCAAAAGTTACATAGAAAATACATTAAAAATGGATACATCCCTCAATATTATTGCGATGGTTGTCATGAAGCTTTCCCTTATGTTTTCTTTTAGTAGTTTTATAGTTTCAGGTCTTACATTTAAGTCTCTAATCCATTTTGAGTTGATTTTTGTATATGGTATGAGGTAAGGGTCCAGTTTCATTCTTCTGCATGCGACTATTCACCATTGTGAACATTCAATAAAGAATCCACTGTTGAAGAGCCTATCCTTTTCTTCTTGTGTGTTCTTGGCATTGTTGCCAAAGATCAGCTGACTAAACGTGTGGATTTATTTCTGGACGATCCCAAAAGTAAAAACAGACAAGAGGGATAGTGTAAAACTCCAAAGTTCTGCAGAGCAGAGGAAACATTCAGCAGAGTAAAGAGACAACCTGTGGGGTGAGAGAAAGAACCATACATCTGATAAGGGGTTAACATCCAGAATACGGAAGGAACTCAAACAACTCATTAGCAAAGAAGCCACCCAGTTAAAAAATGGGCAAAGACCCAAATAAACATTTCTCAAAAGAAGAGGTATGAATGGCCAGGTGTATGAAAAGATGCTCAACATCACTAGCCATTAGGGAAATGTAAATCAAAACCACAATGAGATATTACTTCACACTTTTAGGATGGCTATAATCAAAAAGACAAAAGGTAATAAGTGTTAGCGAGGATGTGGAGAAAAGGAAACTCCTGTGCACTGTTGGTGGGAATGTAAAATGGTACGGCTGTTATGGAAACCAGTATAAAGCTTCCTGAAAATATTAAAAATGAAACTTACCACACGATCCAGCAATCCCACTTCTGGGTGTATAGCTGAAGGAAATGAAATCAGGATCTTGAAGAGATATCTGTACTCCCGTGTTCATTGCAAGTTATACGTTATTCACCACAGCTGAGATATGGGAGCAATCTAAGTGACTGGTGATGAATGAATGGCAAAAGAAAATGTGGTGTGTGTGTGTGTGAGTGTGTGTGTGTGTGTGTAGACAAGGGAACATTATTCAGTCATAAAAAAGGAAATCCTGCCTCTTGTGACAACATGGATGAACCTGAAGGACATTATGCGAAGTGAAATCTCCAGACACAGAAAGACAATTACTGCGTGGTATCACTTAGGTGTGTAATCTAAAAACAACAAACTCGTAGAAGCAGATAGTAGAATGGTGGTTGCCAGGGGGTGGGGGGAGGGGAAAATGGGGAGACATTGTCCAAGGGTACAAAGTAGTTGCATAAGATGAGTAAGCTCTGGAGATCTAATGTACTGCATGGTGTCTATAGTTAATAATATTGTATGTATACTTGAAATTTGCTATGATAGTGGATCTTAAATATTCACCACACACACACACACACACACACACACACATAACTATGTGAGGTTGATGCCTATGCTAAGTAGCTTGATTTTGGTAATCATTTCACAATGTGTATCAAGACTTCACGTTGTACAACTAAAATATATACAATTTTCACTTGTCAGTTTTATCTTAGTAAAGCTGGAAAAGGGGGAAAACTTGGCTTAACTCATAAAAATATACGTGGTGCTAAAATAATAACTTCGAATTTTGCCAAAAATTGTTAATCTGTATGATTGGGTTTTAAAATTGAGGTTTAGATTGAAGCACCACGAGATGCCAAAGTGAGACAAATATTCTGTGCAGAATTTACAGGAGAAAGTCTTCCAAGTGGATTCCGTCAGTCTTGAACTTCTCAACCAAACAGAAGATTGAAGAGAAGAACAAGGGAGAATTTGTGAAAGTCTGTGAAGAGATGCATTTGGAAAACTTCGTTTCCTTGTTGTGAATCCCAGTCCTCTCACAAGGAGGAGGTGCCCGGAGAGCTACATCCTTTATCTCCATTGCCCACCTTGGTCAAGAAACTGCAGGGGGACAGTCCCCAGTAATGAAGAACTCTGTAAGATCCTCAGGAAATCATAAAATCATCCAGTCTTGGTAAAAACTACCTGCCCCACTCCTAAGTTCCCCAGGTCTGAAATAGCAAGTAGTCATTGGGCTTGGAAGTTGGGGCGGGGGAGGGAGAGCTTTAGTAAGGAGGTGGCGATGGACATTCAAATTTCTGATATGAAATTGTGTTTGTGACCTGGTGCTCATAAGGTTGTTTATTCCCTAATAGTGAGCTGCCGGTTTCCATCCAGGAGCAGGTAAAGCTGGTCCCACTGAACGCATTTAAAAAGGCAATGGAAGACCAAAATAAAAATGCCTTTGGATAATACCCCACAAGTCTGCATTCAAAATACTGGGTAAAAAGGTAAAATTCTTAATCAGCATTCTTTAAAGTACTGTGCTTTACTTATCCTATCTCTGAAAAGTGTGTACTGAATTTTGATTTTAAAAGAAATATGACATATATTTATGTAACTGTAGCCAGTATAACATGCTTTCCCCACTCGGAGTAAAAAATATGGTCATATTTATTTCACTTTTCGGGTAGTTGCTGCCGAGAAAATAGGAATTCCACCACCTCCCTTTTGAGGCCTTTCTTCCCTTCCCCTCCAGAATCCCCAAGAACCTGGGAGTCACCCTTCGTTCAGAAACTGGCCGCGTTTGTGGCTTTGGTGCCTGCATTCACGCAGTGGCTGAAGCCACTACTGTTGGTCCACCGTGGGCTCTCTGGGCGCTGCCCTCTGGATGTCATGCATTTCAGTTCACACACACTTGCAGCCACTGTTCCCAAACCACCACCCCAGGGTGGCTGGGCCTCAAGGGGCTTCTAGATTTAGCCCCAAACCCTGAAATCTTAGATTCTTGGTTTGAGTTAGGGTACCAGACCAGTCTTCTTCCCTTAACAGATTTCCTGTCTTTCTTTGGTATCATTTGCTTTCAGTGGAGACTTGGTTAGGAGCATCTCAGACTGTCACAGAGCTTAACAAAGCACAGAATTGCAAAGAGACATTCTCTCTCCTTCCTCTAGGAGGGTCCGAGTCCTCAGACAATGTGGATCATCTCCCTGTGGCAGCCAGTTCTGCCCAGGATGGAGGATTATCGGGCAATAAAAGGTCCTCAGGGCAATGGCCTTACATTTATATAACTAGATTGATCTTCCAAATACGTAAAAACCAGCTTCTAGGTGACTTGTTTTCTAGTACAAGGCATGCCTTCTATATTTAAACTGATAAACTGATATGTGGAAATTTGAATTTGGGAAGAAACATGTCAGTAAGTTGATCTAAAATTATAAAATGTGTATTTCAGTTGGAAAAAAAATTTCCCCAATATCCATGATACTTTTTAGGTCCATTCCTACAGCTCCATCCACACCCCAGCCTCTGACACACATGCAAACAACCTACACTCACATCTGACGGATAAGGCGCGAACACCCAACACTTGGGGCACCCAGTCCATACGCACAGGCTGGCCACAGATCTGCCACCGTGTGAGTGATGGGCCGGTCTGATCAAATGCCTTCTTTCTTAAGAACTTGAACTAGAAGCGAGGAAAGGGTTGTTAGTCATAAGAGAAAAAAGAGGTGCAGGTGTTTCTGTAACCACCAATGTGGAGGGCTAGGGTGAAGGCCCCCATGCTCCTGCCAGGGGGTGCTTCTGGGTCTGCTGTGGATCTCGACTCTCCTCCCTGCTCCAGCCAGAGTGCAGCTGCCCAATCACGACATCAGTTCTGGGGCCTCCACGAGGGGCCTCTCGTCACTCCTCACACAAACACATCACTCCAACCTCTGTCTCCATCGCCACATGGCATTATCCCTGTCGCATAAGGAACAGCAATTATCCTGGGTTAAGACCCACCATAATGACCTCATCTCAACCTGATGACATCTGCAAAGACCCTGTTTCCAAATTTGGCACATTCACAGCTTCCAGGTGGACCTGGGTTTTCAGGGGACACTATTCAAGTCAGTACTGGTCATCTTCAGAGACGGTTGGAGAGAGAATCATTTCAGCGAGGGATGTGGATGACTGCGGGTTGCATTGCATGGACAGGAAGCAGGAACCGGGGTGTGTGGGTAGCGCTCTGAGGCAGCTGGCCGGGGAGAGCAGGGCAGAGGCATGTTGAAGGGGAGGCAGGTAGAGACGTTTCCTTGTCCTTGTCCCTCGACGGGAACAACGGGGACAAGTTCATGGGCTGCAGAAAGGACCCAGCTAACAGGGCAGGAACGGGGAGGGAGACTGCATGGACCCAGGCCTGGGGGAGGGAGGGAGTGACAGGGTCCGGCTCAGGGCTGAGGACCTAACTTGGAGGGAGAAGGACCAGCAGCCCTGAATAGAGCCGTCAGCCCGAGGCCAGCTCAGCCGTGAGGATGAAGGCAGATGGAGCTGGACAGTCTGCATCACTCAGGGGCTGCTCTTTTCCCTTCTCCATGGGTCTAGATTTGTTTCATTATTCTCTTGTTTTTAAAGGTAACCATGAAAACATATGCCCACCACCTGCCTCCTCAAAGGCCCTGCAGCTCTGTGACTTGTTTCTGAAGCCCTGATTAAGCAGTCAAGGCCTGTCCGGGGCTGGTGTTGGCTCCAACAACAATAGGTGCACCGTCAGGGGTCCCTGGGGGAGGCCACTTCCCCTGTACAGAGAAGAACTGAAGAAGAAGAAGGAGGAGGACACATCTGAGGCCCCGGAACCCAGTGAAACCCAGTGAAACCAACCCCAGAGCTCCATTTGTTTTGGGGTGGGGATCTCCACACCGAGACCTGCTCACAGGTACTTAAGGGATTTCACGTGGGTAACCATTGGCACATCCTGTAAGTTCTGTCTTCAGAGCTAAATGGGTTGATGTTTCACATGAAGCGCATATTTGTTGATCTTTCTTTCAGGATGATGGTGTTGGAGAGTTTTGATGCAGTCAGTTTTCTTACCCCCTCTGAATTTGGAACTAATAGAGAAAGACATACAGGATTCAGATAGGGGTCAAATTTGTTTTTTAATGGAAAAACTGGATAGACTGGGACTTATATGTGAGGTCAAAATGAGCTTCCTACTCCTTTTTCCCTAAATTGAGCTTACTGGCTGAGTTTAAGGGTCCAGCAGGTGGACAGGGCCTGCTATGGTGACCTTATAGTCTGCAGGACACCAGGTCTGGAAGAAAGCCCAGGAGAGCATAAGGCCCCTCATGAGCAGCTTTCTTTGGCTCTGAGCCTCGACTGTCAGGGGACCAGTGGTGGTCAGACTCTCATGATCCCACTTGTTACGTGAATCTCCTTTTCCTTCCTCAGGAGACAGCCAACAGGTGGTGGACAGAAAGCAGCTACTTGTGCCCCAACACTCTGAGAGCGTGGACGTGTTGGCGGAAGTTCTTGTTTAATGGGTTGGCAGGGAGGTAGGGAGAGGGATCGTTCTGCTTACAGATACCCTATTATTGAATATGCATTCTGAGATCTATTTCCATTTTGTGGCTTCTTTTTCTAGGTAATATCCGTGACTTGTAGAAGATTTGATTTTTTTCCTGGGAGAAAAGACAACACAAGTGAAAAACTCTGGGGATTCAGTTAGATAGATAGTTTTGTATCCTGAATTTTCCCTATACTAGACAGTGGTGTCTTGGGAAACTTATTCAAAACTCTGAGTCCCAGATCCATCATCTCTAAAATGAGGATAACAAACACTTTGCTTAGGAAACATACATAACTACTTATGAATTAGTCAGGATAGACCAGGTTATGCTGCAGCAACAGCCTCCAAATGTCAGTGGCTTAACATACATGTTGATTTCTCCCTCACAGGCTGCAGATATAGGTGACTCTGCAGGACAGCCGTCTTCCCCACAGGAGCTCAGGGATACAGGCTGCTTCCGTCTTGAGGCACTTCCATCTTTCCACCGGCATCGGTGATCGCTGTGGCAGAGATAACAGGGGATGTGCACGAGCAGAGCTTGAAGAGGCTCAAACTCCTGCCTCAGCACAGGAGTGGCCGGGAGCATAATCCCCCAGGGTGCCCTGGGAAAGCAGACGGACTAGCATGATATGGACTAGCATGGGGGTCTCTACCTCAAGTACTTATCCTTTTCTTCCAGGCACCATTCTGTTCATTGAATAAATGACACTGATTCTTCAAACTAGCAAGAGGTTGGGGTGCTGAGGGCCCCTGGCTCATGTACTTTGCAGTGGATATACCTGTGGAGGTGGTCAAGTCTCCTATCACACCATTCTTACACGTTGGAGAAATACTTGCCTAAAACTTCAGCAGGCAGGGTAATAATATTCTCTTGGTTTTCTCAAACAGTACTGGATTCAAATATTTTACCTTTACATGTCCCAGTTTTTAGTCTGGGGAGTATCTTTATGGTTTTAGAGCCAAAGATAAAGTCATCCTAAGACTCCGATTAGGATAAGAGTTGTGATTTCTTATCTTAGGAGAATAGCTTGGCCGTGGAGAATTACCTGAATTAACTGAGTTCCCTGGGAAGTTAACTGAAGCCCAGCTCTTCACTCTTCTTTGAGTATTTCCTGTTCATTCTCACCTCTCTCTCTATTCATGTTGATTTCTTGTCTAAAATGGCTTACTTCCTCTCCACTTCTTTCCCCCAACCTTAAGTTGCAAGTGCACATTTGGCTTCACCCATCAAGTTTTGCTTGATTCCTACTCTCAATGATTGCTCCCCCATGTCTCCAAAGTCCTAAAGCACTTATTTATATACTGTCTATTTTGTTCTCTAATTGTTCATTGTGTTAGTCTTATCTTTTTTTGAATATAACTTTTTTTTTTAGTGTAAGGTTTATTTTCCCCAGTGTATTCAGCTACCATGTTTGTGTATCCTATTGGTGTGAATAGCTTCCAACCTGGAAAAGCATGTGATCTAGTAGAGGACAAATCTATGAATTAGTCACTTGGCTGCTGGGCAGAGGTGAGCAATGCATTGTGGAAGTTTGAGAGACTCTCTTTTCCTCAGAAAGGAAAATAACTGTACAGTGGCAGCTTAGGAATTAGATTAGATTGGCACTGACTTTCAAAGTCTGGGATGGATGTTGGGTGAGAAAAAGATGTCTTCTACAATAAGGAATGGAGTGTGTAAAGATCCAGGGAGCATCTATCTGGAGAATGGTGAGTAGTATATTTTGACGGGTGAATAGTTTATATTTAGTGGAAGGTAAGGCTGGATATGATTAGGGCTGCACTTTGGGGAGATTAATCTGGCATGAGGTTTAGAACATTCTGGAGGTAGAGATACTAGTTAGGAAGCAACTACAGCAGCCCAGGTAAGAGACAGGATGGCTCAAGCTAGGGTGTAGAAGCAAAAATAGGAAGGGACAAAACATCGTTATTTACAAAAGTCGAGTTGAGAGAATTGTAAATCCCACGTGCAGCGGAAGTCGACAGAGGAGTTGTATGAAGGAGGATGAAGTCAGCGGTCTCTGTCACTACAGAACACGTAAGAAACTCTTGGATCTGGTTCTTAGGTGGTCAGTAAGAGGTCATAGCTTGGTGGAACCTGCTACAGTTATGAGCACATAGACGGTGATGATAAAAATTAGGGTTTGATTTTGGGAGTGCTTATCTCATTTACCGTGAAAATTCATGTCATAGTAATTGTTATCATTCGATGCATAACAAGTGACCTCCCAAATTAGTGGCTTGAAATATCAACCATTTTATTATATTTCACAATTCTGTGGATCAGGAATTTGGGTAGACCTTGGCTCAGCAATTTTTCAGCTTCATGCAGGGTTGACTGGACTCCCTTGCTGGTCATAAGTGGCATGTGGGCTGGCCTGGATGGTATGAAATGGCTTAACTCCCATGCATGAGACCTGCAAGGGTCAGCTGGAAGGCTGGACCTTCTCAACATTCACAGATGTCCTGGAGTCATGAAGACCCTTCTTTATCTTTAGCTCTGGAAACACGCCCTTAAGATTCTTGGAAGCCATCTTTTTTAATAGAGAAGGTCTTCGATGCCTGCTTTGGACATCCTTAGCAGGATGTTTGTCTGAAACCATCTATGAGATGCCACCTTAGATCTCCTGAGGTCTTAACAAAGAATCTGCACTAACACCCTGGATTTGATCTTTGCCCTGAAGCCATTTTTTTCCTTTCAGACTCTTTTGCTAGGAGAGGCTAAGGATAAGGAAGAGTTTTATTTTCAAGCCTAGCAAGCCCTGGCTCCTTTATATTTCTTCTACATTCTGCTAAAAAAAAAATGAACAGTTTCCTCTTTGATTCATCTTTGTCTTCTTGAATTACATTGTTGGCAGCCAGAGGAAGAGTTCTGTATGCTGCTGGGAAAGCTCCAAAGTCAAATTCATGAATTTATAGATAATATCTTTCATTTTCCATGTTACTGCAAGGGATGGTTTTGTTAAACAATTTGCCCCTACATAGCATAGATCATCTTCTCTCCAGCTTCCAGTAACAATTCCTCACTGTCCTTCCTGTCCACTGACAGACCCTCTGAAGACTTTCAGACCTTTCTCTACCCCCAGGTCCCAAACCCAGCGCTGTATGTTGTAATTTTTGTCACAGCAGCAGACTGCTTCTAGGTAAAACGTTGTTTTTTTTGGTTTGTTTTTTTTTTTTCCTAACAGCCTGTGGCTGCATAACAAGCTAACCCAAAACTTAGTGACATAAAACATGAATAATTTTATTACGTTTCATATGTGGGCAGTGAGGAATTTGAGCAGGGCTCAGCTGTATTGTTCTTCTGTTCCATGTTGCATTGAATAGGATTACCTGTCATTATTTGGCTGGTAGCTAGGCTGGCCTGGGGGGTTCAAGGCAGCTTCTCCCAGGGCTCTGGCAACCTAGCAGGGATAGAGGGATAGAGGGCCCATGTATCTCAGGGCTTCCCCATAAACCCTCTAAGGCAGGAGTGTCAGACTTCTTACATGGCAGCTCAGGACTCCAGGAGACCAAGGTGATGGCTGCCAATCCTTTTGAAGCCTATGCACAGAACTGGACTAGTGTCCTTTTCTCCCTTCCCTATTAGTCAAAGCAGTCAGAGACTAGCCTTGAGCCTATGGGAGGAGAAATAGTTCCCATCTCTAAGTGGGAGGAGTGTCAGAAAACTATGTGGTCCTCTTCACTCTCTCACAATAGCTCATCAATCAAGTTGATCAATTATAAAAATTATCTACAGATAGGTTCTATTAGCATTTAGCACATAGTGGGCACTTAGTAAATACTTCTTAACTTACTGAGTGGAGCATATTAATCTATCGCCCAAAAGAAATAATAGAGTATAGAGGGGCCTTTGTAGTAGAGTTAGAATCTTGGTTTCTGGAAACTTGCTCTGTGAACTTGTGCAAATCTATCAGCCTCACTGAGCCACAGTTCTTTTTTTTTTTTTTTTTTTGCGGTACGCGGGTCTCTCACTGTTGTGACCTCTCCCGTTGTGGAGCACAGGCTCCGGACGCACAGGCTCAGCAGCCATGGCTCACAGGCCCAGCCTCTCCACGGCATGTGGGATCTTCCCCGACCGGGGCACGAACCCGTGTCCCCTGCATCGGCAGGTGGACTCTCAACCACTGCACCACCAGGGAAGCCCCCACAGTTCTTTTATTTGCAAAATGTTAACAATATTCTATTATGTACCATATAAAATTGTTCTGCTATTCCCCACATAAAGATCTTTAACAAAATATGTTAAAGATTCTCTAAACTCTAAATTGCTCAGTGTTCAACAGAGCTTTAGTGACTAAGCAGAAGAGCTTTGGGGTCAGGCTACCAGGTTTTACCTTTGTCTCCCGTGTTGTCTTGATCAACTCCCTCATCCATCAGGGCCCTGATTCTATTCATTGGAAAAAGGCTGTTACAATCCCAGTCTCATGTAGAACATGAAGCACAGGAGACTCAACAGAGTAGACTGAATGTTGCTGTAGTTGTTACTCTTTAGTGCTCTGAGGCTAGAAATCAAGGTGAGGTTTGAGTGCACCTCACATTAGGATCTGTGTGTACAAGTCAGTGCAAGGAAGGGAGAGAGTCAGCCCACTGTGGTGTGAACAACTTAATAAATGGGGCAGGAATAGGACAATAGTTTGAAAAATTGATCCCAAATCAAGTCTGTTTGTTGCTATGCATCAGCAAGTCCAACAGTGAAAAATACTCACCCATAAAAATGGTTTCTTCCATAGCCATTTGATTTCTCTCTAATGAGACAGCTTTTTATTACTCAGTAAGTCCTAGATTTAGCAGTTATGTCATAAGTCCACGTCTGTGACATAGGTAATCCACAGTGGGTATGCATTTAGTAATCAGTTGGTGTTTAATTAATATGTGAAACTTTCCCATTAAACCTAAATTAAATTTGAGGCAGGTCTACTTGAGATCATTTAGACTGTTGTCAGAGCAACATTTTCCTTGGCTGAAATGCCATTTTGTTAACAGACTCTAGAGCTTTGAACACCAACATGAAGAAGAAACCAAGTAAGGACCTTCCAAGTAAAGCCTGTAGAAGGGGTTTAGTGTGATCGTTAAAGTGGGGAATCTCATCTCCCAGGTGCCCTTCTCCTTGTGAGGGAAGCAGCAGTTCTCAAAGTGTGGTCCCCAGCCAGCTGCATCTGCAGCCCCTGTTAGAAATGCAGGTTCTTGGGCCCCACCCCAGACCCACTGAATTGGAAACTCTCAGGGGAGGCCAGATATCTGGGTTCTCAAGGCCTCCAGGTAATTCTGAAGCCCCATTAGTTTAAGAACAACTAAACTAAGGTCTGGTGTTGGGGCAGGTGACAGCGAATATAAACCATCCCTGGAAAGCTTAAACTCATTAAATCACCACCTAGAAAATTACCTACACCCAGAGGACATCTGTGTCTTGGCAATTTTTTTCTTTCTTTTGTGTCTTTATTACATTAAACGTGTCAATCAAAAATCCCTGGTTCCCATGGTGTTGAGCAATTGGATATAAATGCATGGATATGGATATAAGTTCTGAAACACTTGCAGGAGTTTCATATTTACTTGACATTCAGTGGGAAGCGAATGCTTCTCTTCTGCCTGGGTTGCATTTTTCCCCCTCTCCCTGTAAATTGGTTTAGTCATATCCTTTACTTTATGTGCTCCTTTCTCCCATAACTCCAGAATTCGGGACCTTAGACAGCATCTGTAAACCCCATCGCCGCAGAGTGAGAGTTATACATCCCGAGCCCACAGGGAGACCATGTGATAAACTTAAGCTGGAGCACTTAAGACGTGCTGCAGGCGAGTAGAGAGGGAAGGAAAAGCAGCCTTTTGTGATGTGCTTGGCAAATTTTAGAAGGTGTCTGCAGAAAGCTGGAAATAAGGAGTGATAGAAGAAAGATTTCTGGGTGATGTCCACAGAGCGGACCCCACCTGTGATGAGTGTGGTCTCCAGGCAAAGCGGGTTTTCGTATTTGAGCTGAAGGCAGCTCTCCTATTGTTGCCGTAAGGCACGGACAGCATCGCATGAAGGACAGAAGGCAGACGGCAGAGGCTCAGGGATTTACAGAACCATTTCGCTGTAAATAAGACAGGAAAGGCAGAACAGTGAGCTGGATCTCACTCCAAGTCTTTCCGGACACAAAGGCAAAGAAGAGGAGGAAGAAATCAAATCCTAATGTCAGTGGGAGACAAGGAGATCGCTCGTGACCAGGCGTAGCTTCGGTGGAGCTGGGCATGCTCAGATCTGGCAAATGACCTGCACTAGTTGTCAAACACGGGCGATTTCGAACCATCGGGCAGTGATGTCCACACGTGATGAAGCAAAACTCTTCTGCTCTATTTTTATCTGTAAGAATTTTCCCGGTTCGATGCTTGCCCTTAGCTTTTCCTCTTTCATTTCTAGGACGGTCTCACTTTTCCAAAAAGAGGGCCTCAGATAGAAATTGAAACAGCGACTCCAGACTCGTATATGAACAAGGCACTGAAGTGTCATCTGAAATACTTCCTTCTTCCAGCAGCATCACTGCCGATGGCCACCTAAAGGATGGAGAGGGTCCAGGGCCAGGAACATATGTGAGTGAACACGGATTGTCATAAGGTGCAGAAATAATGAAAACCTGTCATCTACATGAGTCGTGCGATAGGAAACCTACCCCGGGGGCACATCGTCGCGGGCATTGACAGGGGCCGTCCCCTCCCCCAAAGGCGGAGTGCCCCGTGTCACAGACAAGTTCGCAAGCCGAGGTGGTCGACTGGTACAGGTTCTGTAACTGGCCATGGCAGGTTTCCCTTTACCCCAGAGCAACTGGCCAGAGGCCGAGAATTTGAGAAGCAAGGGGAGGAGGTCGCGGGGGGGGAGGTAGGGAGACGAATCGCTTGGGTTTCCCGGAGCTGACGTCTGTTTTATTTTCATCTGGGGGCTTAGTCTAGTGGTTTGAGGGCTCTTCAGAAAGCTGAACTTAACTTTCTTCATGTGAAGGGGGCTGGGGAACTTGCAACACTGGAAGAATTCTCCAGGGCTTCTTTAAAAAAATTATTTTTCTCTTTTAAAAAAAATTTTATTGGAGAGTGGGTTATGGGGGAGGGGGAAGGGGGAGGGGGGATAAATCGGGAGCTTGGGATTGACACATACACACTACAATATGCAAAATAGATAACCAACAAGGACCTACTGTATAGCATAGGGGACTCTACTCAGTACTCTGTAGGGACCTATATGGGAAAACAATCTGAAAAAGAATGGATATGCATATATGTGTAACAGATTCACTTTGCTGTGCAGCAGAAGCTAACACAACAGTGTAAATCAACTAGACTCCAGGGCTTTTTAATCCCTTGCCTTCTCCCTCTAAACTGGCCTGCGGAGGTGAGAGTGTCGAGTGCCGGAGTCTTAGACAGGCGGGTGGCTCTGCTGGGCATGTCGGATCTGATTCTGTGCCAAGAGTTCATTGGGCTGAAAGGTGTGAAGCCAGATTTCTCATCCTCATTCACTCAAAGGCTGGATTTCCGTCACCCCCAAATCTATAAAACAGGAATGTTGGGCTTTCAGTATAACAAGGATAGAAAGAAAAATGATTAGAAAATACACACAAAAAAGTCTGTTACTTAAATGCAATATTGACTACATATTATTTAGAGATTCATTTTTTGTGCCATACCCGTTTACAACTATCGTATAAGATTTTAATGCGGCATCTTATCTTTATAATCAAATCTTAACGGAGAGGGCTTCTATACCCAATCTGTCTCAAAATAGCTTAACTTATGGGTGGCTAACTATACTCAAGCCTCTCTGTAGAACCTTCATGATGTTTGACTTGCATGATGTTTAGGCATTTGAGCTCTCTGACTGAGAAGTTCCCAAGGGAAGTGTGTGAGCAGAGGTACCATCAATGCTCTGGGGCATCTGACCTGTGGTAACCTCCACACCCTCGACCCCAGAGTCAGAGGGAGGGAGACCCCAGCGGAGTGGTGCGAGCATGATTCCCTTCAGCTCAGCCGTGAGCTCGTCACGAAGAAAGGACAGGCATCTGCTGCCTCTCCCTGTCATGGGAGCACCGCTTGCCCATCACAGCAGCCTGTGGGCCCTGCTCTCGGCTCCAGCAAGATGTCTCCAGGGATGTCAGTTGACGGGGGACCACCGGGAGAAAATGTTCTCTGCAGCTGCCCAAGAGGTGAGCCTATGTTGGGTCATCAAGAAGAGAGGCTGAGGTGGCTGATGGGGGGGAGAGACTCACTGTGACAGTCTGACTGCACCCTCCCCCCAGACCCTCAGGGCACATGGGGAGCCAGGGGGTTCAGCTGTCCTCTCCTTCAAACATTTTAACTAAACATGAACCTTCAAAGGAAACTTTTGGTTGTTAGTAACGTCCAGACTTACTGTCCCCAGCGTTACAGACTCCCCCTCATGCCCCACCCTCACACCCCAGTCCACACCTTTTGTGACAAGGTGTATCACCTGCCTTCCCGTAGGACAGGGCAACGGCTGCAGCCTCCAGCAGGCAATTTCTCCTCTTCTCGGTGACATTCACTCCAGTCTGGCTCTGACAGCGACCAGGCAGGTTGGAGGGCAGGAGGGAATACAAAATCCCTTGGCAAGAGATCCCCCAAATCTCCTCATCCTCTGCCAACCGTGGGCTCTGCCTTGGCTGGGTCTGAGCAGCTGGGGGCAGAACTCAAGGTCCAGGGCCACCAGGTCCCCAGTGCCCAGTCCTGTTGAAATAACAGAGCTGAACGGGAATTCTTTTCATTGTGCACGAAGCATAGGCGTAAAGGGATGCCCGTTATCTATCACCCAGAATGCCCCTCCAGACTCCGGATGTTTTACAGCTCTTCAACACACCACACAAACAAACACGTACTGGAGGTTAGGGAAAGGCTGATACTTTCAACAGGTCGCTGAAATTTAGCAGCGTTGTGGAGGCTGGTCTAAACCAGGGGATCCTAAGCATCGTTTCCCATTAATAAATTAAACTGATTTTGAGACAAATTAGCTACAGGGGCCCTCTCCTTTCAAGATTTGATTATGAATATAAAATGCCTTATTTATATAAAGACCTTACAGACTGTTCATAAACTGGTATGGCACATAAAATGAATGTCAAAGTAATACTCAAAGTAAACCTTGTATGTAAATAGCTCAGAAAAATTTTCCTTGTATTTTATAATTGTTTTTCAATCCTTTTTTTTAATAACAAAAGCCCAACATTCACATTTCATAGATATGGAAAGAAAATCAGCAAGATGAGTCTCAACCTGGCTGTGCATCCAGGTCACCTGGAAATTAACAAACAAGCACACACAAAAGAGACAAACAGAATCCTGGGCTGTGCTCAGACCCACAGCAGCCTACTCTCAACCCGGAATCTGTGTGTCTGAAGATACCTCATGGAAGTCACAGGCGTGCTGCCCAGGCTCAGGGTGGGGAGGGATGGGATGGGAGGGTCCTGGGTCCTGGGTCCTGGCTGTAGCCAACGAGGTGCTTCTGGTGTTTACTTACTTCATCTCCCAACCCCTAATTACTTTGGTTACTTCTGTCTTCCTGTTCTGTTTCCTGCTTCCATAAAAACCTAACATTTTATTTTTTTTTTAAATGAAAACTTCCATCAGCTCAAGAAAAACAATCCCTCTTTCTTAATCCTTGAAGGAGAAATGGCCCAGAGTGTGAATCTAATCAATCTGGGTAGCAAGTTAGGGGCAGCTCACTTGTCCTCCACAAGGCCCCAGCTCTTGGTTGCTTGCCGACATTGACTAAACTTATGGGGAACTTTCTGCCTGTGTTGAGCACGCAGCCCCCCAGCACCCTTGGGATGTAAGATATTGGGGGCTGCAGGCGGAGCATCTGGGAGCACGTCCAAAATAAGTGATGGTCAGGTGAACAAAAATGAGACGAACTGTCATCTGAAAGGGGGCAGCATGTGGTGGAGACAGGAGTCCTTCCAGCTTCAAAGTCTTAATTGACCATAAGGCACATAAAGCCTAAGACCCCCGGCTCTTTTTTTCTTGGCGTTACTTGAGCCGCGCTCAAGTGCCCTTGTGCGTTCTTTGAAAAAACTGTCAACCTGCTGCACACAGAACACGTGCACCTGGGCAGCGTTTGCTACCGTGTTGACACAGAGGGTAAAAGCAATCAGTGGTCACAGCAGTCTGCGGGGGGTGGGGGCGGAGGCGAAGAGCAGGGTCCGGGCCTGCCGGCCAGTTGCCGGAGCCCCTTACACCCCTCACCCCCGGACGAACCAGCTGTCCACACCCCCCGCCCGCGCAGGCGCTTCCAGCCAGTTAGGACGCTCCGTCCTCTTCCCCGGAGTCTTTCAGGGAACGCTGAAATCTGAACGCCAGATGAGGAAAGCAGATGTTTTCCGCCTCTCCACCCATGCAAGCGAGCAGGATGGGGACACAGTTCACTGCCCGGGGGGGCGGGGGGCAGCTTTGACGCATGCGCAGTGGGCACACCGCCCAGCACCTGCCGGGCCAGGACAGGCGTGGGAGGCCGCGGTCCAGCTAAACTCTGACTTCCGGGCCAAGGCAGGCTTGGAAAGGGTGGGAGGAGAAGTATGGCACGTGGGCTGGGTAAACAGTATTTGCTAAATTTAGAGCCATTTACACTGGCCAGTTCTGAGTTTTGTAGTCTTTTTGAAGCAAACATCCTTTTTTTCTTTTTTTTTTTTTTTTCTGGCAGGGAAGTGATGCTTGGAAGTAGCAACAACAAAAATAATCTGGTAGAACTGGCGTAAGAGCCCATTGATGAGGGACGGATTTCAAAGCTCATCAGGCAGCCTTTAATGTACATCACGAGTTTGTAAATGAAAGGAATTCTGCGGCAGGGCCGCTGGGAAAACTGCACTTTGCTGCAAAGCTTCTGGAACACAGCTGCCGAGTGCTTGCTCACATCCTCCTTGGCGGCTCCCGCTGACCTGCAGCTGAGGGGCGGTGCCCAGGCCCCCTTTGATCTTTTCAGCTGCTTGGAGCGTGTTGTCACACCTGATGGCTCCAACCCCGGAGCGGTCCTGCCTCGTTGGACAGGGAGACCCCCGGCCCAGTGTCCAGGCCTCGGGCGTTGTGGGAAGCCCAGCTGGCCGCTCCTGGGGGTGGGTTTCGGTGAAGGACGGAGGGAGACTCTCCTTGAGGGAAAATGAGGCCGACAGGGCCCAAACGACTCGGCCCTGCAGCCAGCTAGAGGGGGCGGGACAAGGATCCCGTTTAGTTCAGCTCGGTGTGCAGTTCAGTAGCTCTCTGAGCACCTACTGTATGCAGGTGCTCAAATAGTGCGGAGCAAACAAAAATAAACCGGACTCTTTGTTTGCAGGAACTTGCTCTCTGGCGGAGGAGACCCACCAAGACAAAGACACCTGTGGCTCAGGATGGTTGTGAGAAATTCACACAAACAGGGCGGGGCCGGGACAGGAGAGGGAAGGTCCTTCTGGCCTTTATTAAAGGAGGAAGGAGGCAGAGGCTTGAATGGGTAGTTTTCCACCGCTGACCCCCTCCATGATCTTCCTTTCATGGCATACAGCTGTTTGGTCTTAAAAATCCGATTTTGGGGACTGATAAAAATTCAGTATTTGCTGAGCCTCTGGCTGCGAGCTGCTCTGTCTTGGCCACATGCGGCCGCTCTGGGTTTGAGGAGGGACTGGAGTCATCAGATGTCCCTGAGGTCGGAGACTGCTCATGGGACAAGATTCAGTGGACTTTCATGTTTCCCGGCTCGTCCTCTGCAGGCCTGGGTGTTAGGGGGTCCGCAGGCCTCCGCGGGGACTGAGTCCTAACTCGGGAGCCCAGCCGCGGGGCTGGGGGCTGAGGGGAGCGCGGGTCCCACGGAAGCTTCCTCAGTGGAGTTAGTCCGTCTGTCCTCCTCTGGGCCCCTCGGACCCCCGTCCCGCAGGGATCCTCCTCCTCAGAATAAGACACCTGGCTTTCTGGACTCCCTCAGGGCCAGGTGCCCTCCTGCCGCCTTGTTTTATAGCTGAGTCCGGGGGGCGGGGGGGACCCCATCCTTCATCCTCAGGCCCCTGCTGGTGGCTCCGACATGGGCACATCTGTTTTCAGTCCCCACAACCAAGCCCCTCAGTGCCCGCTCCTCCCACACTCTCCCCCCAACGCCGTGTCCTCCCGCCCACTTCCCCTTCTCCCCTCCCTCATCATGTTGGTGACACTCTCACCTGACTCCCCCGTCCCCTCCCTTCTGCTCGAGTCTCTCAGCCCCACCCTCTGCCGTGTTTCTAGAGACCATCCTTCAGAGGAGGGCCTGGGGCCAGAAGAGCAAGGGGGGCGGGGGGCGGGCAGGGTCCCAGGCTCCCGAGGTCTCCAGGAGAAGCCGCCTCTGGAGGTGCAGCAGAGACAAAGGGATTGACGTGAGACCCTGGATCTGGAGCTTAGAAGGTCAGCGGTGACCGTCGAGACCAGTTCTGGGGGCAGGAGGTGGGAGCCTGATGACAAGGGGCTGAGAACAGTGTTGGGGGAGGTAAGGGGGGCCAGAGTCCGTGGTCCACTGAGGGGAATCAATGGCAGGACCCCCCGCAGAGACCAGGGAGGCGGGGGCCACAGGGTGGGAGGAGGATGCAGGGAAGAGGGGAGGGGCACCGATGGAGGGACCTTCCCTCGAGGGCTCCATATCTCCCAGGAGAGGAGGTGACACAGGACAAGAGAGGTTGAGATCAGGCTGAGCAGGAAGCAGAGCTTTGGCTCCTGGGATGAGAGCAAAGTGGCAAGGGAGACCCCCCCCCCAGGAGGAGGACGCAGACAGCACCTGGGAAGAGACTGATTCAAGCAATCCCAGGTGTGGGGAACTGGATCAGGGTGCCCCTACCCCTGTCCCCAGGACCCTCTCTGGCTGCTGTAACGGGTTCTGGGGCCCAGGAGACTCAGGAGCCACGGTGGGCGCCCAGCAGATCCCGCACCCTCCTCGACAATCCTGTCACCTGCCAACTGACGGCATTTACTTTTAGGGCCCAGAACACCGTCTACGGGAACGTCTCCTGTAGGAGAGCCCCCTAAAGCCAGGAGAGTCAGCATTTGCTGAAGGTCAGCAGGTGTCTGTTGCACTTTGAAGATGGCAGTTTGCAAAGGCAGGGCATGTCCTTCCTTAGGTAGCAGCTTAGCATCCAGGTAAGCCCGGGGTGCCTGGGACCGAGGCAGGGTGATTTCTAACGATGCTGAAAAATTCAAACACACTTAAAAGGCAATGCACAATAGTCATTAATTTATAATATGTTTACTTACTAAGAGGATTTGCAGTTAAGAGCCAAAAAATTAAAGCTATGATATTTGCGTGGGGGGCATTTAGCTGTGTTTTATTAACTTTTTTACTGGGTAATCACCGTTTTTGCTGACCCTCTCCCACACCCTCTGCATGGTCGCATCACTGGGCCCCTTCTCAGCAGGTCTGAGCCTTTCTGGGAATTAAAGTCCCTCTGGGATGGATTGACCCAGCAGTAATTGAGCCTTTGGCGCTTCAGGAGAGCTTGATGTCCAAAGCCCTCTTGGGCAGCATTTCTTCGCTTTTGATCTCTTTAGTGGTGGTTTAATGAACTCCCTAATTATATTTTGTCCACTGTAGGTTTGCATTCATCAAAACCGATGAATGAAAAAGGGTATGGGCTCTTGCCGCCCAGGGCCTGTTTAACTCATTCACTGACGCGGTTTTCCCTCCTCCCTGCCTGTCCCATCGTCACCTCTCCGGGCTCAGAACGGGGCCCCTGCTCAGCAGCTCTGGCGGCTTCCAAGTCTCTCCTAAGTTTACTGCTGATTTTTCAAAAGGCTTATTCCCCACTTGTGCTCCTGCACTTGGAGGCCCATCTGAGTCGAGCTCAGACGTAGGGAACAGACGTTGACGATGAGCACCTTGCGGTCAGCTCTGGGACTGGCTGGGGACTGGACGGCTAACCTCCAATGATAAGAGCGATGGTGACCACTCACCGCTTCTGAGCACTTACTCTGTGCCTGAAACTTGGCCAAGCACCTTCCATGAATTAACTCCTTTAATCCTCGCAAGCCCCTTGTGATATGGGCATTTTATTATCCTTGTTATAAAGGTGAATCAAGCCTGGCATAGAATTGCCCTTCCAGGTCACAGAGCTGGTGACTAGTGCACCCTGGAGGTCATGGCCCAGGGTCATCCTCTCAGGCCACCACATTTGGCTTCTTTCCTCCTGTCTGCTGTTCTCTCTCTCCCAGTTCGCTCTCTTGCTGAAAGCTTGCCTGCGGCTTCCCAGGACACAGAAAGAAAGCCCACTACGCACGCCGGCTGGTCCACACGGGCTCCTATGACCTGGCTGCCGCCCCCTCCCCCTCCCCTCCTTGGTGCTGAGCTCCGGGCTCTCTGGGCCGCCTGCCCGCCTGCCAGCCTGCTGCCTGGGCAAGGGTGGGTCAGACTGGGCTGTGCTAATGAACCATCCCAAGCCTTAGCGCTTTCAAACAGCAAACCTGTGCTTTTCTCTGGGACGAGAACCCAGGTGTCCCAACTCCTGGCAGATCCAGAGGGCTCTGCTTACACCAGACACCGGGGACCTGGCGTCTGGCTCCTGCAGGTCCCACGACCTGGGCAGACCTGGGAAGGGGAAGTGACGAATCACGCACCGGTGCCCAAAGAAGTGACCTGGCCGTGTTTAACATCAAACGGGGATGTTCCTGGACCTTCAAGGGCTGGGGACGGTGCAGGGCCCGGCACCCACCACGTGCTCTCGATGGCCAGTCTTTGAACTAGTTTTGCCCTCTGCCTGGGACGCTGCCCCACCCTTCCTGTGGCTACAGCTGATGTTTTCATCCAGACCTCAGCTTGAGTCACCCCCTCAGCGACTTTCCTGACCACATAAAATAAAATAACCACCTGGCAGGCCATATCACATCACTTTGTATTATTTAATTTTTAATTTTTTAAGTTGATGTATAGTTGATTTACAATGTGTTCATTTCTGGTGTACAGCAAAGTGATTCAGTTATACACATACATAATTTCAGATTCTTTTCCGTTATAGCTTATTACAAGGTATTCAATATATCCCTGTGCTATACAGTAGGCCTTTGTTGTAGACTTTGTTTTATTTTTGCCTGACACTTATCACTACCTGTCATTTTTCTCCTTTGCACAGCTCTATCGCTCCCTATCTATCTATCTATCTATCTATCTATCATCTATCCATCTCATCTCTCTGTCTGTTACCTCTTTCCCTGTCTGTCTAGTCTCTGAGTCAAGCTCCCCAGGAGAGGCTTGCTCTGTTGTTCACCACAGTGTCCCCATGTTCTAGCCACACCGGCCACATGGCAGGTGCTCAGGAATTGTCTGCTGAATGAGTGAATGAGTGCCCTGTGTGTGGCTGAGCATAACCAGGCAGTAGAACCAGGCCATGGCCAGCAGTCACTGTCACCTGCCTCTCCCTGTTCCTTAGGGGGCAGAGAGCCAGGAGAGATTTTGCTTTGCGGGGGAGGAGAAGGGATGGGGTCTGGAGAGGGTGCAGCTAGTGATTAGAAGGAGCGTAGGTGTCTGAGGGAAATGAGAATGTCTGGGCAGCTCTTCTCTATTATTTCATGTTTGCAGGATACTTTCAAACACCAGAAGTGTTTGGCGCTGCCCTTGAAGAGTTAAAAAGTCTAAAATCACCACTACACAAGTGAGCCCTGTGTCGTTGAAGAAAACTGTTTACCACCTCTATTAACTTACCGGGCTGCTGTAAGAAAGTACCACAGTTGCATGGCTGAAATTTATTCTCTCAGAGTTCTGGAGGCCAAAGCCAAGATTGAGGTGTCAGCAGGGCCGTGCTCCCTCTGAAATCTGCAGGGAGGATCCTTCCTGCCTCTTGCAGCTTCTGGTGGCTGTCAGCCATCCTTGGTGCTCCTGGGCTTGTAGACACGTCACCCCAGTCTCTCCTCTGCTCTCACATGGCTTCTCCCTCTGTGTCTCCACATCATCTTCCCTCTGTGTGTCTGTCTCGATGTCTCTTTCCCTCTTCTTGTGCAGACACCAGTCATACGGGATTAGGACCCACCTTAATGACCTCATCTTAACTTGATTACATCTGCAAAGACTCCACTTCAGAATAAGGTCACATTCACCGTAACTGGGAGTTTAGACTTCAGATCTTTTGGGGACACAATTCAACCCTTAGCGGCATCCCAGCCCCATTCTTGCATGTTTGTGGGGTATGTTTCAATGAGTCACTATTTTTCTTAGTTCAGGGCTTGACCCTGTGCCCTGAGTTCATCTGACTGATGCTGCCACATAGTGGGTTTGCATAGTGCATCCAATGACCCAGATCTGGGGCCACATGTGATGGTCTGTCCGTCGTGTGTGGCTGCCATAGCTGGGAACCATTGACTATACTAAATTGTCTGCAAGTCAGGGGAGAGCCCTGCACTGGATTCCGATCCCTGACCCCCCCACCCCCCTTAGCTCTGCGGCCTTGGAAAGGGGTGACTCCCCACTCCAGGTCTTGTATGTTCTGTAACAGTAGGGGGTAGAACCCAAATACTCGCAGGTCAATTCGAGCTCCGTAGCCACCAAATCTGCACATCTGGGAGAAGATGATTCCTTTCCTAAATTCTCTTTGCTTAAGAGTTATTGTTTTTAACCCATATGTTGGTTCAGAGAGTCAGATAATCAAATTTGAATGTCTTCTCAGTTCTTTACCTTGAAAAATCTATTTTCCCAAGAAGCCAAGATGACGCCTTTTCTAATCAGGTTTTCCAAATCATTAATTAATTCATTAAAGAGATCAGCTGAGGTCCTAATGCCCGTCAAGAGGCAAAAAGAACATGCGTATCCTTGCTCTTGGTCATGAAACCAGCCAAGCAGAGTGTGCAGCGTGGCTGGCTTGAGGGAAATGCAGGGGCCAGTGGTAAGAAGGGAGCACAGATGCCGTGGATGTGAGGCCAGATGCTCCGCTGGTTGTGACAACAGCAGCGCCAGCCCCTGGCCGCACCGGCAGGCCCCGCGGGAGCCCTCGGTGGGCGGTGCGCAAGCAGGCTGGGGTATCTGCACGTCCAGGGCAGCGGCAGCAGATGGAGGCTGTCTCCACACAAGTAGCCCCGCCGCTCAGGGAGCCTGCGTGGAACTGCCAATTTCACACCATCGCTGTCTCTTTCCTTGAAGCAGAGACCTGATTCCTAGAAGCCCTGTCAGGCGTGGTCTCTGGTCTCTGCTCATCCCCTCCCGGCCCTCTCGGCTGCAGACCTCAGCCCAGTGTGCCTGACCTTCTGCAGCACTGAGATGAGGAGAGAAGCCGGGCACGTCTGGCGATGATGAAGATGGAGGAGGGAGGATGCAGACATATCCGTCAACTTGCAGCCTGGCTGTCGGATCCAGGTTTCTTTCTGCTTGTGCATCTAGGAGGAATTCTTTTACAGAAAATATTTTAGGAGTGTTGTCAGAAAACCTAAGACCACTGTACGGCTGCATGGTTTGGGCCAATGTTTCTTAAAATTAAATAATGTATAAACCCCTTTTGAAAGACCTCCTGTTTTGACCTAATTGTTTATTATTCTATTATATGAATACCTACAAATATAAAACTAAGAAACAATTTATACTTCTAGTTCTTATGCAACTATAAAACTAAGACAAATTTGCAAGTTCAATACAGAGAAAATAATAAAAAACAACAAAATGCAGATTAGCATTAATTTATTGTGATGACTGATGCTTTGCTGGAAAAAAAAAACCCAATGCATTTGCTTTTTACTGCCAATCTATTATTCTGATAGGAGAATTAATTTATCACTGCACCCTAAATAGAATACTGAATATTTATTTATTTATTTATTTTTGTGTGTGGTACGCAGGCCTCTCACTGCTGTGGCCTCTCCCATTGTGGAGCACAGGCTCCGGACGCGCAGGCTCAGCAGCCATGGCTCACGGGCCCAGCTGCTCCGCGGCATGTGGGATCTTCCCGGACCGGGGCACGAACCCGTGTCCCCTGCATCGGCAGGCGGACTCTGGACCACTGTGCCACCAGGGAAGCCCCTGAATAATTTTTTATAAAGCATTTACCAAAAGTCCTTTCTTGCATATTTACTGTTATATTCAGTACTAATGTACTGTTAGCAGTAGGTATGTACAGAGACTGAATCCAAATAATGTATCTGCTCCAAACGTAAGTACAGGCACTATGCTAAATTCAGCACGTGTCACTACTGTGTTTCATACGATGACTTCATTCTCCCCTGCTGTCCTCTACTCAAACTATTGCAGAACCTTTATTTGGACCATGAGGTGGGAATGCAATACTTACATACTAAAACTTGGCCTCTGTTCTTTACTCGCTAGCCCCTAAAATCATCATCATCATGTTTATCTCATTGGATCTAAGACGCAACACTATCTTGTGGACCATTTAGAAACAAATGCTGCTGCTGATTTAAATAGGAGATGCCATCAATTATAGCATGTGAAGATGTGCAAAAATATACTTGTTAGAATAAATGCAAAAGAGTAATTTTGGCAAATGTTTATATAGCTTTTATGTGCTAGGCATTTTTTAAGTGTTTCTGTACACTAATTCATTTATCTCACAACACCCTATGGGGAAATGTATAAGTCAGAACGGGCTAGCTTATGCTATGGTAACAAGCAACTCCGAGATCTCAGTGGCTTTTATTTCTTGTGCACATCAAGTCACTTGTGAAGGCTCTGTTTCCATCTTATGTCACCTCCAAATCAGCTTGAGCAAGCGTGATTGTTTCTCTAGGGGAAGAAAACTTGGAGAAAATCTTGGAGCACCAGCTCTTAAATATTTCTCCCCCAAAGTCACTCACATCACTTTCACAGATATTTCATTGGCCAAAGCATTTCATACACTGTACAACTACAAGGGGACATGTACCTGGAAGTAGAGGAGATCTAAAAATCTTACTGAAAGTAATATTTGGGATGTATAGATTATACCAATTTTACAGTCAAGAAAACTGAGGCACAGGTTAAGTACCTTACCCAAGACCCCAGAGTTAAAATGTGGCAGTGATAGTATTTGAACCCAGCCAGCATAACTCTTTTTTTTTTTTTTTTTTTTTTTTTTTTGCGGTACACGGGCCTCTCACTGTTGTGACCTCTCCCATTGTGGAGCACAGGCTCTGGACGCACAGGCTCCATGGCCATGGCTCACTGGCCCAGCTGCTCCGCAGCATGTGGGATCTTCCCGGACCGGGGCACGAACCCATGTCTGCTGCATTGGCAGGCGGACTCTCAACCACTGCGCCACCAGGGACGCCCCCAGCATAACTCTTAACCACTGTTCCTTACTCTTTTGGTGAGATGTTATACGTTACTCGACCTTACTGGTGGCTTTTATGACGTCAAATGACATCTATTAAATAATTTGAGAAATCAAACTTTTGGTATTGGAAAAAATGCTTCTTGGTTGTAAATTATTATTTCTGAACAGAAATTTTATTTTTAATACTGGTTAAGGGCTTCCCTGGTGGCGCAGTGGTTGAGAGTCCGCCTGCCGATGCAGGGGACACGGGTTCGTGCCCCGGTCCGGGAGGATCCCACATGTTGCGGAGCGGCTGGGCCCGTGACCCATGGCTGCTGAGCCTGCGCGTCCACAATGGGAGAAGCCACAGCAGTGAGAGGCCCGCATACCACAAACAAACAAACAAACAAACACACACAAACCTCTTTTTATAGAATTGTCAGGTTGGGGTTCTAGACCACTTTAGAAAACCTGAGACCTTAAACTAATGACCTAACAAAATGACATTGGGCAGGTATTCTCAGCAGTAAGGCATTTGACATTGAAGTTCAGATCCACTTTATTTGTTCCCCCAAACTCATTAGTTAGGAGTTTTAAAAATAACTGCTTACAGAAAGGAAGGATGGTGGGCACGGGGTAGGGGTGAGCTTCAGGCTGGGAGGCCAGTTAGATGGTACCTGCAGTAGGTTAGGCCAAGGGCGAAGGGGATGTGACACATCGTATACGGTGCTTTCCACGGGCCGTATGTCTGAATCAGGTAGGGTGAAGCCATGATCGGACCCTTCTGTGCAATTTGAGGTGAACGAGTTATTGCCCTGGGCCTTCTAGCCAAGAATCTCTTATTTTACCCTTAAAACTATGTTCCATCAAGTCATCTGTGCAGGTACATCGCAGGTTGCAGAAACAAAGCCTAATGCCCTATGGACAGTTCTGATTAGAACATACGTGCAGACTAGGTAAAGCCCCACCATGACGTGGTCAAGTGCGTTTATTAATTTAGAGGAGATTTGAATGTTGGAAATTTCAAGCCAATGGACAGGACCTGACGTTCTTGGGGGGGGGGGGGGCGGGGGGAGAATCGTGGTGGAGTAGCACTTCCCCGAGATTCAGGCTTGAGTGCTGTTGAAATGCAGACAGGGAGCAACCGGCATGTGTGGTTCTCATTTAGACAAATCTGGAACGGATACAGTTGGAAGCGGTAGGGGACTTGTGCGAAGATGGGCCTTTCGCAGCCAGGAAGCCACAGCATGGCTCCCCATGGAGCCACTTGGCGGAGGGCTGATGTGTCTGGACTGTGTGAGAACCGCCCCTTCCAGAAGCCTGGCTTCCCAGCAGGCCTTATTCCCCAAAGTAAATTTAGCTCTATGGCTATAGGTAAGACAGGGCAGATAGAGAGTGTTTCTTTTCTGTGATCCAGGCCGGAGTAATAAGCTTAGTTTTTATGAGTGCCTCCATGCACCCATTTAAGCTCACCTAACCCATGTGAGCTCTTGGTTCGAGCCTTGGAGGCTGTGTTGTGATCACCCTTGTTTTCCTGCTGTGGGAACCTCGGCACCAAAGGGCTCCAGGCACCCAATGTCGCTCTTCAAAAGAATACATTTTTTCATTGGTAATTTTCAAAATATTATAGTTTTCAATAGAAAGTACACTGAGGTCTTTTGTAGAAAAAGCACGTTTAGTTTCTTTATCACCTGCCGCTCCCCGCCCACCAGAGTTCCAGGTATGCGGGGAAACTTGACTTTGGAAAACTGGCCATCTGGTGAGGCCAGGTGAATTCTGCATCGGTGTAACTGTGATGAAAGTCACCATGAGGTGGCGGAAGTCAGTGTCTCAAGACTCAGCAGAGGAGGGACCCGGTCCAGCTGAGGTGACGGGGGTGAATCTGCATAGGTTCTGGAATAAGAGGTGAGGTAGAGGTGGGTGTGTGTCCAAGGGGACGTGGGCAGTGAGGCTTTGGGGATGGGGTGGGGCATTTCACCCACCACACTGTTGTTTTGGAGAAGAGGATGAGAGCTATAGCATAGATTTCTGGAAGCTTCTGCAGTGACACTTGTGGACAAACCATGTCCAAGTGGAGCTGTGCAGATCATGAACATGGGTGGATGGAGGGACACAGGAAAGGAAAGTGGTCCTCGCAGGACTGGGGGGCTGTTGACTGAGGGAGGAGAGTGCTGGGAGAGGAAGCCTGTTCTATCAGGCAGGAGCGGAGGTGAGTGTGGTCCACCCCAGGTAGCCGCTCCACTGCCCTGCAAGCCCAGGCTATCGAAAACCAGTATTGCGAATTGGAATAAATATTAAGTACTAATCCAGCAATTATTTCACCTGCTTTTCAGAGGTTAGATAGTCTCTTGTGGGATTCTTTTGAGGATCTGGTTCACTTAATAAAAAACAGATCAGGTGAGCTTCATTTCCTCCCCTCAAGCCAGCAGGTGGACCCTCAAAAATCATCAGATAATCCCAGCTGCTGCCCACGTTGTCAGCATTCTTTACAAATGTAGGCAGGGCAGCATCCTAGTCCCTGAAGGACACACAGAGTTGGATTTATCATGGAGACACTACTGTGTGGCCGTGTAAGTGCTGGCCGTGCCGGGTTGGGGGTCGTAGGTGCAGAGCGAAGCCTGGTCTCAGTCAGGGAGCCTTTGTGTGAGCCTTAGGGACCACTTGGCTCTGGATGTCCCAGGAGAAAGGGACTCCAAGCTCCAGTGATTTGTTGCTGTTTCTCATCTAATTATAAATAAATCTTCATATTCATCCCTAACTTTATATTTATCATTTTGTGCCCTTTTTCTTAAAGAACAGGCCCCAAATGGTGTAAGATGCAGACCCCACCAAAGCTGGACTTGTCCTTGCTTAGAATTTTTTTTTTTTGCTGGTGTTTTGGTGGGTGGTGGTGTCTCTTGTATTAGTTCCTTTTGCTCGCCAGTTTTTTTTTTTTTTTTTTTGCTTTCTTCATTTCACACACTCTTGCGATTGCAGCCTCAGAGGAGAGATGGGGCCCCTAAGGACAGGTCTGGGCAGTAAGTAAAGGAGAGACAGTGGCCTGGGGGCTGGAGAAACCTGTGCTGGGGGAGGAGCTGGCACCTTGACCCTTAGGGTTTATGGCCGAGGGGTAAATGGGCCCCTGGCGTCTGCTTGCTGCACACATTTTTATACCATTACAATGACTAACGCTTCTTAGATGACAGTGCCTTGACCCCAGCCTCCATTTCTTTTGTGCCCGTAGCTCCTGGCACAGAGCTGTGGATAAGACCTTCTCCATCGCGAGGTGTCAGTTGCTGGCTGCAGACATTGGTGAGCGCAGCCAGCTCCATTCCTGTCGTCCACCGGCTGCCCTGGGAGGTGGCTGCCACTCTCCTGTTTACAGGTGGAGAAACTGAAGTACAGAGAGGTTAAATGATTTCCCAGAGTCTGTACACCTAGATCAATTCATTTATTCAACACATTCTAAACCACGGGAAAAAAATCAAGTAACCTCAATGCTTGGAAACTGGCCCAGTCGTGTCTGACGCTCACCGGACAATAAATAGTAGACTTTTCTGCCAGGGGCAAGAAGGCCCCCCTGGACGACGTCAGCCAGCTGGGGGGCCCTAAGGCAGGTTCAGCTTCAGGTTGGAGCAATGTGTAGGCTTGCCAGGCCCGATTTAGAGTGGGGAGCAGCAAACGTGTGTGTGCGCCTGTGTGTGGTGTGCATTGTGTGCATGTGTGTGCACATGTATGTGTGTACGTATGTGCGTCTGTCTGCCCACCGGTGCATGTGTGCAAGAGGTGCCTGTGGTTTGTGTATTGTTCGCTCGTGTGTGCTGTGCGTGTGCATGTGTATTCGTGTGCAAGTGTGTGTGTGCATGTGTATATACGTGGTGTGCATTGTGTGCAAACTCGTGCATATGTGCACAGGTGTATGTGTGCACACACGTGTGCATATTTGTGCGTGCATGTGTGTGCATGTGTGCCTGGAGGGGAGGGTGGGGAGGGACACAGGCCATACCTCTGGTGACGATGGCCTTGCGAGCTGCCTTCTCAGCATTACCGCATCGCCTTGGCTCGGTTCAAGGGCTGAGGGGACTCGGGCCCAAGAAGGATCGTGGCTGAGACACTTGGCTTCTTGCTCTGACAGCCTGGATGTGACTGATGGGATGGGTGGAAATCTGGCCAGGTGAGAGCTGAGCGAACCAAGACAAACAATTATTCAGGCTGGGCAATGAGCCCTGGTGACTCCTGCAAGACCAGCATCAGGCAGCAAGTGCAGGCAGGAGATTTCTCAAAATCAAGTGATAAATTGGAGAAATTGGGTCTGCAGAGAAGTCTGCCGTGATCCAGCCCCCATGCCTGCCGGCAGCAGCTCAGAGTTGCTGGTCGGCACTTTGTGAGCCTGTGGGGCTGGGCTGTCTTTGCTGGATGCCAGATGTCCCAAGTTACATTGATGGGTCCTGCCATGAGGGTGCTGGCTAATGGGAAATGTAAAGGATGAGGCCAGCTTTAGCTTTCCTTGTTCCCTGTCCCTATAAGAGAGTTTTCTTCACAGACCGGACCAAGAGAATCCGTGTTCAACATATTTCCTTTACCTTTCCCTCTGGGGAAGACTTCCACCAGCTTGTGATCCGTTTTGTGGTTCCAGCCCACTGGGCTCATCAGTTCATTCAACTGACTTTTTAAATGGCCTCATTTTTCCTGACACGGGAAGGGAGGCAACAGTGTCCTTGTAGGACAGTGGCTGAGCCTTACCAGCCTTCCTGGAGGTGGCGAGTGTCTCAGGTTCAGCTCTGGGCCGCCCTGCTCATGACACAGGCTGCCATATTGGAAGAAGAGCGTGTGTCACTCAGGATGCCCCGACTTCTCACCCCTGGGACATGAGAGGTCACTGCCCTCCTACCCCCTGCCCAGGCCATGGCTGCTCTAAAGGGACCACAGAGCAAGAAGCCAGGCCAGCGACCTTGGCGGTGTTTCTGCTTCGACCTGCCTTTGGCTTCTTCCTTTTCTTGCAGCCAGGGATGGCGAGCAAGGCGGGAGAGGGAGAAACGCTGGCAAACTGATTCTCAGACGTGGTGCCTCCAGGGTCCTCAGCCCCAGGGTTGCTGGGACAGGACAGGATAGCCCCATCTGTCCACGCTGAGGCTGAGTGACCGGCTTGATGCACAGCCCCGTGCTGTCGGTGGGACTTGGTTATGGGTGCACTTGGACCCCATAGTCCCAGAGCCAGGCTCGGCCTCAGCCACTTCACCCTGTGCGATCTTGGGTGAGCCATTTGGAACCTCGGTTTCCTCATCTGAAAAGCAGGAACAACACGCCCTATTTTGATGGGGGATGAAAAGACTGTGGCTATGCTGACTACAGTGAGAGCTTGATGAGAGCAGCTTTGTGCTTCGTGTTTCCGAGCGGATATGCTGATGTAGAATAATCCTCTTAGAACAGGCAAATATTTCATGAGATTAAATGTTCATGCACAGGAGTAGAAACCAGCAAATTTTCTGTTAATCAGCTGATATATTTCACTGCCAAGATTCTGCTCTTCCTCGGAGAAACTGAGTATCAAAGGCAGACACCCTCGTCTCATGTTATTAGGTGTTTGTGGGGCATGAACCCCAAATAAGCAGAAAACTCCAGAGCAGAGACACTCCCCTTTTTCAAAATAAACACTAAAGCTCTGTGATGGAGACCTCCAAGCACACTTTAAAATGTACAGCTTAGTGTTCAAAGAGTTGATCATTTTGTGAAAATTTGGTGACTTTTTCTTATTTTCAGTTACCCTTAAAAAGTTATCCACACCTTTGAGAAAGCAGACAGCATTATGACCACCGAAATATACTTGAATGTGTTCCTTTCATTCTGATTTGTTGTGAATAATTCTTTATCTTCTTAGCTTCTGACCTATTGATTTGGCATCACCCTGAAGGATAGTGCTTAGGCTCAGAAGCTATGACTGCTGAGATGCTAAGAGATTTCCATTTCAGTACTGCAGAAGAAATTGAGATTGAATCAGGCAGGATGGCAGCTAGTTACACAATTACGTTACTCCCTGAACTAAAAACAAATACATTGACAGCTGTAATCTTTGGGTTTATCAATTGCGAGATGTACTAATCTTATCCTGCCTCTACTTTGTCAGATCTGCCTCCAGCAAAGAGCTTTCGTGGTGTTGGCAGAAATTCCTCCTCTAGTCTGAGGATGTTAGCAGATTTCTCAGTTTATTGTGTCACTGTGTATTAATCCTGAATAAGCGTTCGTGGTAATATAATAGTCACATAAAGACTCACCAACTGTTTCAACCGTTTCAAGAATTAGCATGCGCTGAGGACTTAAAAAGTGCATTAAATTTAAAGGCAAGAGACCTCAGGGCTGTGCCAGCTGAGCGAGGTTGCCAACTACTTTTAGCTAAATTGCCTTTTCCTGGGTCACCTTGAAGCATTTTCTTTTTAAAGGTCTGAATCAGTTTCCTGTTTTGTGGGCATACTTCTTTGTTCAGAAACATTCAAGTTGGTATAAGAACTAAGAAAAAATTGTAAGGGGGGTCCTTAGCATTTTATTCTATGATCAAGATTACTCTTCCTATTTTAGATTTATAGGGTCCAGTATGGTTTGGGTACCTGTATGTAAAAAAAAAAAAATCTATATTTTTAAATTAAACATATTTCATTTTATTGAAAAAGTATGCGCGTACGCCGTAAAATATTCAGAATATGAACAGGCACACACACTGGCAATTGCCTCTTTCCTGCTGAAGACGCGCAAAGCCCTCCAGAAGGAACCACAGTTAAAGGGGAGCTTCTCTGCTCATTCACGTGCTCTGACTCACATTGTCATGTTTTAGAGGTGGAGGCGTGCCTTGGACGTGACCGTGTCTTGCTCTTCTCAAGCTGGTCTCGGGGCCCATTCCCTATCAGCACATACAGATCTACTGCTTTTTTAAATGGCCTCACAGAACGTTGCTGTACGTTTGTGGTTTTTTTCAGCCAGTGCCCTGTTGACAGGCAGCCGCCGTTTCCAGTCTTGTGTCATATACAAGGCTGCAGTAGCCTGTGTCTTTGGGCGTCTATGAACGTGGCTTTCCTGTCCTGATGAGGCCTCCTCTCTGCGGGGAGTATCGTAGGTCTGATGACAGGATGGTGGACTGGATTGTCAGGATCTGATGGCGCCTTCCTGGACCCCCCTCAGCCCTTCCACGTGGGTCCTTCTGGACCCTGGGGCACCCTCTTCCCACCTCCCTCACGTCACGCATTGTCTTTAGAAGAGCTGGACCCAGAACTGACAGCCAAGAGTAACCCCAGACCAGCATCACTGAGCTCTAGACACATTGTCTGGGTCCACAGTCACACCAGGCATCACATTTCAGTCTCTTTCCCCTAAACCAGTGGTTCTAAACTGGGGCTTTTTGCCCCTCGGGGACATTTGCCGTGCCTGGAGCCACTGCATTGGGGGAGGTGGTGACACTGGCATCTAGAGAGGGGTCACCGAGGGGCCTCTGAACCCCTCCACGTGCGCAGAATGGCGCCCACCGGAGGATGACCTGGCCCGAGATGTCGGCAGAGCTGCTGTGGAGAAACCCTGCTCTAAGCCTCCTTCCCAAGAGGCCGAGGGTCTGCCTGCAGGTCTGGAGGATACGCTGGACCCAAACCAGGGCCCCCTGCCTATCGGCTTCAGACTGAGACCAGGCTCGGGCTGGAGTCAGGCTTGGTGGCAGCCTGGGTGGGAAGGACTGTCTTCCACAGTCCAGAGGCCCTCAGTCCCTGCATGGACAGGGGGTCTCTGCCAGGGCAGGGCCAGCAGTGGCTCAGCTCTCGGGGATGGTGCCTGGACACCTGTACAGTGAGTGCAGAATCCTGGATGGCCAGGGTCCCGTACAGAGGGGGATGAAGATCACCAGTCACATCAGGAGATGCTTTCCCGAGCTGTCCGCTTTCTTTCCAAGAATCAGAAAAACCTAGGGAAGGAGCAGTGGCGCCCAGGTCCTGTCATCCCTGAGAGGGTGTCAGCGCCAGCGGGGATGCCGGGCGGCACTGATGTGAGCGGAGGAGGATGAGAGCAGGTCAGGACGTGTGCGGTGACAGGGGACAGGGCAGGCTGTGCGCGCCACTCTTCTTAAAGCACTTCATTTCCCGGAGGAGGGAGATCTAATCCCTGGTTACCGTTCTGACAGGACTGTGGAGAGAGGTCTGAGTGGAGAGCTCAGGCCGGGAGGGTGGTGGGTGGACAGGGCCAAAGATGCGGCCTTAGGGGGCTCCTGGGGGCCCCCTCCGTCCTTGGCTTCCCAGACGGGGAAGGACCAAGGCTACAGATCAGATGCCACAGTTTGGGTTCTTAATGCTCCCGAAGCAAAAAAAAAAAAAAAAAAAGATTCTTCCAATCCCCCAACTCTCTCTCTTCCTCCCGCTTTCATTTCGCTTATCAGAGGTTTTCTTAAGAGGACTTGGGGGCCCTGTCAGACCATCCATTTGTAACCTGCCTGTGGTGGTCCGGTTGGCACTGATGACTTTCCTGAAAGCCAGACCGAATCCCTGGGTGCGTGTCTCACCTTGCTTATAATGACTGGAATCAGCTCTTCTTTTGTGTAATTGCCATGGATCCGAGAAGGCGCTAGGCCATCTTACGTGGACTTTGGGAGGGAAGAATCCAACAGGACTGGGAAGATAAAACGTGTTTTCCAGGGATGTATTATTTGAACCAGTGGAAACTGCAAGATGCAGCCTGTCCATTCAAAGTACGTCACTGACGGTGGCCAGCCGGCCCCCTCCTGGCTGCAGGGAGGGAGGGAGTGTCTATGCCTTTGGCTGCAGCACCTGCTGGAAGTTACTCGAAGATGGAGGGTGTATTAATTGTCCTTTGGGAGTGTTCTTGCCCTCTCTTAAATAAGTTCTATCGGAAGATGCATTTGATGGAGTATCCCCCATGTAAGATAAATCTGTTACCTAACTATCCTCAGGGCCTGGGCAGCTGGCAGTGGGATGAGCAGATGTTGAATGGCCCCGGTGCCCTGTGTGAAGCTCCCTGCGGCTCCCGGAGCACGTGGGCCTCGGGACCCAGGCCCCTGTGAAGATGGAGCCTGGCAGGGCTCGCAGGGACTGGGAGTCTCGCAGAGCCCAAGCGAGTGCCCACAGGCCTGGGGGCCTGGCTGTTACAAAACAGTGTCAGATGCACGGATTCGTGGTGTGTCACAGCCCGAGTGACAGGGCCGGGGTTTGGGGATGCTGGCTGAGCCCCCTGCCAACCGCGTAACCGGGGCGCTGGAGTGCTCATTCCTGGGGACCAGGACGACCGCGTGTGGCCTGACACCACTGTCCCCACTCCCACACCTGGTCACTTGGGTCTGTCCTCAGGGCTATCCCGGCACATGCGGGTGGGGGCTCCGTTCCTCCAGGGCTCCCCATCCCTTCACGGCCGCCGGGACCCAAGGCCCAGAGCTCTGCCTGCCCCGCGGAACCCAGCCCTGGAGGACCCACGTCCAGCCCCACTGCTGCCCAGGCTCCATCCCAGCTCCTGTGCCTGGCGGGGCCCCGCGTCTGCCAGGCGCCCTGTCCTGCACCACCGAGCTTCACCTGAGGGACACCTTCTCAGCGAGGCTTGTGCCACGGTGACTTCCATGCCCACCCCGCCATTCCCGCCTGCGGTGGACAGAAGAATGGCCCCCAGAGCTGCGCTCGTCCCTGATCCCTGGAACCTGTGACCGTGTCACCTCACATGGTAAATGGACTTGGCGGGTGTGACGGAGCAGGGATTGAAGATGGGGCACTTGTCCTGCCTTATCCGGGCCCCCAGTGTCCTCACAACATCCTGCCAAGAGGGGGATGGGAGGGTCCGAGTCAGGAAGGAGACATGGTGGGTGGGAGCGGTGTGGGGGGCTGTAGGGGAAGGGCCCACGAGCGGAGGGCAGTGGGCAGCTGAGAGCCGGACAGGGTGGGAGCGGATTCTGCCCTGGAGCCTCCAGAGGAGCCAGCCCTGCCCACACCTTGGTTTCAGCCCAGGGCGACCCGGTGGAGCTTCTGACCTCCAGAACTGCAAGATAATAAATACATTTGTGTTACTTCAAGCCCCTGCATTGGTGGTGACTTGTTTTAGCAGCCACAGGAAGCCACCACACTGCTTTGTCTCCCTGCACTTCCCGCAGCTAAACGTCCAGCCCTGCTGAGCTGCCAGCAAGGAGCTGTTGTCCGAGGGGACGAGTGCACAGACTTGCACGGGGAAGTGTCCTGGGGGCCATGGGGGCAGCAGCTTCCGTCCCGGGGGCTCCGGGGATGCAGGCCTGTGCAGCTGGGGTCAGGGGCTGGGAGAGTGGCCGGGGGGCGCTGGCTGAGTCTCCCGGACGAGTTTGGGGTCCTGGGGGTGGAAGTACTCCAGGCTAGCAGGTCATGGTAGGAAGGCTGGGAAACTGGCAGAGCCAGCTGGCCCGGGAGGGGCTTGGGGGAGGGGGGGAGGAGAGGGCCGGGATGGAGGGGCCGGGGAGGCCAGGTCAGGGAGGCTGGAAGACCTTCCAGGGATGGGACTCAGTCTTGGAAGTAGTGGGGCCTCTTGCAGGGGCTCTCGCAAGGGCCACGTCGCTCAGATTTGACCCTGGCGGGTGAAGGTGCCAGGCCGAGGGCCAGCCCAGCTGACACAGAGAGTGTGTTTCCCGTGCAGGCATCTAAACGCTTTGTGTGGGCTGAGGCCTGCAGCCGCCCTGAGAGGCAGAATCACTGCTGTGTCATCATCACCCCATCCCCAGATGAGGAAAGAGGCTCAGAGAGTCAGGCCATTTGTCCGAGGTCACATGCTAGTACCGTATATATATACGCATCCCGGTTGGACCAGAGAGTCTGACCCCAGAGGCCAGCGTGTGGGCACTGGTTCAGCTCCATCCTGAGGACGCCGCAGGACTTGGCTTCCTAAACCACACGGGAGACGAGAAGGGCTGAGGCAAGGCAGGGGAGCGGGAGGAGAGGAAGAGGTGAGTAATTAAACGAGAAGCGCTGGTAGGTTTGCTTATCAATTAGATGTGGGTGGCTGGAGAGTGAGTCCTGAGATCCCTCCAGGGCTCTGGGCCCTTAGCCAGGATGCTTGTCGCCTTCCAAGGAAAACTAAGCTGTGTGCTCCAGAGCAAGGGTTTCCGTATTACTTATTTATGAATTTATTTATTTATGCATGAGGGTGCCCAAGTGAATTAATTTCCTTCCTTCCCCATAAAGTAGACAGTGAGTGTTGGGCTTTCGGTGAAGCCTCCCGCATGCAGCCCGGTTTCAAGCCCGAGGTCAAGCTGCATGTCCCAGGTGTTCTGATCTCATGGTGCTGTTGCTGTCAAGCATTCAGTTACATATCCATGAGATGATAATTTCACCACACAGGGCCGGACACATAGTAGGTGCTCAGTTTGGTAGTTGTTTTCCAATTCTTTGCCTCTGAGCTCTTGCTGAGTTGATTTAGGAGACTTCATTTATGTTAGCACAAAAACAGGTGACTTCTATTACCAGAACTGAACAATGAGAATTATGCTATGTTTCCCTACTTGCCTGGCCTGCTAGGAAGCTCGGAAATAAATTCTGTGTTCAGTAGCTGACGTTGTCTTCAGCAGAGTCAATATGTTGTCTCTGCCCGCCATCCACTCACTCCTTTTATTCTTGGTTTCTGATTTTGCCTTGTTCTCATTACTTTCACCTAAGTGTCTGTGGTTTTATTCCTGCCTCAAATCCTTTTGAAGAAGTAGAAAGAATACATATATGAATAAAGTCAAATATGCATTTAACAAATCAGTTCTTTGTCCCACACGTTTGGCAGATTATATAATATTAGGAAAAATAAAACAGTGGACATATATATATATATATGTATGTATATATATATATATATATATATATATTTTTTTTTTTGGCTGTGCTGCGTGGCTTGTGGGATCTTAATTCCCTGACCAGGGATTGGACCCACGTCCCCTGTAGTGGAAGCGTGGAGTCTTAACCACTGGACTGCCAGGGAAGCCCCCAACAGTGGACATATTTGCAGATTCTTGTACTGTCATTTCTCTCATCTTGTTCCCAGTGAAAACGTTTCCCTTCTCTGGCACATGTTTAAATTTCAGTGAGGGAATATTAAATGGAGACAGTGATGTGAGCTCCTGTTTACTGACAAGACTGGAGCCACCTGGACCCTTTTCTCTTCTTCTTTCAGCTATACTGACCTTGTTGTGACCTTAGTTTTCTCATCTGTGAAACGGAGCAGTGGGACCGAACAATCTCTATGCTGTCTTCTATTTCTATCTGTTTGGAATCTGCAGACCAAGGTTTCTCATTCTTATATGTTTGGATGATTTATGACCTTCAACTCTGGGTGGAGACCTCCTTCCTGTGGTCCTTGCGTCCAGTTCAACCAGAATTGTGTTTAGCCAGGTGGTCTCCCGGCACTTCCCAGCACTGGAGGGCCTTTCTGTCCAGTGAGAATGGGGTTATTATTCCTCCTTTTAGAAAGAATGGAGTCAGGGTTCTGCAGGTCTAAATACCTTCTGTACCGTCACCTCGTCACATTGTAGGGGACTGAGCAAAGGCACCCCCAGCCTGACTCTGGGTTCTTGGTGCCCTCAGGATGCTGAGCTTGGAGGATGCCTGAGGCCATGCAGGGAGCCTCAGCCCGAGGGTTGGGGAGAAGTTCTCTGTCATCTGTGTTATAGAGTTGGTCTCCTTGGAAGATTTTCTTTTAAATCAGGGTTCCGCTTTTGGCAGTTTGAAAACAATCGCACCATGCCTTGGTGGTTCCTTGTTTTTACTTCTGGTGGAGTTGAGTTAAAACTCACAACCTTGTGTTCACCCCTCTTTCCTCACTCTCTCCTCCAGGCTTTTTGCCAGCTGCTTCTGGACAGCGGCTGGGAACACCTGCTTATTTTCACCCAGCCCCCAGCTCCTTTCTGCCCTTTCATGCATCTCTGACCCCGTCCTTGGAGTCTGGCTGTCCCTGCCCCTCCTTCCCTGTCCCCAGAGCCCCGCTGAGCCGTCCGTGCCCTGCATCTGTGTAGCGCTCACGGAGTGCGTCCCAGACCTAGGTTCACACTAATCACCATCCCCCTACCTGTGTTGTGAGCACTTCCTCTTGCAAATTGAGATGGTCAATATGCAATCACTTCAGATCATTACAATCCTGACACTTAAGTCATATGCCTTTTTAAAAGACTGTTTTTAGAGCAGCTTTAGATGCACAGCAAAATTGAGAAGAAGCTACAGAGGTTTCCCATATCCCCCCGTCCCCCCCACCCCCGCCAAGCCATGCACAGCCTCCCGCATTATCCACATCTCCTACCAGAGGGTACATTTGTTACAGCTGATGAACCTACACTGACACGTCATAATCCCTCACAGTCCATAGTTTACATTAGGGCTTGCTCTGGGTGTTGTGCATTCTATGGGTTTAGACAAATGTACAATGACATGTATCCAACACTGTAGAATTGTAGAGAATAGTTTCACTGCCCTAAAAATCCTCCGTGATCCGCCTATCCACCCCTCCCCCAAACCCCTGGCAACCACCGATATTTTCACTGTCTCCATAGTTTTGCATTTTCCAGAATGTCATATAGTTGTAATCATACAATACATAGCCTTTTCAGATTGGCTTCTTTCACTTAATAGTATACATTTTAGGTTCCTCCATGTCTTTTCATGGCTTGGTAACTCATTTCTTTTTAGTGATGCATAATATTCCACTGTCTGGTTGTATATAGTTTTTAAATTCATTCACCTGCTGAAGGACATCTCAGTTGCTTCCAAGTTCTGGCAATTATGAATAAAGCTGTTATAAATGTTCATGTACAGGGCTTTGTGTGACATAAATTTTCATCTCCTTTGGGTAACTACCAAGGAGTGTGATTGCTGGATTGTACAGTAAGGGTATGTTTAGTCTTGTAAGAAACCACCAAATGGCAGTCCAAAGTGGCTGCACCATTTTGCATGCCCACAAGCAGTGAATGAGAGTTCTTGTTGCTCCACATCCTCGTCAGCACTTGGTATTGTCCATGTCCTGATTTTGGCCATTTGAGATAATTGTAGATTTTCATGCAATTGTAAGATGTAATACAGAGAGATATGTATACCCCTTACCCATTTTCCCCAGTGTTATATAGTTATTACATCTTGTACAACTATATTCCACCTAAGAAACTGATATTGGTGCAATCTGTTGACCTTATTAAGATTGCTTCAGTTTTACAAGTACACACTTGTGTGTGTGTGCACGTGTGTGTTTAGTTCCATAAAAGGGTAGCACAGGGATCCTTGTGATGAATCGTTCTGTATCTTGACTGTCACACCAATGAACATGTGGTAAAATTACATATGTAGTATTTTTAGGCCTCTCACAACTATGCCTCCCTCATCATGCCTAGGTCTGCTGGACACATCATAACTGCTTAATAAATATTCAACATACATAGAGCTGTTAATAAATATCTTGTTCCTTAGAGAAAACAGCAATGACTCAGAAAATATGAGCCCTGGTCTAATGTTGTATCTCCTTTGAGAGCAGGTGGTAGAGTGGAAATAACCTCGGATTTGCAGCAGAAGACTTGAGTTCAGAGATTGGTTTTGCTACTAACCAGCTTGAGAGGATTTACTTTAAACCTTGTTCCTTGGTGTCTTGATCTATAAAATGAGCCAGCCAGATTAATAATCTGTATGGTCCCTTCCAAATTTAAAAACTTTGTCCATCTAGAAACTGCGACATCCTTCAACCTTTTAGATCTGAATTGCCCGCCTTAAACCTTTTTGTCTTGTTATTTGAGTTTATCAGCCCAGAGTTTGTTTCATTTTCAAGCTTTGAACTGTGGAAGAAAAATAATCTTCTACTTGATTTCTTACCGACTCAGAGACGACTTGAAAGATCTCATTTGCATGAAGATTTGAAAGCAGAGTCTCAGATCGCGAGGTGCAGAAGCTTTGGGAAATGTTGGCACCTGTGTGGACTGCAGGCCAGCCTGGGCAGCGGGCACCTTCCTGAGATGTCCACTTGCTGAGCTGGCTTGAGGGACGTCTCCCCATCCCAGCCTTCGGCAGAGCGGGTCCTGGGTTTGACAACCCAGGTGAGGTCTCACTGCAGGGCACCAGCATCTCCGCGCCCAGCACCCGGAAGGTTCCCCTCTCTTGCACATAGTTCTCTTTGACCAGCCTTCGGGGTTGGTGTCCTCCTTGGGGGCCGGTGTGATCCATCTATCAGATGCTGTCCCTGACCCCCAAATATGAACCATAAAGTGACCAAAGGGAAAGAGAAAAGCCGAACACACTGGACGAGCAGCACATTTGGCTGAGCCCACTGTCTGGAGCAGGTGTGCAGGTTGGGGGCACGGCTTCTATCCCAGCTCTGCTTCATACCAGCTGGGTGACTTCCGGCACCTCCCAGCCCTCCCCTGCCTCAGTTTCTTGATCTGTAAAATGGGAATGGCGACGTTCCCTATCTCAAAGGGTTGCAGGATAGTTAATTGAATTAATACCAGTAAGAGCCTGGAGTAGTGCCCGGCATATATAAGTACTTGATAATTGTTGCCTATCAACATTTTGCCCTGTTCTTTACCCCCTAACTTGGCTGCCAGTCCCTGGAAACACAAGACACCCTTGGGCACTCAGCCTGTGTGGTTGCAGGTGTGTGTCTGGTGGCAGCACTTGGGGGAAAGGCGTGATGACCGGATACTGGATTCTGTCTCGCTGTGTCCTAATGGAGCATCAGGGACTCCTGGCGGAGGGCAGGCATGCGCATTTTCTGCAAAGCTATCAGTGCAAAGCTCGTCCTGGGCTTTGACGTGGGAGGTCCCCTCTCCTAAACATGAAGCCTCGGAACGGCTCTGAAAGACTGGAACCCAAAGCAAAGGGCTCTTCTGAACGCTCTGGGCAATGGGCCTGTGCCATCGGGAGAGGCAGGAAAGTCAACAGGGTTTCATAAGCTACCTCGCAGCGATCTGAGGATCCTGCATTCACATATGCAGGTGGCGCTCACACATTAAAACTCTCTAAGCAAGCCTTCTTATAGCTTGTGCATTCACATGTTGCTGCCACAAAGCTATAAATTTTCTGATTTTTGTCACACTCTGATGAGATTGAAAAAACACAGTTATATGTGCTCTTGCTGACTGAATTGCAGAAGTAATTTCTCATACAATTGAAATCTAAGATTTAGTAGGTGCCTTGCCCAGTGGGACAGGAAGCAATTTATAAATTCCCATTAGCTTCAGTCGCCAATCAGGAGTATGCTTTGGCTCGTTTTTTTTCCCTGCTCCTAAGGAAGACTTACAGCTCACTAATTTCGCAGGCTGAACGAGGTTTCACAGAGCAGTTCCCCTGGACGCTGAGCCCGCGGGCCCCTCATCAGCAAGACAGATCTTCCACCAGGTGGGAAATGCAAACCCAGTTGTGCACTACAGGCCCGAGGAGAGGAGGAATAAGGTCTCTTAGGATTTGAACTTCTCCTTGGGGACCTGGTGACCTTCCCATTTTTCTGAGTTCAGAAACATTTAAGAGAAAGTTTCTTGTGTTTTTGAACTTTCCATTTGGAAGCCTTTGCTAAGAGGTCGTGTATGAATCTGAGTTTGTATCCTGAGATTCAGAGATCTGGGGGCCTCAGGGACCTTGGCTCTTTTCTTCCCTTGCAGACTCTCGTTTCTTCCTTCTCTGCACATTTTCCTTTAAAATAGATCCTTGTGGTAACCGGGTCTCTGTCAGTGCAAACCCTGACATGAGCACAGTTCTCCTGAAAGGAAACTTGAGTCCCCAGGGTGCCCTAGCTCCGTAGAAGCTGGCTCAATTCACTGCTACTTCTAAGGAATTTGGGAGGAGCCACATATTTATTATAACACCAAGGTTTTAGAATAGCACAGACTGGAAATGTCCTTTCTTTTATCTCCTGGGCTTCTTTTCACAGAAGGGAAGACTAAAGGCTATTCCAAGAGAGGACTTTGAAGGAGAATTCCATCTCGCCACCAGTTTCAGTGGAATTCAGCTGGGTGCTGCCACTGGGCACCGGTTGAGGGCGTGACGCATGAGGGGGCATTAGGACAGTTGTCTTTTCATGAGGTGCTTCTGGTCTCCAGACAGGTGGGCAGGTCCTCGTGCTGCTTTCAATACATTAAAGACAACGCCCTCTGATCTGGGCAATGACACAGAGACATCAGCTGCTCCCGGCAGAAGTGGAGGGGGGCCGTGGGCCATCGTCTTGGTAGATTTGGCTACCTTCCCACGGGCTTCCCCAGGCAGTCTCTCTGGAACCTCCTGTGAGTCTAGCTCTAGGCGTGTCTGAAGAAAGCGGCATCAGACCCTGAGTGGTGGGCAGACTCGCCCGCTATCAGTCACCACGGACTGGGTGTCCACGGCTGCCCAGCGATGGACCAATGGCCTCATGCGCACGTTCACAGCACTGATGTCAGAGTCGATGGCTCAGAAAGGACGGTGATGCACAGAGGCAAGGGGGTGCCATTCCAGATGGCCAAGGACCAGGCCCAGGGCCAGATGAAGGGAAAAAGGAAGATGTTAGGAGGCCTTTGGGCCCCAGAATTTTCTCAGGGTGGAGGCAGTCAGGGGCGCTGGGAAGAGGTGCTTTCCTCTCCCCAGGGTGTGTCTGCTAGGGACCGTGGAGGGCAGACCCTGGGCTAGGTCCCCAAGGACTACTTTTGGGAGGTGTGGACAAGTGAAAGCCCAGGTAAGGATAACTGCCCGCGAAGATGTTGTTCACAGCAAGTATTTATCACACCAGGACGAGGCCTTACAAACAGCCTCAGTTTCTCAGGAATTGGCACGCGCAGCATGGCGGGCGGTGGGAACGGGGGTTGATGCAGACCAAGTAAGACGGAACTGGGAGGTGATCTAGAACAATCCCAGGGCACGCCCCATGGCCCTGGCCGCCTAGGATTCCACCATGCTCACCTGTACCCCTGCTCTTTTGTCAGGAAGGCCCTTCCCGAGAACAGCCCGAACCCTGAGGCCTTGTCTTTGAAGGAGAGGCCCCTTCTAGCCCCCTGCAGCTCACCAGTACTGATCTTTGACGTGCCTTCAATCCTGCATCCAGTGACATTTATTTGTTATGATTCAGAAGCATGAATCAAGGGCCTGGTCTCTCCTCCTCCCTGGCATGCTCCAGCCCTCCACAGCCCTGCATATTTTCCTTTAAGACAAATTAATATGTAACTATGTCTGATATCAGTGGTAACAGGCAAAAGATTGTAATTTTAAGCTAGAATTAAGGGAGCTAGATAAGCTTGCTTGTAAGCTGTAAAATTCCAGACGTGTGAAGGATTCTGTTCAAGTCTCTTCCAAGGATCATAGTAGCGTCTCAGGCCACATTTCCCACAGTCAGGACTCATCTGATGCCAGTTACAGGGTTTTGTAGCCCCCTGACAACAAGAGGACCTCGGTGCGTGTTGCAGCCAGGTGCGGGGTGATCATGTGGGCAGTGGGAGTGGGGGTTGGTATTTTGTATCACTTCTCTTTCCCAATCACACCGCAACCTCTTCGGTGGCAAGAATTGCCTTCTTTTCAATCTGCAGTTCTTAGCCTCGTACCTCATGCATAGCTGGTGCTCAGTAATTGTTCATGCAGTGAGTCTGTGCGGCAAGTAATCACCTTCCTGAGACAGGAAAACGCCTGATGTGTGAGCCCTCATTAATCTCTATTTACTTAATTTACCTCTTGGACAGAAATAAGGAGGTTACACTATCCATGTATCTTAAACACCTGAAGTTTATGGTATTGGAGGCAAATGAACCCCAAACTGCGACCTTGGATGAGTTGCTTCACTTTCCTTGAATTTCAGTGTCCTTGCCTCAAAGGCGGGTGCGAGAATGAGAGACAGCTGGGCTCCTGCCGAGGGTGCAGCCCCGGATCCTCCAGCGCTGCCTCTCCTCCCGCAGGGACTGGGCCGTGGCAGACACCCGGCCATGAGCGCCGTGAACACAAGGAGTCTCCAGTGTGACAGCGTCGCCATTGCCATGGCGCGCGGAGTGTACGGGAATCTTTGTCCTTAGAGCCCGTCTGGCACAGGATCAAGGTCATGCTGCCTGGGGTGCCCCTGTCTTTACAGTTTTCCCATTTTCCCTCATACCTTCTTTTGACCTAAGATTTCTGCAGGAATTCCCGAAGGTGCGGCCAATGAGGCCGAGCTCCTGGGTTATACCCCAAACTGTCCCTGCCCGGCAAGGAATGGTCTGCTGTGGGGTCGCTTCTGGGTGGCAGCTTGGTCCCTCTGGAAAAACTACTCCGAGCAGCGGGCAGGCTGTCCAGTGCCCCAGATGGCCCATCACATTTCTGGTGTCAGGACACAGAGTAGGCACTTCTGGGGGGTTCAATATGAAAACCCTTAGGGTCTTAGATCCTTGCATTGTGCGCCTGGCGGCAGGAGGGCAGGGCCACGTCTGGGGATGGGGGGCGCTTGGTAGGGTGTTTTGCATGCAGATTGGTGTTAAATTCAGTTCTATTAAACATCTTTATTAGTGATCTGGAAGTGGGATGTAAACAGACATTAATTAAATGACTGAATACTAAGTTGGGAGGTGTTACGAAAGACAGACTCATCTCTGTATCACTTGCTCCATGTACAGAACTTGGGTAATTCAACTGGTCAAGGGAGTACAAGTGGAATATCTTTGTCGACAACACCATTTGCTCAATTCGTAGCTGGCATTTTGGTTGACTTCCTTCACAGGTGTATCCTGATACTGGAAGCCTTTTGATTTATGTTAGTTTCCAAATGATGAGCTATCCTATCTGTATATTAAGGGTCCAGGTAAAGAGAAAATATTTTGGGGAGACTGAGGTGGTGTAAACAGAAGCAGGGGTGGAGAACAGCACCCAGTGGTGGAGGCCAGCTCCCTCGACTGTCTGGAGGCTGTCTTCTCTCCTGATTCTGGGGAGGCTTTGTCTGTTTTCTAGACCCGTACCCGGTCCTCCAGAGACAGTCTCACAGATTTCCTTCTCAGGGAAAGCTTGGTGAGAGCAGGCTGAGAGCTTAGCACACTCTTTAGTCTTGTGGTGTAGATTTGGGATTAGGAGTCCTGGGTATTCATCCCGGCTCTGCATTTTTTGACTAGGTAACTATGGTGAAGTTATTTACCCTCTCTGAGCCTTAGCGTTTTTTTATCAGTGGGGATGGGGGGGGGGATAAAATGGAGTGATCCCAGGGTAAGGCTGAGAGGATTAAATGATGTTCTTGAAAGAATTTTGTGAACTGTAAAATCATTCAAAGTTAGTATGACATTGGATTGATTCTCAAAGAATGAGGCATACTATCCCTGTGCGTATGAAATGCTCCAAATAATTATCAGCAGAGCAGCCAAGAACATTTAGAAATATGGATAGGAAATTCAATGTGGAAAAATGCTAGTAAATACTTAGGGACAGTAGAAAATTGGCAGGGTTTTTGAGTTGGCAAAATTAATCAAACTATGTTTCAAATGCTGGGGTTCAGCAAATTATAATGAGTTTGCCAAGCACCTTTTCTTATACATTTTGGATCCTTTGTGTGTTTCAGCTAAAACATGATCCATAAGCTTCTGATTCATTTATACTTAATTCGCTAAAAGGCTATTTGTTAGCAGCAATCAGATGTTCCAGAAACCTGCTGGGGCCACTGCAAAGAGGCTTTCCAGATTTCTTTTTTTCAGAAACTTTACTAGCCTGGTACACAAAGACCATCTGGGTATATTTAAACATTATTTAGTTAAAATCTTGTTTTAAAACATTCTTGAATATATGTATATATATGTATAAATATATATATAATATATATATATATATTTATACATATATATAAAAATATATAAATGTTGGCTATTCAGGATGGAATTTATTGCTTGAATCCTACAACTCATCACCCCTTTTAGAGGTACTGACTGATACATGAGTACACATGTGGAGATGTGAGCTAGTCACGGCTCAGACTATGACCTTTATTTAGGGGAAAACTGGTTAAGAGACCACAGCTTAGACCTGGGCCGCCATGGAGCTTCCCACTATGTTGCCCTCGACTGGAGGATGCCTGAGGTGTCTATCGAGGGGGTGGACTCGCTGTGAAGAGCAGAATTTGAAACCTGCCCAGGCCCTGGACCCTGCACTCCTACCCGAGCTGGGGAGGGGTGTGGGTCCGTGTTGGTAGTTCCCCGACCATCACCTCTCCTCTCTTCTTTGCCTAGGGAGGAGAGAATTAGCGGGGAGCCTGGATCCCGGACTCCAGCACTGCTCTCTTCCGGGAGGCGAAGTCCCTTCCCCTGAGCGGAGAGAGGAGGGGGTCACTATCCCCCTAACTCTCAGGGTGCCTGTTGGTGATGCCAGCTCCCTGCAGTGTGTGGGGTGTCACGGGTGTGTCCCCTCCACTCACACCTGCTCCCCTTTCCATCTCTCCACGTGAGGCTGCCTCCGGGTTTAGGTGCTTTTCAAGTCCGAGGACATGGTGGCTGAAGGACAGACGGAGAGTGACCTGTGGATTCTACCTTCTGACCTGCTCAGGGGGGGATGCTGGGAACTGACCTCTGAGGGCTTGAAGCAGAGGGAGGAGGGAGAAGGGCTAGGGGAGAGGGCGCTTACCTGTGTTTGGCAGCCGCTCAGGTGTTGTCTGAGGAGATGCTCTCTGAGCTGGGAAGGTTCAGTCAACAGGGCTGCTTTCATGGATAGGACTCATTTTACCTTTTTAATAAGCTTTCCTTCCCTACTCCCCTTATTAAAGTGGGATGAAACACACTGGGAATTGTAGAGAATACTGAAAAAAAAAAAGAAAGAAGTATTACTCTGTAATCCACCTGTCCAGAAATACATTTTTCTATATTTTCTTCCTGTTTTCTGGCTGTGTCTGTGTCTTAAGGGGAGTAGTTGACATTTACACAGAATTAGGGCCCATACTGTATACATAGTTTTATATTTCTCAGTTTAATATTTCATATCATGAACACTTTTCCACACCTTTAAAGACCTGATTTTTTTTTTTTTTTTTTTTTTTTTTTTTTTTTTTTGCGGTATGCGGGCCTCTCACTGTTGTGGCCTCTCCCGTTGCGGAGCACAGGCTCCGGATGCGCAGGCCCAGCGGCCATGGCTCACGGGCCCAGCCGCTCCGCGGCATATGGGATCCTCCCAGACCGGGGCACGAACCCGTATCCCCTGCATCGGCAGGCGGACTCTCAACCACTGCGCCACCAGGGAGGCCCTAAAGACCTGATTTTTAATGGAAGCATAATATTTTACTTCCTAGGTTGTTTCCAAATTTGCAGCATTATAATTACGACCTAATTACATCCTTGAATATATGCCTAGTATTAGTCTCTGGCTTTTCTTTAGGACAAATTCCAAAAAGCGAATGACTGTGTCAAACGGTAGAACCCTCTAAAGCTATCTTCCAGCCAATACATATTGCTGACTTTTCATTAAAAAAAAACTGTGACACTCTTACCCTTCATTTAAGGATGCTTGATCTCTGTGCTGTGACAACTCTGTGCATTATTATGTCTAAGCACCCTGCCCCACTTTTTGATGCAGTTTAAGCTCCGTCATTAAGAATGCTGAGCTGGAAGGACCAGAGTGTTGCTCCTCACGACGTGGCCAGCCAATGGCCCCGGCCTGAGCCCGGTGAGCTCCCTTCAATGGCCTTGGGGACACCGTGCCCTCCTGGAGCCCCTCCAGCCCTCAGATGTGATGCAGCCTCCATTCGGCTGGATCCTCCTTCCTGAGGGTCACTCGCCACCTGGTTTTGCATCTGAGTCCCAGACTGGAGGCTCTGGGGACATTTCCAGGCCCTGGCCCACTCAGATCTCAGAAGGCTTGTTAGCTCATCAGATCTTTTTCTGTGACAGGTTTCCTTTCTGGGTGGTCTGGTGCATTATATTCAAGATGGAGCTGGAGGAACAGAGAGGTGGCCATTCCTTCACACACTCACATCAGCGATCCTTCTGGAGCACCCTTCCCAAGGCCTGTGACTCGGGGGCTCATGTACATTTGGACTTGTTTGCTATCCCCTCTCTGGGTCAGCAGAACCCTGCCCGCTCTGTCACTCAGCTGGCAACAGCAGAGGAAGGGCTGTGCCCCCCGAAACCATGTGCCAAGGAAAGAGCTTCTCCTTTGTGGTTGTAAATGAGAAATGCCTTTCAAAATAAGATAGAGCCGCACCAACTTCCAGAAAGGAATCCAGCCCCCACCAAATCATACAAGTATATTTCTACATATCATGTGGAAAATATACACAGGATACATTTACACACAACGCCCATGCACAAATGTATTCATGCGAGCGAATGGGACACCGAGAGGCCTGGGATGGAAAATTCTTGTCTACTTCCACCGGCATTCAATGGTTCATGTAGAAACGCTGCCCCTTGCAGGAGTGCCTTCCCTCGAGCTGTGGGTGAGCCCGAGTCCACCTTCCCTTCCCCTTCTGGACGATTCTGGCTCTTCATGTCACCCCTGAGTGCCTGGGCCAGGCTCACCATACTCCCTCCACCCTTCAGTGCTTCCTCTTCTGTCTCCATGGCTGGAAGACAAATTGATTTTTCTCTTTTTATTGCTGGGTATCTGTGCACAGAATACATTTGACACCTTTTCCAAACCTGTACGTCTTAAGAGTATGCAGGAGAGAATTAGGCTATTCTATCTTTGAGATTCCAAATGAATCATGCAAATGGCAACTCTTCTATTTTACCATCTCATTTCAATGTCCCAGTGGGAAAACTCCTAGGATCCCAAAGCAGAAAAACAGTTGAGGAAGATATTAGTGATAACCATATAAATTCTGTACAAGTGAACATTGCTACCTCGGTATCCTGAACTCAAGGAAAGAAGTGAAACCATTTGGTACATGCTTGCCTGTATCCGGGCATACATTCTGACTGATTCAGACCAGAAGAGCCTGGGCCAGAATGGGCGGGGGGCGCTTGCAGCCACTGTTTGGTTTTTCTTTAGTCCATCTCGGGAGTCCCTTGAGCGTGTGTTCTGCAGTACCTCTTGATTGCCTGGAGCTTCTTGTAATTAGCTTGGAGCTCATCATTCAGCAGATGGAACTAGCACTGGAGGAGTAGCCCTCTGCGGGCTTAATGCTCTCTTACGAGTAGTATGAAGAGCTGTTCCAACACGACCAGCTAAATGTGACTCCATCAGAGAAGAAGCTTCATCTCCATTTGATTACATACTCCTTCCAAGTTTACCTTATTTATTTTTATGGTGGTAAAATATACTTAGCATAAAATTTACCATTTTAACCTTTTTATTTTATTTGTTTGCGGTACGCGGGCCTCTCACTGTTGTGGCCTCTCCCACTGCGGAGCACAGGCTCTGGACGTGCAGGCTCAGCAGCCATGGCTCACTGGCCCAGCCGCTCCACAGCATGTGGGATCTTCTTGGATCGGGGCACGAACCCGTGTCCCCTGCATCGGCAGGCAGACTCTCAACCACTGCGCCACCAGGGAAGCCCCATTTTAACTATTTTTAAGTGTATAGTTCAGTGGCATTCAGTACGTTCACACTGTTGTGCAACCGTCACCACTACCCACCTCCAGAAGGTTTTCATCATCCCAAACTGAAGCTCTGTCTCTGCTGAACAATGACTCTCCATTCCCCCTCCCTCCAGCCCCTGGCACCCACCCTTCTACTTTCAGACAGTAAACACCTGAAACTTAATCCTGTCTGAAATAGTCTAGCCACAGTAACAGTGTGTCCATCCAACTGTGGGCCACCTCATCCCTAGGAAGCTGGCAATGGTTGGCAGTGATTTGCCAAGTGTTAGAGGGGGGCTTGCTCACCCCCTGCCTGTCCTCCAGAGACTTGGTCCCCATAGACCCTGCACCCAGGTGAGCCTGGGCAGCCGGGTTCTGGGCTTCCTGAGCCTCCCCCCTCAGTCCCGAGCTGACTGAGCACAGGTGAGTTCCTACCCAAAGACAGGTCATGACCTATATCTGTCATGGTGACTGGGCTTCGCAGAATGAACTGGAGCCATTAGGCTCTTCTCTCTGGAAAGTGGAAACTGCCTGCATCAGCTGCTGAGAATCTGTGGTAAAAATTCCACAAGGAGACTGTGTGAGTTTGCTTGGGCTTCCATAACAGCCTGATTGTTATAAAGACTGGGTGGGTCTGAAGTACCACAGACCATGTGGCTTAAACAATTGAAATTTCTTTTCTCACAATTCTGGAGGCCAGAAGTGTGAGATCAAGGTGTCAACAGGGCTGGTTTTTCCTGAGGCCTCTCTCCTTGGCTTGTAGACGGCCGTCTTCTCCCTCCGTCTTCACATGGTCACCCCTCCTTGCTTGTATGTGACCTAATCTCGTCTTCTGACAAAGATACCGATCGTATTGGATTCACACCTACCCTAATGACCTCATCTTAACCTAATTACCTCTTTAAAGAACCTCTTTCTAAATAAGGTCACATTCTGAGGGCAGGGAGGTTAGAACTTCAACATACTAGTTTTGGAGAGACACATTCAACCCATAACAGGGACTCTGACTTGCGGTGCCCTCACGGGTGCTGCAAGGTCTGAGGACACCAGCTGGGTGAAAGGAGAACGGAGCCAGCTCAGAGGGAGAACAGAGACACCAAGCACGAGAAACCACGGGGCCCTGAGGGAGACCTGGGGGAAGCACATGCCTCCATTCCCAAGAGTTTTCAGGGACCAGTTCTAGAACTTTTCCATTTCCTTGAAGGCACCTGAATGGGTCCCTCTTCATGCACCAGAAAGTCCCTAACATGCACAGCCATAGGGGAGGACGTGGCACAGATGGATTTGAAAAGTCATCACATTTGGTTCATGGAAATGTGCTTAATTGGCTGCTTCATCGTCCAGCTCGGCATGCCTGGAGGTGGGGAGAGGTTAGCCCCAAAATATTGAGTCTCCCCAGATGCCCCAGCTTTAATATGTGTTTGTTATGTTTTGGGATCATGGTGATTAGTGATGTTTGCTGAAGGCTCCAAAATAATTCCCCTTCGAGCCGTTTTTTCCTGAAATTTAGTCTTTCAGCCAAAGAGTGCGGTCCTTACCCCATCTTTGTTAAAGAGGTTAAGAAAAATCTCATCCAACCCACAGCCAAGAAAGGAGCTCTGAGCAGCTGGTGGGAAGTCAGTGGGCCTTTTCCAACAGTCTAGAACAAACAGAGACTATACCCCACACGTACCGGGAACTACCGGCCCTGCTGCCCGAGGTGCCGTGGTCAGGCTCCAAGGGTAGAGGTCGAGCCCCCGGGCCTCTATCCACCGTCCTCCCCTGTCTGCATCCTGGCCGCCATCACCCATTTCCTCTGCCGCCTTGCTCTGCCAGCATGGCCTTGTCTTATTGCTTCAACTTCCTTTTGAAACAAACGCTCTCTTAGATTTCAAAAACCAAAACGGCCAGTGAAAAATCTACATTCGAAAGTTTGTAAAGAAATTAAATGTTGTGTTGCTTTAAAGAATACAGAGTAGGAGATTTGAGAAGATGGTGGAAGAGTAAGATGCGGAGATCACCTTCCTCCCCACAGATACACCAGAAATACATCTACACGTGGAGCAACTCCTACAGAACACCTACTGAATGCTGGCAGAAGACCTCAGACCTCCCAAAAGGCAAGAAACTCCCCACGGGGCTTCCCTGGTGGCACAGTGGTTGAGAGTCCGCCTGCCGATGCAGGGGACACGGGTTCGTGCCCCGGTCCGGGAAGATCCCACATGCCGCTGAGCGGCTGGGCCCGTGAGCCATGGCCGCTGAGCCTGCGTGTCCGGAGCCTGTGCTCCGCAACGGGAGAGGCCACAGCAGTGAGAGGCCCGCGTACCGCAAAAAAAAAAAAAAAGAAAGAAAGAAACTCCCCACGTACCTGGGTAGGGCAAAAGAAAACGGAATAAACAGACACAAAAGAATAGGGAGGGACCTGCACCAGTGGGAGGGAGCCGTGAAGGCGGAAAGGTTTCCACACACTAGGAGCCCCTCCGCGGGTGGAGACTGGGGGTGGCGGAGGGGGGAAGCTACGGAGCCGCAGAGGAGACCGCAGCCACAGGGGTGCGGAGGGCAAAGCGGAGAGATTCCCGCACAGAGGATTGGGGCCGACCGGCACTCACCAGCCCGAGAGGCTTTTCTGCTCACCCGCCGGGGAGGGCGGGGCTGGGAGCTGAGGCTCGGGCTTCGGTCGGAGCACAGGGAGAGGACTGGGGTTGGTGGCGTGAACACAGCCTGAAGCGGTTAGTGCACCACGGCTGGCCGGGAGGGAGTCCGGGGAAAAGTCTGGAGCTACCGAAGAGGCAAGAGACTTTTTCTTCCCTCTTTGTTTCCTGGTGCGCGAGGAGAGGGGATTAAGAGAGCTGCTTAAAGAAGCACCAGAGACGGGCGCGAGCCGCGGGTATCAGCGTGCACCTCAGAGACGGGCATGAGATGCTAAGGTGGCTGCTGCCGCCACCAAGAAGCCTGTGTGCGAGCGCAGGTCACTATACACTCCCCTCCCGGGAGCCTGTGCAACCCGCCACCGCCAGGGTCCCGGGATCCAGGGACAACTTCCCCAGGAGAACACATGGCGCCTCAGGCTGGTGCAACGACATGCCGCCTCTGCCGCCGCAGGCTCGCCCCGCATGCCGTGCCCCTCCCTCCCCCCGGCCTGAGTGAGCCAGAGTTCCCTAAGCGGCTGCTCCTTTAACCCTGTCCTCTCTGAGTGAAGAACACACGCCCTCCAGCGAACTACATGCAGAGGAGGGGCCAAATCCAAAGCTGAGCCCCGGGAGCTGTGAGAACAAAGAAGAGAAAGGGAAATCTCTCCCAGCAGCCTCAGGAGCAGTGGATTAAAGCTCCACAATCAACCTGATGTACCTGCATATGTGGAATACCTGAATAGACAACGAATCATCCCAAACTGAGGAGGTGGACTTTGGGAGCAAGATATATTATTTTTTCCCCTTTTCCACTTTTTGTGAGTGTGTATGTGTATGCTTCTGTGTGAGATTTTGTCTGTATAGCTTTGCTTTCACCATTTGTCCTAGGGTTCTGTCCTTTTTTTTTTTTTTAACTTAAATTTTTTTCTTTAATAATTAATTTTTATTTTTTATTTTAATAACTTTATTTTATTTCATCTTACTTTATTTTATTTTATCTTTATTTTATTCATCTTACTTTATTTATTTTATCCTCTTTCTATTTTTTCTTCCTTTTATTCTGAGCCGTGTGGAGGACAGGCTCTTGGTGCTGCAGCCAGGCGTCAGGGCTGTGCCACTGAAGTGGGACAGCCAACTTCAGGACACTGGTCCAAAAGAGACCTCCGAGCTCCACGTTATATCAAACGGTGAAAATATCCCAGAGATCTCCATCTCAACACCAAGACCCAGGTTCACTCAACGACCAGCAAGCTACAGTGCTGGACACCCTATGCCAAACAACTAGCAAGACAGGAACACAACCCCATCCATTAGCAGAGAGGCTGCCAAAAATCATAAGGCCACAGACACCCCCAAACACACCACCAGACGTGGACCTGCCCACCAGAAAGACAAGATCGAGCCTCATCCACCAGAACACAGGCACTAGTCCCCTCCACCAGGAAACCTACACAACCCACTGAACCAACCTTAGCCACTGGGGACAGACACCAAAAACAACAGGAACTACGAACCTGCAGCCTGCAAAAAGGAGACCCCAAACACAGTAAGATAAGCAAAATGAGAAGACAGGAAAACACACAGCAGATGAAGGAACAAGGTAAAAACCCACCAGATCTAACAAATGAAGAGGAAATAGGCAGTCTACCTGAAAAAGAATTCAGAATAATGATAGTAAAGATGATCCAAAATCTTGGAAATAGAAAAGAGAAAATGCAAGAAACATTTAACAAGGACCTAGAACTAAAGAGGAAACAAGCAATGATGAACAACACAATAAATGAAATTAAAAATACTCTAAAAGGGATGAATAGCAGGATAACTGAGGCAGAAGAACGGATAAGTGACCTGGAAGATAAAATAGTGGAAATAACTACTGCAGAGAAGAATAAAGAAAAAAGAATAAAAAGAACAGAAGACAGTCTCAGAGACCTCTGGGACAACATTAAATGCACCAACACTTGAATTATAGGGGTCTCAGAAGAAGAAGAGTAAAAGAAAGGGACTGAGAAAATATTTGAAGAGATTATAGTGGAAAACTTCCCTAATATGGGAAAGGAAATAGTTAATCAAGTCCAGGAAGCACAGAGAGTCCCATACAAGATAAATCCAAGGAGAAACATGCCAAGACACATATTCATCAAACTATCAAAAATTAAATACAAAGAAAATATATTAAAAGCAGCAAGGGAAAAACAACAAATAACACACAAGGGAATCCCCATAAGGTGAACAGCTGATCTTTCAGCAGAAACTCTGAAAGCCAGAAGGGAGTGACAGGACATATTTAAAGTGATGAAGGAGAAAAACCACAACCAAGATTACTCTACCCAGCAAGGATCTCATTCAGATTTGATGGAGAAATTAAAACCTTTACAGACAAGCAGAAGCTGAGAGAATTCAGCACCACCAAATCAGCTTTACAACAAATGCTAAAGGAACTTCTCTAGGCAAGAAACACAAGAGAAGGAAAAGACTTACAATAACAAACCCAAAACAATTAAGAAAATGGGAATAGGAACATACATATCAATAATTACCTTAAATGTAAATGGATTAAATGCTCCCACCAAAAGACACAGACTGGCTGAATGGATACAAAAACAAGACCCGTATATATGCTGTCTACTAGAGACCCACTTCAGACGTAGGGACACATGCAGACTGAAAGTGAGGGGAAGGAAAAAGATATTCCATGCAAATGGAAACCAAAAGAAAGCTGGAGTAGCAATTCTCATATCAGACAAAATAGACTTTAAAATAAAGACTATTAGAAGAGACAAAGAAGGACACAACATAATGATCAAGGGATCGATCCAAGAAGAAGATATAACAATTGTAAATATTTATGCACCCAACATAGGAGCACCTCAATACATAAGGCAAATACTAACAGCCATAAAAGGGGAAATCGACAGTAACACAATCATAGTAGGGGACTTTAACATGCCACTTTCACCAATGGACAGATCATCCAAAATGAAAATAAATAAGGAAACACAAGCTTTAAATGATACATTAAACAAGATGGACTTAATTGATAGGACATTCCATCCAAAAACAACAGAATACACATTTTTCTCAAGTGGTCATGGAATATTCTTCAGGATAGATCATATCTTGGGTCACAAATCAAGCCTTGGTAAGTTTAAGCAAATTGAAATTGTATCAAGTATCTTTTCTGACCACAACACTATGAGACTAGATATCAATTACAGGAAAAGATCTGTAAAAAATACAAACACATGGAGGCTAAACAATACACTACTTAATAACGAAGTGATCACTGAGGAAATCAAAGAGGAAATTAAAAAATACCTAGAAACAAATGCCAATGGAGACATGGCGACCCAAAATATATGGGATGCAGCAAAAGCAGTTCTAAGAGGGAAGTTTATAGCAATACAAGCCTACCTTAAGAAACAGGAAACATCTCAAATGAACAACCTAACCTTGCACCTAAAGCAATCAGAGAAAGAAGAACAAAAAACCCCCAAAGTTAGCAGAAGGAAAGAAATCATAAAGATCAGATCAGAAATAAATGAAAAAGAAATGAAGGAAACAATAGCAAAGATCAATAAAATTAAAGCTGGTTCTTTGAGAAGATAAGCAAAATTGATAAACCATTAGCCAGACTCATCAAGAATAAAACGGAGAAGACTCAAATCAATAGAATTAGAAATGAAAAAGGAGAAGTAACAACTGACACTGCAGAAATACAAAGGATCATGAGAGATTACTACAAGCAATTCTATGCCAATAAAATGGACAACCTGGAAGAAATGGACAAATTCTTAGAAATGCACAACCTGCTGAGACTGAACCAGGAAGAAATAGAAAATATGAACAGACCAATCACAAGCACTGAAATTGAAACTGTGATTAAAAATCTTCCAACAAACAAAAGCCTAGTACCAGATGGCTTTACAGGCAGATTCTATCAAACATTTCGAGGAAAGCTAACACCTGTCCTTCACAAACTCTTCCAAAATATAGCAGAGGGAGGAACACTCCCAAACTCATTCTACAAGGCCACCATCACCCTGATACCAAAACCAGACAAAGTTGTCACAAAGAAAGAAAACTACAGGCCAATATCACTGATGAACATAGATGCAAAAATCCTCAACAAAATACTAGCAAACAGAATCCAACAGCACATTAAAAGGATCATACACCATGATCAAGTGGGTTTTATTCCAGGAATGCAAGGATTCTTCAAGATATGCAAATCAATCAATGGGATACGCCATATTAACAAATTGAAGGAGAAAAAACCATATGATCATCTCATTAGATGCAGAGAAAGCTTTCGACAAAATTCAACACCATTTATGATAAAAACCCTGCAGAAAGTAGGCATAGAGGGAACTTTCCTCAGCGTAATAAAGGCCATATATGACAAACCCACAGCCAACATCGTCCTCAATGGTGAAAAACTGAAACCATTTCCACTAAGATCAGGAACAAGACAAGGTTGCCCACTCTCACCACTCTTATTCAACATAGTTTTGGAAGTTTTAGCCACAGCAATCAGAGAAGAAAAGGAAATAAAAGGAATCCAAATCGGAAAAGAAGAAGTAAAGCTGTCACTGTTTGCAGATGACATGATACTATACATAGAGAATCCTAAAGATGCTACCAGAAAACTACTAGAGCTAATCAATGAATTTGGTAAAGTTGCCGGATACAAAATTAATGCCCAGAAATCTCTGGCATTCCTATATACTAATGATGAAAAATCTGAAAGTGAAATCAAGAAAACACTCCCATTTACCATTGCAACAAAAAGAATAAAATACCTAGGAATAAACCTACCTAAGGAGACAAAAGACCTGTATGCAGAAAATTATAAGACACTGATGAAAGAAATTAAAGATGATACAAATAGATGGAGAGATGTACCATGTTCTTGGATTGGAAGAATCATTGTGAAAATGACTCTACTATCCAAAGCAATCTACAGATTCAATGCAATCCCTATCAAACTACCACTGGCATTTTCACAGAACTAGAACAAAAAATTTCACAATTTGTATGGAAACACAAAAGACCCCGAATAGCCAAAGCAATCTTGAGAAAGAAAAATTGAGCTGGAGGAATCAGGCTCCCTGACTTCAGACTATACTACAAAGCTACAGTAATCAAGACAGTATTGTACTGGCACAAAAACAGAAATATAGATCAATGGAACAGGATAGAAAGCCCAGGAATAAACCCACGCACATACGGTCACCTTATCTTTGATAAAGGAGGCAAGAATATACAGTGGAGAAAAGACAGCCTCTGAAATAAGTGGTGCTGGGAAAACTGGACAGGTACATGTAAAAGTATGAAATTAGAACACTCCCTAACACCATACACAAAAATAAATTCAAAATGGATTAAAGACCTAAATGTAAGGCCAGACACTATCAAACTCTTAGAGGAAAACATAGGCAGAACACTCTATGACATAAATCACAGCAAGATCCTTTTGGACCCACCTCCTAGAGAAATGGAAATAAAAAGAAAAATAAACAAATGGGACCTAATGAAACTTAAAAGCTTTTGCACAGCAAAGGAAACTATAAATAAGACCAAAAGACAACCCTCAGAATGGGAGAAAATATTTGCAAATGAAGCAACTGACAAAGGATTAATCTCCAAAATTTACAAGCAGCTCATGCAGCTCTTGCAGCTCAGTAACCAAAAAACAAACAACCCAATCCAAAAATGGGCAAAAGACCTAAATAGACATTTCTCCAAAGAAGGTATACAGATTGCCAACAAACACATGAAAGAATGCTCAACAGCATTAATCATTAGAGAAATGCAAATCAAAACTACAATGAGATATCATCTCACACCAGTCAGAATGGCCATGATCAAAAGCACTAGAAACAATAAATGCTGGAGAGGGTGTGGAAAAAAGGGAACACTCTTACACTGCTGGTGGGAATGTGAATTGGTACAGCCACTATGGAGAACGGTATGGAGATTCCTTAAAAAACTACAAATAGAACTACCATACAACCCAGCAATCCCACTACTGGGCATATACCCTGAGAAAACCATAATTCAAAAAGAGTCATGTACCAGAATGTTCATTGCAGCTCTATTTACAATAACCAGGACATGGAAGCAACCTAAGTGTCCATCAACAGGGGAATGGATAAAGAAGATGTGGCACATATATACAATGGAATATTACTCAGCCATCAAAAGAAACGAAATTGAGTTATTTGTAGTGAGGTGGATTTACCTAGAGTCTGCCATACAGAGTGAAGTATGTCAGAAAGAGAAAAACAAATACTGTATGCTAACACATATATGTGGAATCTGAGAAAAAAAAAAAGTCATGAAGAACCTAGGGGTAAGACAGGAATAAAGACACAGACCTACTAGAGAATGGACTTGAGGATATGGGGAGGGTGAAGGGTAAGCTGTGACAAAGTGAGAGAGTGGCATGGACATATATACACTACCAAACGTAAAATAGATAGCTAGTGGGAAGCAGCTGCATAGCACAGGGAGATCAGCTCGGTGCTTTGTGACCACCTAGAGAGATGGGATAGGGAGGGAGGGAGGGAGGGAGACGCAAGAAGGAAGAGATGTGGGAACATATGTATATGTATAACTGATTCACTTTGTTATAAAGCAGAAACTTACACACCATTGTAAAGCAATTATACTCCAATAAAGATGTTAAAAGAAAGAAAGAAAGAAAGGAAGGAAGAAAGAAAAAATACAGAGTATTCTAATACTAGAGCAAGAAAAGAGGGAGAGGCAGATGTCTGTAGGCAACTCTTTAATTAATAAATGAGCGTGATTGAATGTGAGCATTCAGAGTGAGCATTTTCTGTGCAATTCTTATTATACTGCATGCTTAGCAAATTCAGTTTTCAAAGGTAGTTCAAAGGCAAATGTCATTCTGCTCACCCTCCCCCAAATCAGGTGTATACATTTACCAACAACTTCCAAATGAATAGAGTAGGCATTACTAAGGTCTTAGCAATCGTGGCTATAGGCAGGGTTTCAATCAGTGTGTTTGACCTCAACAGCACTGGACACAGAGGATTCATTTAAAAGTGGTGTGACTAAAGGCCATCATTTAATGGGCTACATCATGCAGGCACTTCAAATGTACCTATTTTTAAAACGGGAGCTTTGCCAGTGAGACTCCAGACCTTGAGCTTACACTTTAGAAGGTGTTTTCTTTCTTTCTTTCTTTCTTTTTTTTTTGGTTGCAAAACAAACATCTTTTTGCTGGAGTGCGCTGGTAGGGGGCCCAGGCTTCTGGGTGTTGGGCTGTCAATGGTATGGGCACCGACCGTCACTGGCGCGGGCTCTGGGAGATGAGTTTGGATGACCCCGCAGTGCTCACCTGCAGGGTCACTGCCAGGTCGGCTCTGTCCGCCTCCTGCTTTCATTCTGGCGAGCTCTCACCAGGCAAGGATGTTGTCTTTTCTGTTTAAATTTCATATGGGCCTGCCGGCGATGACAGGGAAGAAGCCAGGTACAAGTGACCTTGACTTTCACTCGGGGGCTCTGGGCTTTTGGCCTCAAGAAAGAGTAGGAGATGTAATGAAAAGATCCTGGCTGGGATCTCGACTTTGCTTCATAATGGTGGTGTTTTCAAGGTTTGAAGAGCTGCCTGTTCCATTCTGCATATTTGGGGGAGCTTTGAAATTAAAATCTGGGTTCAGCAATGTCCTTCACAAGAGTCCCTTAGGGTCACTCCAGAGGCCAGACCTTGGCTGGTTGGATGCTATTTTGACATGAAACCCTCACATGCTTTGGGTAAGTTGATCCGTGAGAGGAAAGTGGGGAAGGGGGAAGGGGTGAAGGGCACCCTCCTCTCAGCCTCACAAGCAGTGGCTGCACCCTGTTGGGCCGTGAACCAGCACAGCACATCATCCCTGGGCAGCATGAAGATGGCGCACCGATCTCGGGACAGTCCTACGACGGGGCCTCAGCACCATGTGGATTCCTGAGTTACAAGCCTCTGCGTTTTAGGAATCCATCTGGTTCTGGAGAACTGATCACGATTGTGGTTATACTGCTGTTGAAAGACAGAAAAGAGACATGATAACCACACTGGATGACTTCTCTGATGCTCATTGTGGAAACAAGTTTGCACCAATTTCACTTCTCCCTATCAGAGATCAAAATGAAGTAGAAATTTGAGGTATATAAAGCACCTGATCTGGAATCAGACCTGGACTTACATCTTCATCTCACCACTTAAATCTGTGCAAGCTTGGGCAGGTCACTTAACTTCTCTGGTTCTCCATTTGCTCATTTGTCAAAGTAGATAGACTAGGGCCACAGGTTTCCCTGGCCCCCATGAGAACTGAGTGAGGTAATGGGTGTGCAACAGGCCTCATAAACTCTTACGAGTCACACGAAAGCCACGGGGTGGGTGGGTCTCATTTTTTTTTTCTTTTTTTTTTGGCTGAGTTGCTCAGCTTGTGGTATCTTAGTTCCCCGACCAGGGATTGAACCCAGGCCACAGCAGTGAAAGGGCCAAGTCCTAATGACTAGACTGCCTGGGAACTCACAGGTGAGTCTCTCTCTCTCTCTTTTTTTTTTAAATAAGTTCAATTTTTTTATTAATATTCTTGGAACAAATACGTTAACAATTCCTTAGAGTTATGTGGCATTTTTACAATTTTGAAAGAACTTTCACATACACCAATTAAACGCTCATGACATCCCTGTGAGGTAGGCAGGTTGGTGTTATTTTCCTTTTACTAGTGAGGAGAACAAGGCCCTGGGTGAAGTAAGGTCACACAGTTGGTTAGCGATGGAGCCAGAACTAGAACCTAGGCCTCTGGACATGCCTCCCTGAGAACATTCAAGTAATGACATCCTATGCTATATAATGAACATTTCTCTCCTGCGATGATCAGATCTATTTTTATAAGTTTGGTATCACCTTTTCCTTATATCCAAAAACACTGAATCACAGTTTTGATGAGACATTTCTTCCCTGTTACTGGACAATTTCTCTTTGGTGTATCAGGCACCATCCTAAGATGAAACTTACATGTGTTTTAAGTTTTGAGGATCCTTGGCTCTAAATTCTAAGTTACGATATAAAAATTTATTTTAGAAATTTTGCAAAAGTATTTCTCTGTTGAATACTTTGCAAAAGTATTCCTATGTTGAAACTTACTTAAACAAAACCAACACAAGCCTGTTTGCATTTTTGAAAGCTTTGCAGTTTTTCCCAATAAGATGTTTATATGTGTATAAATGGAAAATAGGGAAAGGTGTTTAGCAACATTACTGGGAAGCCTATGCAGAGTGCACCTAAACGCAAGTCACATCATACTAATTTGTCTGTGTTGGCCTTCCAGAGGAAGGAAAACCATTAGAAAACTTTCAGGTTTGATCCCATCTTATGTGTGACATCATCAGCAACAAGCTGGAAAAATTTGAACTATACCAATAGCAGGTTTAAGCAGTAGTGATCAAAGCCCATATACATATGGTGAAAAGGAAGAAAACACTTGCTCTTCAGTGGTTTTGCCTAGGTCCAGTGTAGGTATATTTATTAAGGCAGATTTTAAGCTATAGCATCTTTTGTGTTAAATTTCCAAATGTGAAATATGGTGGCATTATCCACTTGGAATGTAAGACTGAAACTGAATGTAACTGACCCCACACTACCTGTCAAAAGCAGAGTAATGCTCAATGGGCATAAAAGGCAAGGGATAAAACACAACGGCTCTGGTGTGGAGAGAAAAACAGCAAATGCAAACCTTCCGGTTAAAGTGAGCCATAGACCATCAGGCATGTAAAGCAGGTTTTAAAAATATGAAAATGACACTGAGCTGTATTATCAGGAATTATATTCCTAAAGTTCCAGTTTTGGCCTTTTAAATTTAAGAGCAACAGGAAGAAACCGAAGCCTATGGGGAGGGGGTGGGGCAGAAAATGAATGGGATCTAGAAACGGGGCTGAGGAGGTGGGAGGTTAGGGAACAGCAAGAAACAGCTTAAATATATGCCAAATGGATTTAGAATCCCTCTGAGTACGTCCTCTCCAAAAATATTTGCTAAATTGAGAGATCTGGTCAAAAAAGTTGGTGACAATAAAAGTGACTCTTTGATCTTACAAAAGAAGAACTTAAGTATAGATTAGAAATCATGCTGTTAAAGATTAGTCCACGGATCAGGCTGTAGAAACTGCACCTTAAGTGTTGCTGTCAGATACATTGCAGAAAACTGCTTCCAAAAATAGAATTACCGTAGCAGGACTCAACATTAATGAAACCATTAAAAAACAAGCACTTAACTTTTTATAGTTGAAGCCTAATGAAAATACATTGGTACCCTTAAGAAATGTAACAGTTTAAGGTGAAATTGCAGCTACACTTAAGTTTTCGATCAAGAATGTTCTGGTTCGGTATACGGGGCTCAAAACGAACTACATGTTTGAAATGCGTAGAGACTACACTATATTCCTTATATAGCATCATTGTCATCATCATCTTCATGTTTTCTCTTCAATGGGTTTGGTTCATTGGCCGTGTTCTGTGATAAAACCATGTTGGGGGTAATCAGAATATTTTTGGGCCCAATCACTGAAGGACTAAGCAGACCATTTTGAATTGCAGTTGCAGGAACTATGGTAGGAGTGGTAGGTCTGCTACGAACGGCGCCAACACTGAACCGTGGAACCAGTCTTCCTTGGTTAGGTCCCTTTTTAATTAAGGACTTTAGCCTATAGTTTGGAGATGTTAAAGCAGTATCTATCAGGTGGCAGTCTGGGTCCTGCCTGTGGCTTAATCAGTGGTAAAGGGGTTTGATTTTTCTGCCTTGCAATAATATCCAGTAAAAAATCTCTAGGGGGAGGAGAGGTAAAAGATTGGTCAGCCCGACACTGGATTGCCAGTCTCACATCATCTGCATCAACATTAGGTTTCTTAGCATGGCTTGAATAAATGTTTGCGTCATCCAGAATTGAAGTAATATATCGGAAAGCAAATTCCAACATTTGATTTTTTTTTTCAAGTTTAAGACTTTATTATTAATCTCAGAACATGGACAACCTAAAATGAGAATACAAGATAATTAAACAGTAAATTACAGTTAAAATTAGCAACAGAAGAGATGACAAACCACCAGATGATGAATTTCCAAATAAATGACTCAGAGAATACATTATATGAAACTTGAAATGTAGGAAACGTGATTAAGTGAGAAGATGATGATGATGGAGATACCATTTTACCTGGGTTTTTTTTTTTTTTTTTTGCTTTATAACAAATTTAATCAGTTATACATATACATATGTTTCCATATCCCCTCCCTTTTGCGTCTCCCTCCCACCCTCCTTATCCCACCCATCCAGGCGGTCACAAAGCACTGAGCTGATCTCCCTGTGCTATGCGGCTGCTTCCCACTAGCTATCTATTTATCTATTTATTTATTTGATTTTTAACCCTTTGTTCGTACTCCATAATTCCCATATCCTTCAGGATCTGTGCCATCACCAAGGCGTCTCTCGGTGTGTTCTTGGGAGGCGCCATCTTGCCCGATTCCATGTTCTCTTGCTGCTCGTCATCCAGGGTCTCTTTTTGAACCCAAATATTGTTTACTCAAAGGTTCAGACTCCTCTGGAGGACCCATGGGTGTTCCCTGTCTTCTCCTCTGCCCACTCCTGTGGCTCATGCAGAGGGGCGCCCAGGACAAAACTAGGACAGCAAAGAACTGCCCCCTGACATCTCCATGGGCTGGGGGAGACCCACAGCTCTACATAGACCCATCCCAAGGGCTGACCCACCAAACAGGAGGGAGGCCTTCTCCCAGGTGGCTCCCGGTTTCGGAGGGGCACCTGCAGGGCTGGCAGCCCACTCTCGTCCTCGTCGGCAGTTCAGCCCATGTGGCTCCCACACAGAGAGCACGGAAGGGGCCTGCTCCAGAAGCAGCGAGAAGCAGTGTCCTTGGCATGAACAGGTGCATCCTCTAGAGGGGAAGCAGGGTGGGGCATTGTCCTGGTTGCCGAGTGGTACAGATGGGCCAGGGGCCAAGGGATGTCGCTTTATCTCCTTGTAGACCCTGCTTGGAATGGCCTTGGGAAGCCCGGCCAGAGGATAGGTACTTATTATTAATATCCAGTTCTCAGAATACTTCTCCCTTTCCAACACATGTACATGTGCATTCTTGTTACTGACTGAAAATACGAGTTTTCCTGATAACTCACAGACATTGAAATGGCTATTTCTTAACTACCAGGACTGGAAAGGGATTGGGGAGTTTGCACGACCGAGGCCATTACCAAGCCCTCTGCGCACAGAGTGACTGACAAGCAAGGAGGTGGAGGGCGTTAGGAGGTGTGGGATTCTCCTCTGTCTTAAAGAACTTGCAATCTGGTTGGGAAACTAAACACTAGACGTGAAAAGGCAATAGACACTCGTTTTGCAATTCGGAGAAAGTTGGCCCTACGGAGGAGGCAGTGCTGGAGCTAATCAGCTGACCGGATGCAAGCTGTCCCTATGGGGGAGGGGGGTACCTAGGGAGGAGGTACCCTACCCAGCTCACTGCTGCAGCTGCCCCGGGGAGAGGAAGAGGCACAGTCTCCATCTCCTGTGCACAGAGGCACTGTTCCCGGCATTCGAATAGATCTGCAGTGAGTTTTAATTTACTACCTTTTAAGAAAGTTGTCATTTGCCTGTTTCAAAGCAAACTTGCAGATTGGCGCATACGATGCCGGTGCAGCGTCCGTTTCTGAGACCACACCCATTTCATGTATAGTTTTCCCTTCTCCTCGCCGGCTCCCTCACATTACGGCCGAGAGGCCTGCATGAGCCACCTAGGATCATCTCTGTTCCCGTCACACTCATGTCTTTTATTTAAGGATGTTAATTCTCCCAGCAGCTCCTCCTCCACCTCTTTAGTCCTCGGGATTCTGAGGGCGATGCTCATCAGCTCTGTCCTAACAGCCGTCTCTGCATCCCAAACAGCTCGAGAACATCCCTGTGGTAACTGCGTCCCTCTCTTCCTCGAATCCGCTTGCTTTCTTTTCCATCAGGACTTCTCGTTGGATCATGATTTAATGTCCAGATTCCCAAAACTCCACTTCAGGTTGTCAGCGTTGGGTATTATGTGAGTCTGATTTTTTTGGGGGGTGATAAATATGCAGAGGGAACAGGTAGCTTGATTTCTCCTGAGCAGGTGTCTTCCACTTCTGCATCTGTTCTTCTAGGTTTTAGGTAGGTCACCGAACACGGAGTACCCGTGTGAGCCATGACAGGCACACGGGGCGGGGGGGCTGGACTATCAACCACCCGCTCCCTCCTCGGATGCCTTCCCCTCCGCCCACCCAGGCCAGGGTCCCGAGCCCCAGGGCCTGGCTGCACTTGTTCCCAAGAAGCTGCGGTTGGTTCCCCTGGGAAGCAGTTCTTCCCTTGATTGTTGTCTGGGGCTTTCCCCCTCTGTGTGTGTGCTGCTCACAGGAAGACATTTCCGAGAACTGTTGGCCGGGTCCCGCGGGCCCACCCCCACCCGCCAGCCCGCTCAGCTGTCCCATCGCTGCTCCTTCGCTGCCGGCATCGTCTCAGCCTCCTGTGCTGCTCCACGCCGTGACCGCCAAGAACGGAAAAGGGAAAAATGAGTTTCTTAGAGTGGAACCCAAAGCTCGGCAGCCGGATGGCATCCCTATAACTGAAGTATTTATGTGTCTGAATATTTCAGTGGCGTCCGCGAATAAACAAGCGATGCACAGAAGTGGATCCATCACACCCAGGCAGACGCCGGCGCGGCGGGCGCCCACCCGCAACCTTGTCACTGCTCTTGGAGCTCGGGAAGGGTTTTCTCTCCTTGGGTCCCCATTAATTTAAATCAAAACTAAAGTGCACTGTGGCTCTCTTCTGCTGGAGACATTTTCCACTTCACACATTGTCAACCTCATTTACCTTGCTGCTGCTCGGCGGTGGTCACCTCCGTGGAAACGCAGGCCCTGCACAGAGGCGGCCCTCCTCGGCGCCCCCTTCTCCCGGCTCCCACGCCCTCTCTGCCTCCCCCACCCCTCTCCCCTTCCCCACCCCTCCCCCACCCTCTCCCCTCCCCCGCCCCTCCCCCACCCCTCTCCCCCTCCCCGCCCTCTCCCCTCCCCCGACCACCCTCTCCTCCCCCCTCCCCCTCCCTGAGGCCAGTCCCTGTGCCGAAGCCCTGGTGCAGGTGTGTGGCCTGAGGAAACCACTCACCTGGCATCACTGCTGGACTCCAGTGAGGTCCAGCCCCGGGCTCTCTGTCCTTGGGGTGTTTCCAGGGACTCAGATGTTGGGAAGGAACTGAAACGACAGTCGGCCGTGGAGCATCCCCGGAAGGCGGAGGCAAGGGCCGGTCTTAAAACAAAACGAAGAGGAAGAGGCGGTGATGATCTGCCAGTGAAGGTGAACTGATAGCTGTGGGCCAAATTCGGGCCGAATTCTATTCTAACGTGCAGGGACTTGCTGTCCGCACTAAACAAAGTGTCTGGAGATATCATTTAAAAATGCAGACTTCTGGCTTCTCTGAAGTATGGGTCCCTCTGCCCTGCTGGCCCGCGTTTTCCTCGTGGAGATGAGTGGGCTGGCCTTCAATGGGGCTGACTTCCCCACACGCTGTCCCCTGCCCCCAGCTGATGCGCTTCACTCAGTTGTGCACTTGACCTGTCCCTCTGGGCTTTCAAAGCTTTGGGCTCCTGCCCCGAATTTGGTAACGCTGGGCCCACCACCTACCTGCTGCCTTTGTACAGAATCTAGAGGAAAAGCTTGCACAGAGCACACACGTGATTCAAGCTCATTTCATGGCACACCTGAACGTTAGATGTGGCCTTTGAATACTTCTCATAATGAATAATTCCCTGCCAGTAGCTTCCAAACATGAGACAACCAGCTTTAGAAAGGAATCTAGGTTTTCTTCATAAAGTCAAGTAGCACACCAAAAGCGGAATTCATTGACCTCAGCAAGCATGTATTGACCCCCGGCTCTGGGCTGGGCCCCGTGAGCTTCTGCCCACTTCTCTCACCAGAAGGCGAGCTCCATGGGTCAGGAACTGCGTCTCTTCGACTGCCCCACCTCAGAGCCTGAGCCAGGTGATTGGCACAGACGTTTGAACGTGAGTGGATGAGAAGACAAGGGAGATGTGGCAGGGGCTCTGTCAGGAGGACATCCAGCCGCTGTGGGAAGAGCAGAGGGGATTTCTTCCAGCCACGTCAAGAGAAAATGGGGCAGGGAGGAGGGCTCAGTGTGTGCAAAGGCCAGGAGGCTGGAGAAAGCAGGGCACATACAGGGAACAGAGAAGGAAAGGGGCTGGTTGCAATAAAGAGAGAAGAGACTGCAGGGTCTGGCAGGGGCCACGTCACTGTGGCCTAGCACACTCCTCCAGGAAGTTTGGAACGGTTGTCAGAGGAAGATGACAGGTCAAGGGAAGAAGGAGACAACTGACCCAAAGTCCAGGAGTTTTAACAAGAGGAGGAAGAAGCAATGGTTGAGAAGCAGCAAGAGAGAGGAAAGAAGACCTCATTTCAGTGTCCCCATGGCAGAATGGGCGTCCCCTCTGGAGAAGATGCAGGCAGCCAGCCTCTGGGGGACTCAGGCTGCACTTAGGATTGGACAGTGGAGTCAGACAGACCTGGATTTAAATTCCAGCTCTGATGTTTGTCTGATCTTGGGAAAAATTCTTCACGACTCTGGGCCCTGGTTTCCTTATTTGGAAAATAATGCTAACTTTGCATGGGGTTGTAAGGGCTGTATAAGATGATGTATGTAAACCTGACAGGGGTGATAAGAAACAAATAAATGATAGCCATTACTTATTTTGGAGTCCCTTACCTGAATGACCTACCTGGAAGACAGAAGCTTCTCAAGGCCTTTCTCTTCCTTGGACTCAGCAAGCCCACCTGACCAGACAGGAAACCTGGGTCCAGGGCATCCTTCCAAAAATGGCTTTTATAGATTAGGATGGAAATACATGAAAGCAAAGAATTAGTTTGTAGGGCTGGTGCAACAAAGTCCTACAAACTGGATGGTTATCAAAACAGAAATATGTATTGTGTCAGTTTGGGAGGCTAGAAGTCAGAGACCAAGTTCTGCAGGGTTGGTTCCTTCTGTGAGGAAGACCCTCTTCAGGCCTCTCAGCTTCGGTGGTGGGTGGCATCCCTGGTGTTCCTGGGTTTGTGGAAGCCTCACCCCGATCTCTGCCTTCATTTTCACAGGGTATTCATTCTCCCTGTGTGTGTGATGGAACAGCAAATGTGAGGGATAAAGCTTTAAAAACATCCCTTCTTTTTCTTGACAAATGAAGACTCTGTCACTTGGTTTGCTGTCTTCTTCCCCACCCTGGTTCTGTCATATGCCTGGGTGCTCCCAGGGTACACTCGATGGCCTGGACGCTGGCATTTTGACTGTCATAGTTCCAGCGACTCCTCCCCCACTTCATCATGACCACTCGATGACACGGTGTCCTTGCGACCTCACTAGTATACACGTCCCTCTCTCCAGCTCCATCTGCTGCTCCCAGGTTGGTGAAACTCTGTACTGTACCCATTTCCGCCTCCCTCCAACCCTTGGCAACCGCCATCCTGCTTTGTGTCTCTCAGAATTTGACTACCCAAGGTCCCTCATATAAATGGAATCTTACAGTCTTTGTCTTCTTGTGGCCCAGCTTATTTTGTTTAGCATTGCGTCCTCAAAGCTCACCACCTTGCAGCATGTGTTAGAACTTCCTTCCTCTTTAAGGCTGAATAATATTCCATAGTAGGTATATACCATATTTCATTTATCCATCCATCCTCTGATGTATGCTTGGACTGCTTCCACCCTTTTGCTATTGCAAATACTGCTTCTATGAATAGGATGCACAAACACCTTTTCAAGACCCTACTTTTAATTCTTTGGGGTGTATGCTCAGAAGTAGAATTTTGGATCATATGGTAATTTTATTTTTCATTTCTTGAGGAACCTCCATACTGTTCTCCATAGAGGTGTCACCTTTTTACATTCCTACTGACAGTGCGGAAGGGTTCCAATTTCTCTACATCTTTGCCAACACTTTTTATTTTCTGTTATATATATATATACTACATAAATATATAGCAGCCATCCTAATGGGTGGGAGGTGGTATCTCATTGTGGCTTTTAACTGCATTTCCTTAATGGTTATGATATTGAGCATCTTTTCATGTGCTTCATGGTTACTTGTACATCTTCTTTGGAGAAGCGTCTATTCGAATCCTTTGCCTAGTTATAGCATTCCCTTAGCAGCATTTGATGGGACCGGTCTTGTCCTTCCGTTCTTCCCATTGGCTCCCTTGACACCAGATGCTTCTATAATACTTCCCCCATGCCTCTGGCTCTTTTCAGTTTGTGTTTCTAGTTCATCCTCCTCTACCCAGCTTCTGCGTCTCATGCTGCCTCACAGGTTTTTCTCTGAGGTCTCCTTTCCCTCGTGCTCCACTCTTGCAGGGAGATCTTATCCCTGCTCAGGACTCTTGCCAACTCAAAGCACCATTTGTATGATGGTGACCCTTAAATTTAAATTTCTGAATCAGCAGTGTCTGTGAATTCCAGAGGCATGTCGTCTAGTGGCCCACGTGACATTTCCACTCGCATATCTCAAGGGGACTGTGTCACGTTCCAAACTGAGCCTGTGCTCTGCCCCCAGACTCCTTCCTCCTGGGTTTTCTGCTTTGGTAAAAGGAACCACTATCTGGTCCCCAGAAACCTCACAATTAAGACGTCTTTCCCTTCCTCCTGAGTCTTGAGGATTTCAGCTTCTAAATACATTAAACCGCCCTTGTGTGGATGTCACTTTCATCTCCTTCTATCCAACCTCGTTGCCCCCACGCGTGTCTAACTCTTACTATGGTCCTCGAAGTCCACCCTAACATTGACTTTTATTCTATGTGCTACATGAGTAGTGGTCTCTTTACAATGTGCCTTGGATCGTCTCTGTCCAGTCCTTAAAATCCTTTATGGGCTCCCTGTGTTCTAACAGTAACATCCAGGGACTCCCACCTACCACAGGGTGGGAGTGAAAGGTGTGCAGAGGGGCGCGGGGGGCTGAGCTTTGGGGACCCCCCCCCATGAAGATCCATAGAATGGGAAGACCCAGGAGAAATCAAGGCCAAGAAGGCAGGGGGAAGACCAGGAAAGGGGAGAAAATGGAAGCTGGGGGAAATGCACGCCAAGAAAATGATGACGGCCTTGTCAGATGATGCTGAAGTATGCAGAGAAGTGAAAGCTGGACGATGCTTGGAGTGAGCTGAGGAAAGAGCTTGAAGCAAGGAAGTGGAGCCCATTCCTTTGAGTTTTTCTGAAATGCAGAATTAGAGGGAGTGTTTGCTTGCTAGGACTGTTGTAATGAAGTACCGCCAACTGGGGGGCTTAGACAACAGCCACCTGATTCCTCACGGCTCTGGAGGCCAGAGGTCTGAGAGCAACGTGTCGGCAGGTGTCGGCAGGGTGGGTTCCTTCTGCGGCTTCTCCCCTCAGCTTGTGGATGGCCACCCTCTCCCTGTGTCCTCAGAGAGGCTTCCCTCTGTGCCCAGCTCCCTCTGAGCGGGACACAGCCACATGGGACTGGGGCCCATCCTAACGGCCTCATTTAACTTAATCACCCCTTTAGAGCCCCTGTCTCCAAATATGGCCACATTCTGGGGTCTAGGACTCCAGTATATGAGTCTGGGGGGCGGGGAGGGGGAAAATTCAGCCCCTAACAGATGGGGAGTGAGATCCCGGGGCATTTGCCACCTCTAGGCTCCTTCTACATGAATTCCGGGGCTGACTTGGCTTTTTCCTGCCTAAGTTATTCTCTTCTCTTTTCCTAGTTTCCCCCTTGTCCCCCCTCTATTAGGTCAGTGAAGATATCGGCTCTTTAGACAACACATCTCCGCTCTTTCAAGCTGAGGGTCTCTCTCCGCAGTGACACTCCTTGTTTTTGCCAGTTCCCTGAAGTTTCCTGCAGTCATTTGCTTCTTTTTTTTTTATTGTTTTAAAATTTTTATTGGAGTAAAGTTGATTTTCAATGTTGTGTTAGTTTCAAGTGTACAGCAAAGTGAATCTGTTATACGTATACATATACATATATCCACTCTTTTTTAGATTCTTTTCCCATATAGGTTGTTACAGCGTACTGAGTAGAGTTCCCTGTGCTTGTAGGTAGGTCCTTGTTGGTTATCTGTTATATATAGTAGTATGTTTATGTCCATCCCAATCTCCCAACTTATCCACCCCCCCAACTCCGGTAACCATAAGTTTGTTTACTACGTCTGTGTGCAATCATTCACTTCTGTTTCTTGGAGCGGAGTCTCTCCTTACAGACTGTGAACTTGACTGTCAGACCCTTACGTGTTCTGCTCACTATTACATCCCGAGGGTAATACCATGTGCCAAGTCTAGGGCTTGGCACATGGTACGTGCTGCATAAATATTTGTTACATAAATGATTGATTGAAGGAAAAAAAAAAACAACGTGCTCCCGGGTAAAAATTTACTTTCATTTTGCATATTTCTAAAAGTATATTCCAGAGGTTCAGTGACTCATGCAAAGAAACAGAACAAGGCACGTTTAGGCTAGAGATCAAGACCACTGATCATAGGAGCTGAGACGGATGGCACCTTTGGTAACTGCTGTCAATTACTCTTTGTTAATCACCCCACAGTCCAACACCTGTGCATTGAGCCAGGCACCAGTTTCTCAACTCTTTATGTATTTGAAAGGGGTTATCATGTAAATTCCCCTCTTTTCCAACATGTTCTATAAATACACACTAAAATACTTTAACTGCAAGAAAGTTACCTCTTTGAGGTTGTGTATTCGGTTTAGTTTTCTTGAAATGCTCCCTCTATCAAGGCGTTTGGAGGAAGACCCCAATTCCTTAGCAACACTATGACATAGGCCCCCTGCTCTCTGCTGCTGGCCCATGCTATTCCCTCCTGACCTCAGGGCCTTGAAATTGCCAGCTCCACCTGGGATGCTCCTCTCCCAGCTCTCAGCCCTTCTGAGAGCTGAGGGTGGCCACAGCCCTTCTGGTCATACGTGAAATGCCCCTTCTACTGAGGGGCCTTCTTTGCCTTACATATGTAAGGGAACAGCCTCCCCACTGTTCTTTGCTACATGGAGCATCAATCTTTGTCTTCCCCTGGTCACCTATCACAGTCACTCCTGTCTTTGCCAGCTTTTCAGCCATTCTGTCTGCTAGAATGAGAGCCCCACAAGAACAGGGCCATTATTCTCAGGAAGTCTTGAGTCCTCAGAATCCAGAAGAGCACGTGGCACAAAGCCTTGTATGATACGTATTTGTTCGAGGGATAAAAATATTTTTAGGTGGGCATTTGATTGCATTACAAGAATTTAAAGCACTGAAGAATTAGATTAACTTGTGGGAAACAAGAGCAAAAGCAAAACAGGCTTTCACTTTTAACTTGAGCAAGTTTTTAGATGAATATAGACATTTTATGAAAATGAGACCTAAGCGTATAGGATTAAAAGTCTCCTGGTGTGGAGAGAGGCCAGACCATGCTTCTCCGTGGTGCCACCAGCAGACTGGGCATCCCCGAAGCCATGGGATGAACACGGCACGTGCCATGGACTGAACTGTGTGCCTCCCAAGTTCAGACGTTGAAGCCCCACTTCCTCATGTGATGTCTTTGAAGACTCCGGCTTTGGGAGGTGATTAGCTTTAGATGAGGCCACGGGGGCAATGGGATTAGCGTCCTTGTAAGTAAGAAGAAGCCGGAGAGCTTGTCTTCTCACTCTCCGCCACGTGAGGACACAACAAGGAGTTGGCTCTTCAAGCCAGGAAGGGCCGCTCACCAGGACCCAATCTTGCTGGCACCCAGATCTTTGACTTTCAACCTCAGAACTGTGAGAAATAAGTGATTGTTGCTTAAACTGCCCAGTCTATGGAATTCTTATGGTAGCCTGAGCTGACTAATACAATATGTCTTGTGAAGGTGGTAATTGTACGTGCTGATAATTCCTTAAAGACAAGAAAGTGTGTGCACCACCAGCTATACAAGGGCCCCAGGGCCCCCCATGGCCCCCCATGGCTCAGTGTCTGCTTGGTCAATCAAAATCAGATAAACAACAAGGTACTACTGTATAACACAGGGAACTGTATTCAATATCGTATAATAAACCTTGATGGAAAAAAAAATGAAAAAGAATATATATATATATATGTGTGTGTGTGTGTAACTGAATCACTTTGCTGTACAGCAGGAATTAACACAACATTGTAAACCAACCATACTTCAATAAGATAAATTTAAAAAGAAAAGTCAAATCAAGTCTAAAAGAGCAAAGAAAATAATCAGGATGCTTCCGCAGTATCTCAAGGAAACAGCAAATGGAGAAACACAATCCTATTTCACGATAAAGATAAAAAGAGATTCTCTCTCCCCACCTCTGGTCACTCCCAATATTCTCCACGTGGGCAGCTGTGCCCCTCTGTGCTTTACCTGCTCTCACTCCCTGAAACCTAATTTATCTGCTCTCACAGAGTGAGTCAGGTTTTGTGCTTCGAGTCCACAGATGAGCCTAAATAAGAGTTTATCAGCTCCCTCAGGCAGCAGCATTTCTCAGCTTCTAGGACCTTACACGCCTCTACCTTTCCAGTGGCAAGCTCCAACTGTGACTCAAAACTCCCTTTGTCTCTGGGCCATGTCCTGGCACATTCTGTGATTTTCTCAAGCTTAAAGTAGAAATCAGACTATTGAATCAGCTTCAGAACTGGCTTGATGTCAAGTCCTGATGCAGCTACCCCACTCCCGAGGGACCTGGTAGGTGGATCTGTCAGGGCCTCGAGTGAGTCCAAGAGTGTTTGACATCACTGCCACTTGGGTGCTTGTGGAGAATAACACTTGCTTGCAGCATTGCAAGGAAGGGTTCAGACTCTTTGTTAAGTCAACGTACGTTCTACCACATACATCTGTTACAGCGCGTGAAACATTGAGTCCTATTCAGCATATTTTCTTTCAAATTGAAAAACTAATCTTTCTGTGGTCTCTGCCACATTTGTGGTAGACATGACTAGTTTCCAACAATAATTCCAGTTTTCTTCCCCTTTTCAGAAGCAGGAAGACTACCTTCAGCCCCTTGGAAGTTGGGTGGTAGAACCAGTGTGTGACTTGCCATGTTTTCTCCCCCTGGCTTGACAGACCCTGAAGGATTGTGTTGTAACGCATGGGCCACAGATTGAAGAAATCTGGATTCTGTGCCACTTCTTGTAGGAGAGTCATCCTCCATCAGAATCCATCAGACTTTGTGTGAGTAAAGATTAAGGTTTTGTTTGGGCACTGAAAATTTGGTGCCATTTGATGCAAAGTATAACCTAAGCTCTGCTGATTGATAGACTATCCCTGCAATGTTCGGATGTTTTCTGAGGATCAGCATGCTTTGGATTCATCCACTTCTGCTCCTTTCCATCATTCTTCCAATAATCTTGTGCTGGTAAATCTTGTGAGTCAAAACATACCCTTGGTCAGGTATAGGGTAACAAATGGAAAAAAAAAATATAGCAACGGACTCCAACTTGGCTTTCGAATGTCAAGCCTAGAAAATAATGTGGAAAATATTACCCAAGCATAACTGGGAACTATGTGGCCAGTGTATTCTCATTATCAGATGAAATAAAAAAAAACTTAAAGTAATTCAAGTATTTAACTTTACTTATCAAGAAAATATCCGGGAGAGGGGTAATATCAGGGAGAGGGGTAGGTACAGAGTAGATTCTCAATGTACAGGAAATAAACTCAAATTTATTTCTGCCATTTCTGCCACTGTTAATATCCTCCATGAGGAGCAACTGCTTCCTGGAACTCTTGTCTCTCTTTGTTTTTCATCTTCAGTCCCTCAAAATTCTGTACCATCTGATACTTGCCAATGCAGTGCTTCACTGCAGTGGATGGAAACTCTTTTCCTCTGCCTTCCTTGTTTTTTTAAAAAGTCCTTTTCTTCTGCCAGCTGTCATTTGCCTATCCAATTGAAAAAGAAAAAGGCTACACATCCTCACATACATCAATAACTTCTCTCTCTGTTGTATATGGACACAAGTATCAAATTACTATGCAAAATTAGCATGATTTTATTAGCTAGAATAAGAAAACTCAAACTTTGGACAGACCATGGTAGTTTAGAAGTTGGGTCTGTGAGTCCCCTTACCCCCAGATTTTTTGTTTGCTAGCAGTGTGAATTGGGCAGCAAATTAGGAATAGTAGTAAATATTCATGTTTACTTTCTGAATACTAGTAAATGCATTTGTAAAGTAAAATTAATAATACCACCCACTCCACAGGATTATTATGAGATTTTAATGAGACAGACAATCCATGTCGAGGACTCAGGACAGTATTTGGCACGTAGTAAGATCTCTGTAAATATTAACTCTCTTCTTCCTCCTTTACTTCCTCCCTGTCCTCTTGAAGCCCAGGCCACTGTATTTTATTATCCTCTGTCATCTGAGAAGCATGCAAGTATATTAATTCACCCATTCTTATGATAGCTTATTATAGGGTTTATAACGTTCCTTTTACAGATAAGATCATGGAGGAAGAAAGGAAAAGAGACAAAGGGGAAAGAGGAATGAAGTGCTCGGGGATCAATTTCTCTCATTTCAATTTTAATTTGAGTTGAGGGGGTAAACTAGCTTCCTGCCTCCACTTTCCTTGAGAAGTCCAGTTAACAACCCTTTTCTATATTTCCAGGCCACTTAGTTGGAAGTCACTTAGTTGGGAGGTCTGTGTTCCCTTAAGGATCAACATGAAACAATCTGGCAAAATAAAATCAGTGTGGTCCAGCCATCCCATTGAAGTTGATTGATGGAATCTGAAAATTTCCAAACATTCTTCTTACGTACACGAGATGACTAGTGTATTAGTTTGTTCCAGCTGTCATAACAAAAGACCACAGATTGGGTGGCTAAAACAACAGACATTTATTTTCTCACAGTTCTGGAGGCTGGAAGTCCAAGATCAAGGTGCCAGCAGGATTGGTTTCCCCTGAGGCCTCTCTCCTTGGCCGTCCTCTTGCTGCCTTTCCACATGCTCATCCCTCTGTGAACAGTGTCTGCTGTCTCTCTCTGTCTGTATCTTAATTGCCTCTTTTTATAAGAACAGCAGCCATATTAGATGAGTGCTCACCTTAAAGGCCTTATATTAACTTAATCACCTCTTTAAAGACTACATCTCCATTCTGAATAACTGGGGGTTAGGGCTTCAACGTATGAATTTTGGGAGAATGCCATTTAGCCCATAAAAACTGTAAGGTACAAATATACCTTGTCAACTTATTGATGTCTGAACATTTAGATCTGCAAGGAAATTCATTGTTTTTATTACAAAAGGCTCTGCAGAAGTTGAATACCACTGGTCTGAACTTAAGTCACATCCTACGGAATTGAAAATCACTGTCGATGTGCTGTGTGCTATCTTAGGAAACTGTGGAAAGTGAAGGTCATTGTTCATTTTGGTTATGACTTAGTGATGAGCCAATGACATATTGCTAGCTCATGAAGTCAACTCAGGAAGTTGAACCTGTGATGAATTTTTTTTTTTCTGAGTTGACTTTTGTAAGCATGACTTGAGAGAGAAACTAATAATGCTTACAGGAGAAAAAACACCATTCTCTGAACCCAATTTGAGGAAGGGGAACCAGTAGAGTGTGTAAGGGGGAAATGTTTTAGTCTACAGCATATCTACGTAATAATATGTCCAAGGATTGTTTGACATCATCTTTGTAAGAACCTAATGGATATTTTTAAAGAATCCCCAAGCTATTTTATTCCTATAGAGCACTATTTCACAGTGATATCAGCTATTTGGGGTTGGATATTTCCTTCTCCTACTTTCCTCTTTGAAAGCAAAAACTAGAATCCTGGGAGCTCAAGTGTTTATGAAAAGCAGAGGGTCCCAGGTGTGATAGCCAAGGTTGAGTGGGAACATGGCTTCCTTTATTCCTCTTTCAGCAGGTTGGGACTAGAATGAAGGCCGAGGTGTGGATAATAATGTAGTTCTCTTTCTCCTGATCTGATAATTTCACGTGCACGGGAAGATCTTCAGTTTTAGAGTTCAGCACGCTCTTGTAATGTGGTGAAAGTGGCTGGGATGAAAGGTGGCTGGAGCATGTGACTAGGAAGTAGGAAAGTAAGGAGAAGTTCAGCTCTCCCTCCAAGCAGAAGGCATGGGTGAACCCAGCTGAGGGCGTAGCTGACTGCACATCTTTGGTTATTCTTGGACCCCGGAAGGAACGGTTTGAACTCTTGGCCATTTAAGATGATGATTTCTTCAGACCAAATTCTTACAGTCATTTAATAACGTTGAAAGTCCAGTTGTGGGGGGTTTACTGTTATTTTTGTAATGATCTTATAATAACTAGCTTGAGGGAAAGTAAAGGACTCCAGAAATAATACTCACCTTCCATGATTCTTCATAAGATTTATCCTAGTTGGCTTCCCCTACTCTGTGACTCTATGGCTCCAGCCTCCTCCTTCTTTCCACCTGATACCTGGTGGGTCTCCCTCTGTCGACAGCCTCAGTTACTATCTGGGCATAGGGAACAGGGACCTTTTCTCCTGACTTCTGAGTTCCTCAGTGTCATTCAGTCTAACACTTGGATTATTGGTTTGCTTAAACGGGGTCATCTGTCTCCAGTGCATGATTAATATTGAAAGCCTGAAAGTTCTCCTAGATGATATTTAAGGCATCACTTAGCTCTAAAATTTCTAAAATCCAGTGTCTCATCTCCATAATGCACTTCTCTATTTTATCCCACAATGGGAATATAACTCTTTCATCTGCTCTTTCATCAAGAAAGCTTCAACGTTCTTTGACTATTTCTTGGGCTTCTCTGTCTCTCATATGCTACCAAATGCTGCCCTCATTGTTTTCTATAGCATATTTCCTTGTTTTCTGGCAATGAAAGCTTTATGACATTTCCAAAATAAGGAAGTCTTCAGTATCTGAGTAGGCAAAGCATTTGGCAAGTCCCAGTTTGTTAGACAGTTTGTGAAGTCTATTCTAAGTTTTTCCTTGTTTTACCCTATACTAGGGTAAGAAATGATTTCTGCCATCCTTTCATCATTTGTCTTCTTTCTTGGGCCCCCTGAGGCTTGCAGCCAGACATGAAGGAGGGAGTCTGTCTGAATGATAGCCTGTAGACTGTCATCGTTTCCCTGGGAGGGGCTGAATTCCCTTCAAAATCCAAACAAGCAAACCAGAATAAAATCTCTGCAATGTTTCTGGCCTATAAACAGCATGCCTTCCTTGGTTCGCTTCCTGACACCTCCCCAGGCTGTTTGGGTTTTTGCAAACATCCTCGTTGGCTTCAGGAAGGGTGGGATACAATTGTTTAGTTGTTCAAGGAGTTCTGAAGTCTCTCTCATCAGCCAGGAGTTCCTTAAGGAAGTAGGGCCAGAACAGGCACTCTGGAGGGAGCAAGGCAAAGAGCATAAGAGAGATGGAAGAAAAGACGAAATCTTGCACCAAAGTGCAGATCTGGAAAGGTTTGGTCAAAGCAACTGCACTTCGTTCCTAACAGGCTTGTTTGTGTACAGCCATTAAGAGCCTGTGATCCACTCTGCTTCTCCCTGTTTAGCTCAGGCTAGAAAATTGTACTAGCCACTTTACCAGCTTGCCGTAAGTGCATCACTGCAAGGGGTAAACGGCCAGGTCTTTCTCCATCAGAGGGTGTGAGCAGACCCTTGGTTTAGATCATTCTGTGTGGCTGCGTGGTGTCAAGAACCGGGCTGATGTGAGAGCGTATCATGTACGGACAAGAGCACGTGAACAAACGTACAAAGAGCAACAGGCTCCTTTTTCTTCTTTCCTTTTTAAGAGGAAGAGCAAGGGATGAAGCCTAAATGGATTGTCTTTCTGTTCTTTGTCCTCCTTCTGACAAGAACAGCTGTGACATTACTAATGACAAAGAAGCAGCCATTTGCAGGGGCACTGGGCCAAATTATGGAAATCCAGTCCCTAATTTATACGTGAAATAAATATACGTGACTTTAGGGATGATTCTTGGAACAATTGCAGATTTGCACATGGTAGCTGGGTGTATCTGTGCAGCATTGCACTTCCACCACGTTTAGCTCTGCCATTGCTCAGACGATCTGGAGTGGAAGCCCACTGGGCCTGTGTGATTGTTATAGACACGCATGAGTTTCTGGACAGCTGACGTCTCAATTTTAAACCTTTCTTTATTGATACTAAATTTGTAAACCACAAGTGTATGAACCCATAAGTGCGTACTTTTCTATTTTTTCAATGTTTCAGTATATTTCTTGAATGGTTTTCATGTAGTATGCCCACTGCTATATATACAGTAACATTTAGCAAAACTTATTCAATATATTTCCATGAGTTTGTAGTGAAAATGCCTTTAACAATTCAGGGGTCCTAGGGATCTAAACGGTAGCATAGAAAATAACTTAGAACGGCTACAAGATGGGACGAGCAGATTGTAAACATTCTTTTCTTAGTCTCTAAGCTTCTCTGAAGTAGGTGCCATTGTTTACCAGTTAAGTTCTGGTCCAGTGGTTCCTCTGACTCACACTGTAACCTGGGAAGTCTTTGTTTTTCTACCACTTGTATCTGAGGATGATATTCTTCAAGTGGAAGTTGTCAGGTCAGTGGTGTCAGACAATTCTCCCAGGGGCCCAGCAAGCTCTGAACCTAATATGTAAACTAGGTGCCTTTACTAAGGTAAATACTGATTGCCCCTGACTCGGGCTGAACAGTAGATCCTTATGCTGTATTGTGTTTCAACACTGGTCACTTTAGCCTCCCCCAGTGGAACTAACCATCAGTTTTTAAATTTTTAAATGGCATTAAGATGGTACTTGTCTATTGATCATGGGCCAGAGTCCATGGTGAAGGTGGTTGGATTTCCAGCATTTGGCACACTGTGACATAGATTGGTTTCCTGAGGCTCAGAGCTATTTAGAGATTCCAGATAGTACCAGGGGGAGCCTCACGGGGGAATCTTATCTAGTCCTTGGTGATGAGTGGGACAATAAGAGAGTAGGCTCTGGGCCCAGCTAAGTGTTATTTTCTCAGAGGCAACCAGAGGGTGCATAGCAGGGCCCTCAGATTCCTCTAGGATTTGGGATGGTAGAAGAAACAATGATCACAGAATCAAATAGAGTCTTCCGAGGACATACATGATTTAGGATTTAGGACATTCCAATCTTAGTCATACTGACTGTAGCTTTCTTGTAGGTGTGTTTTCTATTAGCTTCTCACCATAATTAGTAATATAGCCTATGAAATGGAGCTCGAAAGCTAAGGATGATGTCAGCTTCTGCCGATTTATAAACGTTTTAATATTGTACTTGCATGAACCTTATCCTGCCCAGTTTCATTGCTTTGCTTTTGGTTAGAATATTAAAAAAAAAAAGTGATGGCCACATCCACCTATGATTTCTGTTCTTGTCAAGTTTGGTTTGCAAGTTTCATTGTCGTGTAGGTAATTATATATATATTTTATCATTTTGTTACCTTTTTTTTTTTGATGGCCACTTTTACAACTCTAAGTTTCCAGAGGACAGGAAAATCTTTGCCATCTAGGTTAATTCAATTAACATTTAAAAAAATCTTCTTCAAGACAATGTAGTGGAAAGAACCCAGGGAATGGAGTCAGTACTCTTGGCTTCTTGTCCCAACTCTGTCACTGTGTGACCTTCAGTGGTTCACATGATCTCATGGGCTCTCAATTTTCCATCAATAAAAGCTGAGGAGAAGAAGTGTTCACTCCTTCAGAAAGTCATGATGATCAAGTGAGATGCTGATACAAAAGCACTTTATAAACCCTAATAGCAATAATTATTATTTAATATCAGTAATATTAGTGTAGATTTTATTTAAAATGTTTTCTAAACTTAAGGGTGTTTTAAGTTTAATGCTTATTTCTAGATTTTTGCTTATGTAACTATGTAGAACACCATGTTCCTGGTTAGGAAACAGTTCTATCCCATGCTGTCTTGACAGCTCTGAGAATTACAAAAAAAAAAAAAAAAAAGACTGGTAAAGAAACTCCACTCTTATTTTTACCATAATGATTTCTTTTCTGTTCATTGTTTCAATGATATGTATAATTCTGTGTAAACCAAAATGGGGTAACCTGAGCTTTTGATATCCTTCCAATAATTTAATTTCATGTTAAAAAATCTCATTTTGCAGATTGGGTCTCCTGCTTCTGGTAATATATCAGAATAGATAATTTGAAGAAACATTTGATGTAAAAAACTAGATCCTGGATATATGACAATAACTTTAACTTTTGATGTAACCCTGAACTCACTGGCACTCAATCTTTATTCGGATATAAATAAGATAAAATAAGATTGAAAAAACTGAAAGAAAAAGGGATCTAAGACTATAGGAGAGAGCAGTGAATAATAAACAAATGTTTGGGAGATGAACTTGAGATCAGATGCTCAGATCACCACCGCTATGCAGAGAAAAGACCTGAGGCTGTGAAAGTTGGGGAAATAAAACCCCTAACTCCCACATGGAGTTCTTTTAATAGGAACTAGAATGGCCACAGGTTAAGTTAGGCTGGAAGCGTTACCAGCTCAGGTCCTGGAATCACTACCAGTTAAGTTAAGTAAAATAAGGGTTCATGAATAAATAATACTCCAAAGAAAATATATAAACCATCATAAAATATAAGCCAAACCAACAAACGTCCTATGTAAAACCTCAAGTTTTTAAAATATTGGTATTATCATGTGCAGAATATAAAATAGCTACAAGTGAAATTAAAATCAATTAAACAAATATATAATAACAATGAACAGAAAATAAAAGTTGCAAAACTGAACAATCATATATGAAAAACAAAACGAACCATATGGAACTTTTAGGAATAAAAAATATAAATCTTTAAAGACTCAATGAATGAGTTAAAGAGAAATTTAGTTATACCTGAAGAAACAATTCATGAACTAGAAAATATACCTGAAGAAACAATTCATGAACTAGAAAATATACCTGAAGAAATTACCTAGGATGTAGCCTATATAAAAAGAATAGGGAAATTTGAAAGAGAGATTAAGAAACATGGAGAATAGAATGAGAAGAGATAACTCATGTCTAATTAGTTTGAAGGAGGAATAGAGAGAACTGAGGAAAGACAATATTGAAAAGATAATAACTAATAATTTTTCAGAACTCATGAAAGATGAGTTCCACGGATACTGGAAGAAAACTGTACACCAAGAAAAGAAAGATAAAAGAAAAGAAATCCAAACACAGACAGTACTACATAATACCAAAGACAAATAGAAGATTTAAAAATAGCCAAAGAGATTAAAAAATTTCATTACAAATAAAGTAAGAGGAGGGAAAAATAAGGCAAATAGAAAGCCTGCAATTAGGTGGTAGAAATCAGTTGTGATTTATCAGTAATCATATTTATTATAAATGGATTAACCTCACCAGTTATATGACAAATATAATTAAGAAAAGAAAAATTTAGTTCCTAATATAAGTACTATTTACAAAAGATAATTCCAAAATATAAAAACTTGGAGATTTTCAAAAATAAAAGTTGTGAAAGATAAACCAGGCAAATGATAACCAAATGAAAATTGTTACAGCAATATTAATATCAGACATCAAAAACTGTGAATTATTACACAATGATAAAATTTCCAATTCCCAGTGCACTGAGAACAAAGTTTGTAGTAAAAAATAAAAGAAGGAATTAGAAAGAAGGAGTAAATCAAAATCCCTGGGGTCTTGAATTTGCTTTGAAATATCATTATGGACTCATGATGGATTTTATATATTAAAAACCTATTTTTTCTCTTGGCTCTGTTCACTGAAAAGGCCTGGAAACAATGTGCAATCTAGTAATAATGAACACCTCTACAGCCCAGATTGTGGTCTCTAAATACCTTTTCCCTCTAAAAGGAGCCATGAATTTTTAGAGAAAAGCCTGATTCCAGGTCAGGGGTAGGGGAAGGGGAAAACATACAAGATGGCCTTCAACATCAAAGTCCACATTATCATGTTCAAAACACCAAGGAGGTAACTTGACAAAGCTCCCAACAGCAAAAGATTAGATATTTTGAACATCAGTACTAATGATATCTGCAATGGACTGATGCACAATAAATGTATTTATATCAATGAGTTTGTAATGATGCAAAAATCAAAACAATTAATTGGTCACCACTGGAAGATGCTAGTAAACCAAACTCTGTTTCAAAAAATAGTAAATAAATGAAAAGAATCAAGCATTTATTCTGACTTTCCTAGAAAAATTGTACCCTGGATACTTATAGACGAGGAGAAAAACATTTTTATTGAAGAATTCCAACTTCCTCCATCTAGGAAATCTACTAGTGGCTTTTCTTGAGAATTTTTGGTGAATACACTGTTCTCCAGCATTCTTTTCTTGTTCTCACTAGGCAGAACCAGATCATAATGTCATGATTCTTCTGCTTGGGGGCTGGACTGTGGGTGGGAGGGCAGCAGATCCCTGAACATACTGGTATTTATACTTTGTAAAGAACAGCACAGTTCTGCCCTCAATTACCAAGTTTCAATATAAGAATTCTTTCTACCAGGGCCTCCCTGGTGGCGCAGTGGTTGAGAGTCTGCCTGCCGATGCAGGGGACACGGGTTCATGCCCCGGTCCGGGGAGATCCCACATGCTGCGGAGCGGCTGGGCCCATGAGCCATGGCCGCTGAGCCTGCACGTCCGGAGCCTGTGCTCCACAACGGGGGAGGCCACAACAGTGAGAGGCCCGCATAACACCAAAAAAAAAAAAAGGAATTCTTTCTACCCATACCTGCTTGTCTTTTCTTATGAAGCATACCTATGACAGAAGAATTATATTCTTAATGTGTCACATACTATGTGGTTTGACATAGTAATTGTGAATTGTTTGAACATATGATCATTTCAGACTGACTAGTTTCTTCCCTTCTCCTTTCTTTCCTTCTTCCTCTCTCTCTCTTTTTCTTTACTTCCTTTCATGTACTTATTTTAAAAAATATTTCTTAAACTTCTACTAGGGGCAGTCACTGTGCTAGGTACTGGATAAAGGGGTGAGCAGAAAATCAGCTCTGCCCTGACGCTACAATTTATAATTTCAAACTCAAATTCATAATGTATGCAAAAACTCTGTTGTTTAGGTCTATCAGAATACTTTTTCATGATACTCAAATGGTACTTTGCCCCCTTATTAACAACAGAAAGTCAATGCAAAGTCTTCTAAAATGAAGCAGCCACAAACCTTCAATTATTCTGGACTTATAACTCTTTCTATTTCAAGTCACGAGTCTAAAATTTTTCTGAAAATAATTTTTGTAGTCAGGTCCCTGCAAATTGCATATTTGGATCGTGTTGAACAATTCACACGCAGTGAGGTAGTTTATACTGAAAACCTGAGAGAGAGACGGGTGGGCCTGGTTATGCTCATTTTTCTGAGAGGAAATGAGAATGACTAACTGCATCGCTTCATGAATGCAGTTTCACTCTGAATTGGTTTTACATCTTCCACTTGTCTTGCCCAGAAAAATATTTTTCTGTGGCATTTCCTCTTTAGTTTGGCGCATTCACAAGTAGAGCTGTCATGTAGAGAAGTGATCGTCTACGTAAGAAGCGAACACTCTACCTTTTTATTCAGGTTTGCCCTCTTAATTCAATGCCAAGCTCACTCATGACCTTAAAGCATCATTCTGGACTTTGGGGAACTTCAGAGAACAAAGTCTGTTACACCCAGTGTGGTAGGTGTAGCCAGATAAGAGATTCATTCCACTTTGAAATGCAGCCAGGCCCCTCTAGTTTTAAAAGGCATCACAGCAGAATAAAAGCCCCCTTATGACAAACAAGGCCTGTTTCTGCTTTGCTTCCCACCATGATCCATTCGTAACCACTACTGGCTGCAAGAAAGACCAGTGGTACTTAGCATGGCTTTTCTTGACCGAGGAAACCTAGCCCACTGTAAATTCCAGGTGATGGATAGTCTGCTTGCAATTTTTGATTTAATTTAATTTAATTTCTTCTGGTCTATGAAGAACCCCATCTTTGTAATCTCTTAGGAGCAGATTCTGTTTTGTGCCAGGGCTATTTCCGAGAAGACACACAGTCCAGGCTGAAGCCTGTGTGGCTTCCAGCTGGCTTCTTCCACAGTCTCCTTGTAGAGAAAAAAACCCACACGAAAACAAATGCAGGAGGCTAGCGAGGGTGACGCCATACATATGCATTAAAAGCATAAGGGCACTAGGTCTCCCCAGCTACTCACTAAATGCTTCCGCTCTGGGCACCACGGGTGAGCTTGTTAACCCTTCACCTCTGCAGAAGGGGATCGGCAAGGGTGAAGTTGCTGGTGTCCTTTTGAATCTACAGTTATTTGCGGTACCAATAAAATGCTCACGATGGGCCCAGATGGTGATAGGGATTTCAGTCATGAGCATCTCTGAGCAGCATTCACGTGTCGTATTGCAAAGGAAACGGGCAATGTTTTAGTTTTTTAGTTAAGAGAATGGGTTTTGGATGGCGGAGGCCTGGATTTGAAACTGGGCTCTGCAACTTTCTAGTTATGTGACTACTGTCAGGTTACTAACCACTGGGTCTCAGCTTCCTAGTTTGCAGAATGAGAATGACATATATCTCTGTCTCAAAAGGATGATGTGAAGATTAGTCAAATGTTACACGTAAAGTGCAGAAAGCAGTGTTTTAAAGAAGGGTAACTTTTAGAAATACTGATGACAAGGCTGATGAGGAGGCTGATGAGAGGATGACTTTCCAAAGTTATGTGACCTGGGGAAGCAGCCCCAGAGAATTGAATTAACAGTCGTCAGGGCTTTTTTTTTTTTTTCTTAGATTCCATATATATGTGTTAGCATACGGTAGGAGGGTGGGAGGGAGGGAGACGCAAGAGGGAAGAGATATGGGAACATATGTATATGTATAACTGATTCACTTTGTTATAAAGCAGAAACTAACACACCACTGTAAAGCAATTATACTCCAATAAAAATGTAAAAAAAAAAGTCATCAGGCATCCAGGTGTCTCTTATTTGTTTTCATCTATTTGGCTTTTTATCATTGAGGGCTGGCTTTCATATCTACATCTCTTTATAAGTTGCCCTGTTTTTGAGGTTATCTAAGGAACTCTTCTGTAATCCAAGTTCAGCAGGCTATTGACACAGTGGTGTGTGTGGCATTTCTACAACTCAGACTCTGTGTTGAGTCTTTCCCCCATTGCTCCTTTTTTATATTCTTTTCAAATTTAATCTCCAATAACTTCAACAGGGTCTTATCCTTGAGACTGAAACTTCATCTGAACACGTAAGTGAGTGCGTTACCCATACCTATGGACCACGGTGTTCAGGCAAGTGCAGCTCTCTCGAGGCTGTGGCTCCCACTGATTATAACAGCAGTTTGGTTTCGAGCTGGGGCCTACAATCTACAGCCTGCAGGTGAAATCTGACCACCGCCTGTCTCTGTAAACAAACTTTATCAGGACGCAGGCAGGCCCATTGGTTTACATGCTGTGGTCGCTGCCCCCTCCTGCAACAATAGACTGGAGTAGTTGCAACAGAGACCTTACAGCCCACAAAGCCCAAAATATTTACCATCTGGGGCTTTACAGATAAAGTTTACCGACTCCTGGTTTAGCATGGAAAGGAGTGGACTCTATCTCAGCACTAGGGATGTTGTGTTTCTAAAGTGCAGCACGTACAGCGGGAAGGGTCTTTTTTGGGAAATAAGTTCGTTCCCAAACCTCCGAAATTTTCAAGGGGGCAGTAGAATTATTGTCTGTTTTATTTCCTATGCTCAGAATGGCATGTTATGCGAAGATTTATGTCAATATTTTTTCAGAAGCTTTTGTGGCACCCAGTGCTCAAGTAGTTTTGTTAAATGCACTAAGCCATTAGGGCGAGTTAATAAAAATAAGAATCACGGCACCGGCTACCATGTCCAGCTGTCCCTGCAACCAAATGCTGCAACTGTGTGCAAGTGACAGCACAGAAATGAAGCTAGACACAGAGTCAGCTATGATAGTCTGCAGAGAGAGGGATTAGAGAGACCGCATATAAAAGGACGTTATGGGCCTCCCTGGTGGCGCAGTGGTTGGGAGTCCGCCTGCCGATGCAGGGGATACGGGTTCGTGCCCCGGTCTGGGAGGATCCCATATGCCGCGGGGCGGCTGGGCCCGTGAGCCATGGCCGCTGGGCCTGCGCGTCCGGAGCCTGTGCTCCGCAACGGGGGAGGCCACAGCAGTGAGAGGTCCGCATACCGCAAAAAAAAAAAAAAAAAAAAAAAAAAAGGACGTTAAGTGCAAAGAAAAGGATCAAAAGAGAATATGGTCAGAGGTAGAGAGAAGCCTGTCGAAAGATGGTAATAAATCTCAAGCTCTTTCATATATGATTTCCTGGGGTCCCCTAGACCTTATTAGATATGAGGAAGCAAAGGAGGGTGGGGACTGAAGTGGTGATGGGGATGAGAGGGGCAAGGATGGATGAGAACAGAAGTAGACAACACAGCGCACAGTGGGGCCAGGAGCTGCTGGGAGGGCTCTGCGTGTGGAGAGACAGCCTAGCGAACACCGTTATCTGGTCCCTTCTGTTCCTGGAGCTTTGGGAATAGAATAGCAGCCAGCCGGAGCCAGGACCCCCCCACCCACGGGCCGTGCATCCCGTCTGACGAACAATGATGCGTGGCTAGAAAAGACTAATCGGCTACTGGGAGGTGCCCATGAAATACATGTGTGAAAGTTAGTTTTGTAGGTGGAAGAGTAGATGATAAGGAAGAGGGAGATACTTTAGTACAGAAAGAGGAATCAGAAGAAAGCAGGGGCTAGAGTATTGCAATGATGAGGTCGTATAAATAGCTAACAAATGACCTCAGTTTACACCTAAGAGAGAGAGAGAGCAGGGTGAGGGCAGTGGGAAAAACCCCATCGCAGGTGACAGGAAGAGATTTTAGGGCCCATGTGTCACTATCTATGTGAACAGGACAGTCAATTTCCCACAGGCTCAGTTTTCTCATGTGTAAAATTGGGTCGGGTGGGATGGGGCAGAGACTTGATGAAATCAAGGGATGCTTCTAGCTCCAAAACTGCTATTGCTTTATGTCTGCCTGCATTTCCTTTTTGGTGGCTAAAGACTCTTTCTCTCTCTCTCTCTCTCTCTCTCTCTCTCTCTCTCTCTCTCATCCATCTATTCTCTGTTACCTATCTTGAAAAATACTGCCATTGTGTGTTTTGTCTTAGCAGGAATAAAATGCAATTTTTCTGTGATTTGAAAATGCCTGTTGCTCTTAAGAGCTTGAATCGGTCCGCACAGCTTAGTGGTTGGGAAGATTCTGACTGTATGAGTTCTGGGTGTCCCCCCCCCCTTTTTCTTTTAACATCTTTACTGGAGTATAATTGCTTTGCAATGGTGTGTTAGTTTCTGCTGTATAACAAAGTGAATCAGCTATACGTATACATATATCCCCATATCTCCTCCCTCTTGCATCTCCCTCCCACCCTCCCTATCCCACCCCTCTAGGTGGACACAAAGCACCGAGCTGCTCTCCCTGTGCTATGCGGCTGCTTCCCACTAGCTATCTACCTTACGTTTGGTAGTATATATATGTCCATGCCTCTCTCTCACTTTGTCACAGCTTACCCTTCCCCCTCCCCGTATCCTCAAGTCCATGCTCTAGTAGGTCTGTGTCTTTATTCTCGTCTTGACCCTAGGTTTTCATGACCATTTTTCTTTCTTTTTTTTTTAGATTCCATATATATGTGTTAGCATATGGTATTTGTTTTTCTCTTTCTGACTTACTTCACTCTGTATGACAGACTCTAGGTCCATCCACCTCACTACAAATAACTTCAAGATGGTGGAAGAGTAAGACGTGGAGATCACCTTCCTCCCGACAAATACATCAGAAATACATCTACATGTGGAACAACTCCTACAGAACACCTAGTGAGTTCTGGTTTTTACTTTATTGTATAGAGTACATGCAATAAACAGGAAAAAAATTCTAGCAAGTCACAAATGAAAACTAAAATGTTGGGTGTGCTAAAAAATTTATCCCTGGAAAATCACAGAATTTATGTGTTTTGGTAAAGCTGCTGCTGGGAGAGGTTGCGGGAAGAGCCAAGACCAAAAAAGCCCTGCTGCCATTTCTTCCGTGCTGATCACTGTATGTGCGTCAGCGCCTTGAATTCTCACAATCACCCGGGACTTGCTACTATAACTGTCCTCCTTATAAGGAGGGGAATTATGTCTCAGGAGAGCTAACTGACTTGCCTGCAGAAGAGGTGAAGGTGAGATTTGGGTGCCAGCAGGTAGTCCCCACAGTGCCTGCTCTTAACCACTGTGCCTACTCTCCCCACTCTTTCATCATGGCAGTCAGTGCACGCTGATTTAAGTGCAGTTAACTCCTCGACTTTGTACTGGGGTTGGTGTGGCAAATGTGAAGAGCACAAACTTGACAGTCTCCAGACCTACATTCATTTTCCTGCTCAACCACTTACCAGAAGGATGAATTTGGACAACTTACCCATGTTATTTTCCCATTTGTTAAATGCAGATGCAAAAATGCATCTGAGATTGCAGTGAGGGTTAAAGAAGTCACACTTATAATTACTGGGCACATAAGGAATGCCCAGGCGATAATATTGTTCATCTGTTCTCTTCATCTGATGCTCAGAGTCTGCAGTTTTTGTTAGGAAATAGGGTGGGAACAAAAGAAGGCTGGGGTGCTGGAATCAGCAAGTTTTCAGGTGAGTTGAAATGAGAAGAAGAGGACTTCCCTGGTGGTCCAGTGGTAAAGAATCCACCTTCCAATGCAGGGGATGTGGGTTCGATCCCTGGTCAGGGAACTAAGATCCCACAGGCCATCGGGCCATTAAGCCTGCATGCTACAACTACTGAGCCCATGCACCCTGGAGCCTGTGCGCCACAACTAGAGAGAGAGAACCCACACACCACACCCAGAGAGAAGCCTGTGCACCACAATGAAGAGCCCACTCCCTGTGACAAAAGATCTCGCGTGCCTCAGTGAAGGTCCTGCGTGCCACAACTAAAGACCCGACACAGCCAAAACTAAAAATAAAAAAATTAAAATTAAAAAAAAGAAAAGAAAAGAAGAAACGTCACACATATGACCCATGGTGCTTGTCTACACCTCCAGGTTCAAGGAGATGCAAAGCATGCGTGGGTCTGGGAGGGAAGGAAGTTTCTCCAAGGCATTCTGTTTGGATTTGAGTCTTGAGGATGAACATGGCTGTGTGTTAGTGAGAAGGAGGCCACAGGGCATGTCACACAAGGGGAAGAGCAGGAGGAATGCATGGGGACTTGAATGGGCCAGATGGGGTTTGGGACAGAGGACTCACCGGAATGGAGTCATTCTCATGTTTACTAGGGTGAAATGACAGTTACTGAGAAGCTGGTCTGATGATAACCTTGCAGTACGAAGCTTGATAGGAGATGCTGGGGGGTCTTTGTGGCAATCCCTGATGGAGGCTGTGAGAATCTGGCAATTACAGGCCTGAAAGGCAGAGCCAAACCTGACGCAGATTTGAAGGTTTGTGACTGATGGCATAGGGTGGGGGAGGGAGGGGAAGCAGAGGGACCCAAGGTTGTGACTGAGTGCAACCAGGAGGGTGACAGTCAGGTTGACAATTCCTGGTACTTTGGGAGGAAGAGCCTGAGCTGTTTTTGTTAATTAACGTTGAAAGTCTTAGTGATGCTTCAAATCTCACCCAAAAGTCTAGCCTTTCCCATTTTTCAGTTGGTTCCTGAAGGTCCTGAGAACATAATTGTTCATAATTTAGAATTTGATACAGTCATTGTGAAGGGTAAAACATCTAAAACAATGTTTCTAATCGTCTTGAAGCAGGTGGAGTGTGCTGTCCTTTGTTGGCCCCCTGGAGTAGCATTCTCCTTAAAGGCACACATATTTGTTCTCCATTCCTCCAAACAAATTACTCCACAATTTAAAGGCTGGAAACAACACGTATTTATTCTCACGGTCTCTGTGGCGCAGGAATCTGGGAGCAGCTCGGCTGGGTCATTCTGGCTCAGGGTCTCTCTGAATGTGCCCACCAGGGTGATGGCCAGGGCCACAGTCATCTCAGGGCTCCACAGGAGGACCTGTTTCCAACCTCGCATGGCTGGGTCTCCCCATGGGACTGCCTCCCAATATGGCCGTGGCTTCCCTGAGTGAGCCATGTAAGAGACGACAAGAGAGAGCAACAGAAATGGAATCCACCATCTTTGACCTCAGAAGGGACATCTCATTGCTTCTGCCATGTCCTGTTTGTTACAAGCCAGATAGAGGTCCAGCCACACCCAAGGAAGAGGGGATGACCCAAGCCCCTGGGTACCAGGAAGTGAGGGCCAGTTGGGGCCATCTGTTTCCAGTATGAGGGCTTCCCTCTTGTGCTTCAAAGCTGACCTTGAAACAGCTCTGCTGTTTCATCATCATCATCATTCAAGCCATTCCCAACAACCATGCATTAACGTCCTACTATGTGCAAAACCAGAGTGAATCAGAGAGTTTGTCCCCACATCGCTGCCTTAGGAAGGGGAAGGTACCATTTGAGAGTCAGATCAAGTGCAGATCATTATCCTACATGCTTTCACATGAAAAGGAAAAAGTGATTCCTAAGATTTTACATAAAGAAAGATGATGGGTTTCCCTGGTGGCGCAGTGGTTGAGAGTCCGCCTGCCGATGCAGGGGACACGGGTTCATGCCCCGGTCTGGGAAGATCCCACTTGCCGTGGAGCGGCTGGGCCCGTGAGCCATGGCCGCTGAGCCTGTGCGTCTGGAGCCTGTGCTCTGATATCTTTGTTAAATAATAGTCCCCAAAGATACTATTATCAAGAGGATGATTTTTACTTTTCTCTCAGAAACTCTGAACAAAAGATGTTGCCTCATGTGAATCTGTGCCATTTGCATCTGTCACACTTCCTCTTTCAAAAATAATTAGTAGGGCCTCCCTGGTGGCGCAGTGGTTGAGAGTCCGCCTGCCGATGCAGGGGATACGGGTTCGTGCCCCGGTCTGGGAGGATCCCATATGCCGCGGAGCGGCTGGGCCCGTGAGCTATGGCCGCTGGGCCTGCGCATCCGGAGCCTGTGCTCCGCAACGGGAGAGGCCACAACAGTGAGAGGCCCGCATACCGCAAAAAGAAAAAAAAAAAAAAAAAAATAATTAGTAGTTTATTTATGGAGTTGGCTCCTAATTTGGTTCCTAGTGTCCTGAGCTGAGTTGAGGTCAGTAAGAATACTTTTCATCAGATCGTTTACTCCTATTAGTTTCAGAAATAATTTTTAGCTACCTTCAGAATCTCTTGTCTTTTCTGGTGCATCCATTTACATGGGTTTTGTTTTAGCTTCAAGCACATTCACACAGTTTAATGACTCTTTTAGATGCCTTGGGAGTTCTTTTCTTTTTAAATGAAAAAGGCATTTGACATTGGGAGTCTTCTTCACATTGTTTTAAACTTTAATAGGTTTCAAGTTTGAGTAATACTTAAAAAAATAGTATCTTTTAAAAGTTTGGAAAAAAAACATGTATGAAAAGAAAAAATGCATATTATATGTGGTCCTCATCAAATTAAACTTGAGTCAAAATAGTGTTCCCAATTTATGGAGCTTCCATGAAAAGCCTCATTTTGCTTATCATGCACCTTCTTAGGTGAGATGACTTTTCATTATTAACTATTGGATAAACTGAATAGATTTCCCTCGGTGAAGGTCACCCTTACTTATCAGGGCTCACCTGATCAAGAACCTCTCTCTCCTTTTGTGTTGAAATAGCTGATTGTCCCAAAACACTTGCATAATATCCTTTGCTTTTCTCTTTTCCACTTGAAGTAATCAATTACCCTGTTTCTTTGTTTTTCAAATGAGAATATTCGCAACTTTTAGTGATTCAGCCACCGTGGGCATACTAAAGCAGGAGAATGTTTGATACTTGCAAAGCCCTTCCAGATCCTTAGATACAGGGTATTCTGTAAAAGCATGTTACTTCCTATCTAATTTTAAACTTTTTAACCTTAATGATAAATAAATTTTGCGTAGTCTATTTGGACTTTGAGATTATTTCCCTGTTCTCAGAGTTGTACACAAGAAGGCAGATAGCCTAGTGTGTGTTCCCACAGTATCATAGAAAGAAAGGTTTTTATAAACACAGGGGAATTATGCCGAGGGCCTATTGGGCTCTGGTAAGGACAGCTGCAAGTAAATCGATACCATTGGGCCCGGCCTCAGATTCACTGCTGGCCCTGGGCTGGCAGCTGGCCTGTGCTACAGGATGTGACAACAGACTGACTGCTGCAATACTGGTCCAACTCTGGAAAATGCTGGGCAGACAGGACAAATGTTTTAGGGAACAACTGGTTTGAAAGAATAGACTGAAACTCCCAGCTGTGAGGGTCATTTGTGAGAAAGTCTCCATGCTAGGGCGAGGGTCAGAAACAGCTGTTGCCTGGGGCTTAGATTTTAAACCAAAGTAAATTGCTGGCTCCAGGACAAGATTTTGATCATATATGGATTTGTTGAAATTCAGCTGTTGACTTCTATGGGGTATGACTTTGGACACGAATCCAAAAGTCTCCTGTCATTTCAGGCTTTACCAGCTAAAATCAGAGCCCATCCAATAATCCCCTTGGTCCCATCTGACGTACCAGCAGCATAGCTTTCATATCTGGGCAGGTAATAGCCATAGCACCCTTGCAACACCTGATTGTCTAACTATGTGTTTGTTGAGTGGAAGGCTAAGTATCTAAGTTAGGCAACTTTTTGAGAAGACTTCTGCAGGGTGGGAAGGAGACTTCCCTTTATTAGAT